>NC_043712.1:52580931-52684386 GCF_006229205.1 Suricata suricatta | reverse complement strand
GTACACATTTTCAAGTAGGGGAAGCAGGGTCCCAAAGGCCACACAGCACTTCTGGCTGGATGGACCCCAACAAAACTCCACATTCAAAAAACGAATAATCCAGTGAAGAAATGGGCAGAAGACATGACTAGACACTTCTCCAAAGAGGACATCCAGATGGCCAACAGACACATGAAACGATGCTCAAGGTCACTCATCACCAAGAAAATATAAATCAAAGCCACACTAAGATATTACCTCACACCAGTCCCAGTGGCTAAAATGAACAAATCAAGAGACTATGGATGCTGGTGAGGATGTGGAAAAATAGGAACCCTCCTACACTGTTGGTGGGAATGTAAACTGGTACTGCCACTCTGAAAAACAGTGTGGAGGTTCCTCAAAAAACTATCGATAGGACTCCCTTATGACCCAGCAATAGCATTGCTGGGGATTTACCCAAGAGAGACAGAAATGCTGATGCATAGTAGCACATGTACCCCAATGTTCATAGCAGCAATGTCAACAATAGCCAAATCATGGAAAGAGCCTAAATGTCCATCACCTGATGAGTGGATCAAGAAGATGTGGTGTATATATTGTGGTACATATATATATGTACAATGGAGTACTACATGGCAATGAGAAAGAATGAAATCTGGCCATTCATAGCAAAGTGGATGAACCTTGCGGGTGTCATGCTAAATGAAATAAGTCAGGCAGAGAAGGATAGATACCATATGTTTTCATTCATAGGTCTAACAAAAGAAATCTAACAGGGGACCATGGGGAGGGAAAAGGGGGGGAAGAGTTAGGGAGAGGGAGGGAGGCAAATCATGACAGACTCTTGAATGCTGAAAAAAAACAGGGCTGAAGGAAGAGGGGGAAAGGGGAGGATGGGTGGTGGTGATGGAGGAGGGCACTTGTGGGGAAGAGCACTGCGTGTTATATGGAAACCAAATTGACAATAAACTATTAAAAAAAAAGATAACCCCACAGAGAGTGGGAAGAGTTTAAAAACAGGGACTTAAAAACGTTTGCAATAGTCCTAGAAAGCACTGATGACTTTCAAAACCAAACTGGGGAACGTGAGCACTGAGAGAAGAACATGGAGTGGAGTGACAGGTATGAGGTGGACTTCTGTTGTCCATAAGGAAACAAAGAGGCAAAGTGAAGAACCCAGGTTCCTGGCTTAAAAGATTGGTCCCATTATCTAAAATGGATTTTCAGGAGAGGCAAGTCTTTAGAGGGAAGGTCAGAGAGGGAAAAAAAATGGTGCATCTGTTTCTGTACACATCTGAAATGCCTAAGGGACATCTAGAGGAAGAACTTGAAAATGTCAATCAGGAGACCAGGATGGAGAATGAACCAGAAGGTTTGGGGAGTTTGGTTTATATGTGGTAAGCAGAGTCTCAGGAGGCCAGCACAATGCTCAAATGAAATATACAGTATAAAACAGGGCAAAGAACTGTCCTGGGGAATAAAATTTTTGAAGAAACAATCAGCCGGGCAAGGGCAAACAAACAGTCAAATGTAAAAAGGAAAGTAGAAGAACCAAGTGAGGGTGACATTACTGAAGTCATAACAGATGAGGCTTTTGAGAAGGGCGGGTGTCATCGGGTCAGAAGTCCTGGAGAGAAATCAAGGACAAGAATGGAGATATCAGTGACTTTAACAAGGCATATGTTGTGATGGAGGGGTAAGGACAGATGCTGGAATGAATGGAAGTTAATTAAGTAGATACAAAAAGCATGGTGATGACTCCAAGAAATTTGGTAGAGGAAGAAAGGAAAATAGAGCACATCGTGCAGATCCATTTTTGCTCCCTGTGCTTTTCCTTTTTTCTAGTTAAGCAAACCTGGCTTCATTTGGAGACCTGCCTTATCCACATGGTTCAGAGAATGTTGCAATCCTGGGACCACTGCAGGGTGACACATGGCTCCAGAAAGGCTGCTTGGAGCCCCTCTCTGGGGATCAGTAAGCTGGAACTAAGAAAAGTTGGTTGTTTCTCTCTGGTGGCAATTCTGAGAAGAGATGACCCTGGGAGATGTCCAGAGCCACAGCTCCAGCTTGGTAGAGAAATACAGCCTGAGTGATCGAAGTCACACAGACAAAGCAGAGATAAGCGAGAGAGAGAGGGAAAGTCCTCTGGAACAATCTTCGGAGTCCCGAAACATCGAGGCACCTGAGCTGTCCTAGTCTTTCCTTCCTGAAGTCTGGCTACTCAGCTCTTTAGGCTTTCCCTTCAGTTCTCTGAGTCTTCCCAGGATCCTTCTAATGAACCCTTCTGGTTGCTCAAACTCAGGTCGTTTTTTCTTTCATTAGCTACCAAAACCAAAAGTTTTAATAGAGAGTGGTAACTTGAAGGAAAGGCAGGTTGGAGAGATGATTGATAGATAATAGATAAGTGGATAGATGATAGATGATGATAGATAATAGATGATAGATGATAGATAGATAATAGATGTTAGATAGATGATAGATAGATAGATAGATAGATAGATAGATAGATACATAGATACATAGATACATAGATACATAGATACATAGATAGAATAGAAAAATAGGTGATAGATTCAGGGGAGTAAGCATTGTTTGAAAGCATAGGGAAATAAGCTAGAAAACAGGAGGCTAAACATGTTAGGAGAGAGGATGACTGATGGACCTTTCACAAAAAGCAGGCTGAGATGGGACCATGAGCCCAGGTGAAGATAGCAGCACCTCTGAGACAGACACCCAAAACAGAAGTAATTAAATTTGGTAGGGAATGAGCTTGGAGAAACTCATCCCTGTGGGCCGCCTGGGTGGCTCAGTTGGTTAAGTGTCCTACTCTTGATCTTGACTCAGGTCATGATCGCATGGGTCTCAGGATCCAGCCCCGGCTGGGCTCTGCACCGACAGCTTGGAGCCTGCTTGGGATTCTCTCTTTCCCTCTCTCTACCTCTCTGTCTCCCACCCTTCACGAAATAAATAAACAAACTTAAAAAAATTTTTCCCCTTAAGAGCTAGTGAGTGCTGTAAAGGCACAGCCTTTCCTGGGCCTCTCTGACTCTCTTGGACTTCGTCTTGTGGGTGGCAAAGCATAAATGTGCCACACTCAGTCACCAAATGGAACTTCAGTTCCTCTATGGCAGAGTCCTAGAGAGGGTTGAATCTGGAGTCAGTCAAATGGAGAATGAAAGGAGTAAAATACATGATTTCCTCCAGAGGAAAACAGCTCAATAACACTGACTCTCTCCCAAAAGTAAAGGTTCCGTTTGTCTACTTGAAAAGTATCCTCTGTCCAGAGACCCTGTAATAAGCCTCTGAATCTCCAGTGTGTCCGCGTGCTGCACAAGGCTGCTTTGTTTTCAGTGTTTTTTTTAAAGGTGTACCTAAGACAATGTCAGACGATCTTTTGATGCGGTTGCCAACTGTTCTACTGTGCAGCAAATGTAAGATTTCCAGGTTTAAAATGAGAAAACAATCTAGGTTTGAAATGAGAAAACAAAGTTGCTGATGACCTGCCAGCCCACACTCTGCATATCCTCTTGGGAGCCCGTGACCTGCCGCGGGGCGGGAGAGGTGAGGGGGAGGCTCCGACGTCGGAGTGAGCAGAGCAGACACTGGCAGCTACCTCGGGAGAGCCTTCACAGCTCTCCACTTGCGCCCAGGCTTCCTGACTTTCTTTGAATTACCCAACTGCACAGTTTTATCAAAACGCATTTCTCTAAAGGACCCCACCCCCTGAGGTTAGGAAAAGATTTTATTAAGAAATAGAGGAAAATGTAGGGTCACCAAATTACCAAAAGGCACCATCTAGGGATTTCTGGACCCTTCAGAACTGAACTCCAACTCTCAGAAAGCCAAACCCTGGGCAGGGAGCTGGGGAACTCTCAAACCCACTTCCAAAGTCGAAACCTGCTCATATTTTACAAGGTTAAATGTTGAATGTGAAGGTTTGCTCGTTGGGTTTGCAGACATGGGAAAGGAAGAAAAGGGACAAAAATGTGGCTTTTCAGGGTAAGGCTTTTATAGAAAGCAGGTACACTGTGGAACTCCAAGTCAGAGAACAAAGGGAGCCTTGTGTAGCTCCCCCCGCAGGGCATTGGGGGTAAAAGGAGTCAGGGAAATGGTTTCTGTCCTGGTGGAAAAGAAAGAGCAATTCATGAGGGCTGCAAGCGGGGGATTCTCTGAGGTGCTCCTGCAGGCCAGCTGGGCTGGTGGTCATGTTTCAGGTAAGGAAAGGAGGCCTGCTGGGGGCTGGAACCTGAGGGAGGCTGAGGGCTCCCTGTGGCTGATCAACCTTCAATGGGAGGGGTGGTGCAACTCTCCCCCCCCCCAAATACAATCAGAGCAGGAGTCCAAGAGATCTCTCAGGGTTCGTTGGAGTAGGGGACACAACAGAGGGTGGTGAGAACTGATTTACCCATCTGTCCTCTGAGGCAAACCCAGTGGTGCACACTGTCCAACATGGCAGCCACCAGCCAAAGGTGGTGCCCGAGGACTGGAGAAGCAACTGGCCCGAAATGAGGTGCACTCTGAAAAGTCAGAAGATACACCCCATTGCACAGAAAAGAAGGTAAAATGTCTCAGTAATATTTGCATTGATTGCACGCTGAAAGGGCCACATTTTGCATATATTGGGCTAAACAGAACATATCACTTTTACCTGCTTTTTCTCTTTTTAAAAAATATGACTGCTGGAAATTTTAAAATTATACCTATTGGTTCCTATGTTACCCTGGTGAACACACTCAGACCTGCAGTTCTTATATAATTTTCTCTTAATATTGGACAAAGAAGAAACTAAGATGGAGGAGAAAACCAGAGAAGAATGCACTTATGGCCCTAAAGCCTGAACAACTGACTTGAGGCAGCTGATTCACATGGCACAGACCCCTTGCCCTCAAACCCCTCATCCCTGGGTCACGCCGTGTTCTCAGCACCCAGCCTGGCACAGGGAGCCACCTGTGTTTGTCTGAGGAAGGTGTGTCACTGGCTGAACAAAGGACTCGTCATTTTGCAGAGATTTTCATTCACTTCTTCTCCACTCTCCCTCCTCAGCTCCCTCCTTCCGTTTGTGGAGAGAGGAATTTAAAACCAAATATGCAGTTATAATACCTTGTAATTACTACAGACCACATCTTGCGGAGTATCTGTGTGGGAAAGGTTGAAAGCACTGGTAGAATGGGGGTGTTAGCTCTCTGAGGGGCAGTTTCATATTTTCAAAGGGATAGTGAATCGTGTAAAAGGCTCTGGTGAAAAGTGCAAAGCCCGAATTCATCACTAGCCACGTGACTCTGGACCAGTGACTTAGAATGGCAAGACCTTATTTTCCTTTTTTGTCAAACAAAAATACTAATCGTTGCTCTGATTCCCCCGTAGGGTAAGGATCAATGAGAAAAATTAACTCCAAAGCTCCTACTGGCATTTGGAGTATAAACAATTAATATTATTTAGTGTTGAGTTTCTTTTGAATCAGAAACACAAGGTCTTAATGTTCCCCTCTGATGTGAGAAATGGTACCCAGGGCTGGTAGGACAGTAAGGTAACGCAGTACCAACCCTGACCCCATCAGTCAGTGAGGAACTCTGGACGATCACTCAGACTCTACTCACCAGCTACTGAAGGACTAAAATGGTAATTGCAAATGTGTTCTCAATGTCAGCACTGAAAGAGCTTTAGGGACCATTTGTGCTCCACTCTTACATTATAGAATAAGGAACCAGAGAGACAGGGAGGTGAAGAGCATTGTCTTGGTCACTCAGCCCAGTCAATGCCCAGCACCATGTGGCACTCAGTTCTCTCAACACAAGGCAGCCCTCATCATGTGGGGCCTCATGTTGACCCTGGGACCCCACGTGCCTTACCACCACCAAGCTTGTGATAGTGTGTGGGGGACAGAGTTTGGAGGCCATACTAAGACAAATGTAAAAGACCAGGAAAGGGACTACCTGGTCTGAAACAAACTTGGCTCATCTTCAAAACTCTAGCAAAGATCTACCCAAAAATCCATGAGTGAGACAGAAACTTCACTCATGGCCAAACAATGAAGAACCTGAGTTGCTTATTTTAAAGTATGAATAAGAGCCAGTTTTATTGCTATAAAATTGTCTTTCAAGGAAATTAAGTTGTTAACAAACTATTTTATCATTGCTGGCTGAGTACACAATAAGCAGGTATAGGCTTCTGAGTGCGCTATGTGGCATGTGCATTATCTAATAAATTTCCCAAGCTTCCTAATAAAAAAAATAAAATAAATTATTGACCCACACTAGTTTTTTAAATACTGCTTTTTATATCCTTAACAAGACATGAGGTGCCTGGGTGGCTCAGTTCATTAAATGTCTGACTCTTGATTTTGGCTCAGGTCATGATCTCACAGTCATGGGATCAAGCCCCAAATCAGACTCAAAGCTGGGCATGGAATCTGCTTGGGATTCTCTCCCTTCCTCTCCCTCTGCTCCCTCTCCTGTGTTCTATCTCTCCCTTTCAAAAAAAACTAAATTAAAAAAATACTAAACAGGATGTAGAACCTTTCTGCAAATTGCTCAACTTTGCTAATTAGTGTCTCCTGGAGGAACTGACTCCCCATGCAGGGGGGAATCCAGAGAGAAGAGAGCATTTAGTGTCAAATGAGGTCAGACATAGGATCACCCAGGATGAGAAAGGGTATCTCTCCTGCCTGAGCCCCCAGGAGGCCTGCCTCCTGCAAACTCTAATCACTGTCCTAAGGCTGGGAATGACTCTGATTCTGCCATGTTTCTTATAG
The DNA here is from genome assembly GCF_006229205.1 of Suricata suricatta. Classification (NCBI taxonomy): domain Eukaryota; kingdom Metazoa; phylum Chordata; class Mammalia; order Carnivora; family Herpestidae; genus Suricata; species Suricata suricatta. The sequence continues at coordinate 52,677,653 of NC_043712.1, read as the reverse complement.
CTTTTGTCTAATGTCCTGAGGTCATTTTTTTTTGTCTGGGATAGGAGGGGGAAATAAACAATATGGTTGCAATTTATGGAAAGTCTTCCTTCTCACTCCCCCTCCCCCAACCACACACACAAAATGTGATTTGAGAATAAATGACAGGAAGGCTTAGACCGAGGCTTGTTATTCAATTTGAGAGATGAAATCACTCGTATCCATGGCAAAACTGTTACCCAGGAGACACCCTAGTTTGGGAGACGTGGGCCTGGGGGAATAACATTCCAGATGGGAAACTGCAAGAGACAGGTCTTTTTTGAAACACTGGTTCACAGAGCCTAAGAAAACCTCTGCTTGGACAAGGTGTGGTGCTTCACATCACCAAACACTGGAAACCGACCCCTGAACACTGGAAAGCAGCACTTGTCCATCAGAGAATCTAAAGGACCATGGAACCAACCAACGATTTGCAGGACATGAGAAAGCTGAATGGGTTCCCATTTAAGACTAAGGAATAAAGACCAATGAAGACTATGGAATGATCTTTTTTTTTTTTTTGAAGAATTAAGAGTTTTTGGGGAGCTAAGAAATGGTAAGAGGTGGTAAGCCTGGGCGCTGTAAGCAGTTGCCTGAGCCTGGGGGAGTGGAGTGGGCCAGAGGCCAGGGAGGTGAAGAGAGACATCGCCCAGTGGGAGCAAGAAACCCAGGCACCTTGGTGGACAAGCATCTAAAGCCACAGCAAAACCCACTGAAGGGAAGGAAGCTCACTGCAGTTTCAACCTGGAAGACCCCTGGACGTTCTCGACCAATGGTGTCTGAGTGCCTGCTGGCCTGGCTGCACCTGAGTCACCAGTCTTATAAGACTGGGGACAGAATGGCTATTTTTAACAAGCTCTTAGGTGGCTTATTTTGCCAAGAAGCTTGACAACCACTTAAGTGGTCTACCATCCAGCATCTTTAATTAGATGGCAGGGTTAAGGTTAAATGACTGGCCCAAGGACACATGGCCAGTTGGTAGCAACAGAAGAACCAGAACCTGATCCTGTAATTCTAAGCAGTAGCTTTTCCTTGGCCTCACAATGCCTCTGCAAATTTCTATTGGGCATATCAGTTAGCTCTAGTTGAGTCACAAACCACCCCAAAACGTCACAACTTAAAAACATCCACATTTATGGGGCACCTGAGTGTCTCAGTAGATTAAGTGCCTGACTTCCACTCAGGTCATTTTCTTGCAGTTCACAAGTTTAAGCCCTGAATCGGGCTCTGTGCTGACAGCTCAGAGCCTGGAGCCTGCTTCCAATTCTGTGTCTCCCTTTCTCTCTCTGTTCCTCCCCTGCTGGCGCTCTGTCTCTCTCCCTCTCTCAAAAATAAATAAACATTTGAGAAATTTTAAAAATTTAAAAAACCACATTTAGCTCAGAATTCTACAACTAAATTGTTGGACACTTAGATATGTCTCAGTTGGGTGCGTTTTCTGGTCACCGTGTTGGAACCTGCCCAGGTGCTTTTTCTGGCCTCAGCTGGGCTCCCTTGTCCATGTGGTCAGCTACCTGTCAGTTGGGTGACTGCTGTGGGAACTGGCTGGCTATTAGCTGGGGTGCCACGGCCACGTGTCTCTCATCCTCCAGCAGGCTGAGTTTGTTCTCATGGCACCTGGGCAGGGTCCAAGATGGTGAGTGGAAGACCCAAGGCACCTTGTGGCCTAGTGCAAACTATACCTCATCATTGCTGTCACATTCTATTGACTGAAGCTGCCACAAGGCCAACCTGGATTCCAGAAGTTGGGGCAGACTCTCCCCCTTTGATGGAGGAAGCTGCAAAGTCACATTGCAAGGACTGTGCGCATCAAAGGAGAAAAGTAATCTGAGCCATTTTTGCAACAAGTCTACCACAGGAGCCTTGTCTACCTACCTCTGGTCCCCTGTCCAGGGCACCCTATATCCCCATCAACTGTGATCCTCATTTCCCAAATGTGATGCCACAGCCTTTCAGAAATCTGTTCATGACTTGTTTTCCTTGACCTAAAATGCCTTTTTCACCCCTTCATGTCTTCACCCTTAAAGTGTCCTTTTAAGTATAACTTACAGCTCCAAGTTCAATGTAGCCCATTTAAGACGCATTTTGGGGGCACCTGGGTGACTCAGTCAGTTAAGTGTCCAACTTTAACTCAGGTCATGATTTCACAGTTCATGGGTTCAAGCCCCACGTCAGGCTCTGTGCTGACAGCTCAGAGCGTGGAGCCTGCTTTGACTTCTATGACTCCCTCTCTCCCTGTCCCTCCCCTGCTTTAGTACTCTCTTTCTCAAAAATAAACAAACATTAAAAAAAGGTTTTTTAAAGGATGCATTTTCCCTGCTCCCTCCTGAAAACTTAATAAAGGAATATAAAAAGGATTTTTTAACAAAGATGCATAAACCCCGAAGGGCAAAGCATAGAGAAGCCGACAGGTGAGGAAGTATTTCAACAAAACTTTGGAATGTGGAAAGCAGGTGTATGGTGCCCAACTCAGCACGCCAGAAGTGGCTGAGTGCCTGCAGCAGGGGTGAGGAGCCAAGCAACAAAGTGGGTCCCATTGCAGAACCAAGGGGACTCAGGCACCAGGGAGGGGGCTGGATGCCATGGAAGGCCGAGTGGGAGCTGCTGAAAAGAGTGTTTATTGAGGGGCGCCTGGGTGGCTCAGTTGGTTAAGCCTCTGACTTGGGCTCAGGCCAGATCTCACGTTCGTGGGTTCGAGCCCCGCGTCAGGCTCTGTGCTGACAGCTAGCTCAGAGCCTGGAGCCTGCTTCCGGTTCTGTGTCTCCTTCTCTCTCTGCCCCTCCCACTCTCATGCTCTGTCTCTCTCTGTATCAAAAATAAATAAAAGCATTAAAAAAATTTAAAAAAAGAGTATTTATTGAATGTACAAGAAATTGCTGATCCCTGGATTTACTTGCCCTCCACACACAGCCAGGTAAATACCCTCTCCACCCAGAAGCCCTGAGGTTTCATCCTGGAGATGCTAAGCCCAAGGAACTCTGAAGTTAGAACAGGCATAGCTTATGGGCAAGGACGCCATTCCAGGGTTAAGGGGAAGTCTACACACTAGTAGATGACACTCCCAAGCTAGAAGGTGAAAGTCCCAGCTGTTTGCTGGACTTGGCTTTGAGAAAGCTGGCAACCAAATGTATGCATTCCAAGCAAGAGGTTGAAGAACTCCTCCTTAGGAAAACTGACCAACCCAAAAGAGGCATCGTAAAAATACATTTATGAGTTACCCAGTAAAATGACAAGATTCCTGTTGGGTTTTCCCCATAGGGAAACCTCCAGCCACAGACCTAACCCTTCCATAAAGGTTGCTCCCGGTAGCTCTACACAGACCACCTGCCAAGGCCCAGAGACCTCTGAACAAAGCCTCTACTATTGACAGACAGCAGAGATCGAAGGTGAGCAGGGGAGAAAGCCAAGTCCATGTTTCCACAGATGTAGGTGAGCACATAACACTTATTTTGGAAAAAATTTAAGATGTATCATCAGAAACATATTGTTTAGAAATATATTGGAGGATGCCTGGATGGCTCGGGTGGTCAGCTCAGGTCATAATCTCACAGTTTGCGAATTCGAGCCCCACGCCAGGCTCTGTACTGACAGCTCAGAGCCTGGAGCCTGCTTCAGATTCTGTGTTCCCCTTTCTCTCTGCCTCTCCCCGGCTCGCACTCTCCCTGTCTCAAAAATAAATAAACATTAAAATTTTTTAAATAAAAAATGTTTTTAATTTTAAAAAATAAAAGAAATATATTGGTAACAGAGTGTTAGAAATTACTGTCTCTTAGTTGTGGGACTCCAGGGAGGAGACAGCACAACTTGTCTGATGTCATGAAAAACTTTTAAAACTACTAGGCATATTACACTACATACAGGCACTACATTGTTAGAATAAAAACTCGTTCTTTTTTTAAGTAAACAAAACCCACTTAAACGACCTCTCTTTAAATCCATCTCACAGGCAAGTTCATGGCCCTACTTCACCTGTTTTTACACAATTGTTGTTCATAGGACTAATTTATTGAAACGTTCCTGAAAGAATACAGTCAGGAGGGCACATTTTATCTGAAGTGTATGGTTTGACTGTCCATCCTCCTTTTTGCTAGGTTTTATGTTTTTTGAGGTCAGCAGGAAATCTTTACTTAGTGCTCTGCACCCAGAGGACGTTCCCACACGGGAGGGGTGAGGAGTGGACATTAAGTTATAGCCAGTTCATAAGACAAATCTTTCTTCTTTTATTCACTATTTTATTTATTTTTCATTTATCAATTTATACTTAGCTTTGTTCCTAAAAACAACTTAACTTGACTTGTAAACAATTTAACTTGACTAGTAATCAAAGAAAGAAGTATAGAAATCAGGATAAATGGAAGCTTGCTTTTGAAAAGTCACATCAACCGATTATTTAAAACATGAAAGAAAGCGGGTGGGGGTTGGAGATGAGAAAGGAAGGAAGGGGATTGAAACACTGTAGTGAAACAGTGAAACAGCTATTTATTTCAGTCTTCTATTTTCTCTTCCAGTTATTAGTCTTAGGCATGCCCGTTTAATAGCATTTAATCATAGAACAATAAAAATTTATATTGATTTATTCTGTAATATTTTAAGCCACATATAATTTTCTCTGACAAAGTACTAGGTTGGTGAATTAGTATCTTCATAGTTATTTTTAACGGGCCATATTTCTATTTCATCCTGTCAATATGCCATAAGTTAATAACTCATTCTCTTGTTATTGAATATTTTGGTTTTTTGATCAATGCTACAATGGTATCTTGTATACATAGTACATATTTTCCCTTTTACATAAGCTATCTATATCTATGGTCTATCTATAGTCACACAGGCATGTATCACAGGGTCTAGAACTAGCAAATGGCTTTCAACTCCCTCCAGTGTTTACACTGGTAAGATCATCGTTAGAGATTAGAATTTCTTTCCAATTTAATTTTCTTCACATTTAAAAACATTTTTACGTCATTACTTCCATTTTTATCCTAAGTCTGTTCTAGGTTCTCACCCTCTACACATTTACTGTTATATTCTCAGTGTTTTTCTCCTCATGTGGATAAACTATTTATATAAATGTAGATACTAGTCCTTTGTCAATGTAGTTATACATCTTTCTCCCATTGGTTTTCCATTTCACTTTGGCTTTGATGTCTTTAATATAATAGAAAGTTTTCATTTTAAAAACAGCTAAATCTGTAGATTTTCCCTTGTGATTTCTTCTGCCCATCTATTTGTTTCTTCGAGTCCCCAGAGAGCTCGACACAAGCATCATTTGCTTCATTTGTAACAGAGTTTAATGCCAATTATACTTAGTTTATCATTCAAATAAACAGCCTTCTGAAACCAGGGAAGCCAGCTCATCCAAACAATACCCAGAAGCTTGACTGAAGCCAATTCTCAAGTTCTGAGTTAGAAATTATTCTAATTGAGGCTATTTTTAAATTTTATTCAACTTAAAAAAAATCCTACTCCCTTTCCAGGTTTCAGGTTCAGAAAATGAAAATGGGAGACTGTTCCTTTACTCCTTTAACTCAAGAAATTGAACTTAACAAATTCAAATTTTTCAGTTCCCTTTCTTTGAAGACTCTGAATGTACTTGGCAAGCTTGGGAATGTTCCAGTAAAAATTTGAAGTGTTCTCAGGGTGCCTGGGTGGCTCAGTCGGTTAAGTCTCAGGTCAGTCCAAGTTTGTCTCAGGTCATGATCTCATGGTTTGTGGGTTTGAGCCCCACATCAGGCTCTGTGCTGACAGCTCAGAGCCTGAAGCCTGGTTTGGAATCTGTGTCTCCCTTTCTCTCTGTCCCTCCACTGCTCATGTTCTCTCTCTCAAAAATAAATAAACATTAAAAATTTTTTTTTAAATGCTGAATAAAATAATTTGAAGTGTTCTCAAACCAGCAGGGGGAAGAAGGGAAATGGGACAGTTCCACTGATCACACCTTCCCCTCTTTCCTTTTGTCTCCTGCTACCAGAAAAGTCATTACAGGTTTGGAAGGCAATGAGGAGAATGCAGGGCCTGAAGGAGAAAATGTATCCAAGAGAAGGAAAGAGACAGAAGGCACAGGACTGGAAGGAGTTGGCAAGGAGAGCCTGCACAGACCAGGAGTAAGGAAGAGACACTGGAATGGCCCAGAGAATGTTCCCAGTGCTTCCACTCCCCACTGTCCCTTGTACATGTACTTGGTCATGTCCCTGCTTAGGCTTCCCTCCCCACTGTCCCATCCATCCCCTCCCCAGCTGATGCCTCCTCATCCTTCAATGAGAGGCCACTCAAAGTGTGGTCTTTAAGCATCTGTGTTGGCTCTGAACTGTTTTGTTGTGGTTTTTTTTTTAGGGTGACATGAGGTGAGTCTGTAAGTGAGAAGCATTTAGAAATTTTATAGTAATATGCTAGAGCAATTACATATATCGGTGTACTCTAATAACAAAATTGGATTTGTACTTTTTAATTTTACTAGTCAAGTCATCCATTTTATTGTGTTTTACATAGAAAATTGGAAATGAAAAAGAGAAAAAATATTAGCCCTTTAATATGGATAGTTTGAGAAGGTGCTTCAGATTCATTTCAAAGATCACCTCCTCCAGGAAACCTTACCATTTCCTCCCAGATAAGGTGCGTGCTTTTCCTCCGTACTTCCAAGAAAATCTCTAACCTTGTGCATTTGTTTTAATGATCTGTTTATGGGTCTATTTTTCTTTATTATTTTAGGGAGAGAAAGGGAAAGAGAGAGAGAGCTAAAGTAGGGAGAGGACCAGAGGGAGGGAGAGAGAATCTTAAGCAGGTTCCATGCTCAGCGCAGAGCCTATCATGGGCTCAATTCCACAACCCTCGGATCATGACCTGAGCTGAAATCAAGAGCTAGATGCTCAACCAACTGAGCCGCCCAGGTGTCTCTATTTTGTGCTCTTAACTCCAATAAACTTTGAGCTTCTTGAGGGCAAGTCCTATATCTTATATATCTTTGCACATCCAGCATCCAGTACAATGTAAGACCCACATTCCTGAATGTTACTAACTGAATGGTCCTGTTGGGAATGCACAGCCTGTATTTAGTCAGTGGCACCCACTTATCTAAGCTTCCATTATTAATCAAATCCTCTTCTGATTGACAATCTTTCTTTAAAATATGCTTAGTCATTAGATACGGTTACTGCCAAACAACCATATTGCTATCCTGGGAGCCAACTTGACAAATTCCTGTAGCATAAAGTTTTAAGTTCCTTCTCTCCATTTCATTTTGTGTTGATTTCACAGCCTAACCCTCTGAGGCTACTTTGTTTCCCCAATTTAGGTGAAAATTTCACTTTCGCCCTCCTGTACTGCCTGCACAGGAATATGGTATCTGTTCCCTTGGGTTGCTATGAGGAATATATCATATGGTGGATACAGAGTGCAAGGCATATAGTAGGATTTAAGTACATCTCTGTTGAAGGGATGTCCAAAAAGAATGATATCTTGGCATTTGTGACAACATGGACAGAACTGAAAGGTATGCTGAGTGAAACAAGTCATTCAAAAAAAGACAGGTATCACATGATTTCACTCATATGTGGAATTTGAGAAACTTAACTGATAATCATAGGGGAAGGGAAGGAAAAATGACATAGAAACAGAGAGGGAGGCAGGCCATAAGAGACTCTTAAATACAGAAAATAAACTGAGGGTTGATGGGGGAGTGGGGAAAATGGGGAATGGGTATTGGGGAGGGCACTTGTTGGGATGAGAACTGGGTGTCATATGTAACTGATCAATCACTGGATTCTACTCCTGAAGCAAAGACTACACTGTATGTTAACTAGCTTGAGAATTTGAGAATAAGAAAGAAAATAAAGAAAGAGAGAGAGAGGGAGGAAGGAAGGAAGGAAGGAAGGAAGGAAGGAAGGAAGGAAGGAAAGAAGGAAGGGGGGGGGGGGGGGGGGTGGAAGAAACCATACATCCTTGGCATGGCTCTAGGGAAGTGAGTGATAGTCCCAGTTTCAAAGCAAATTTTAGCAAGTACAGTCTGGTAAGCAGGCATTTGATGGTTTTAGGACAACATACTTTTTTTTTTCAGATTTTCCCAAGGTGAAAGAACTAGCACATTGGTTTTTAAAATTTTTCTTAATGTTTATTTATTTTTGAGAGAGAGAGACAGGATGCAAGAAGGGAAGGGGCAGAGAGAGAGAGAGGGAGACACAGAATCTGAAGCAGGCTCCAGGCTCTGAGCTGTTAACACAGAGCCTGACTTGGGGCTTGAACCCATGAACCATGAGATCATGGTCAGACACTTAACCAACTGAGCCACACAGGCACCCCTAGAACTATCACATTGTTGACAAAGAGGCAAGTAGGCCTTCTGGGTAGTGATGTAGGCTCTTTGTCTTTAAGGAGCTAAAAGGAATGTGAACAGCATACAGTTGGATTAAGATCTAACTGACTAATGTGTCTCCCTGAAGAGAAAAGAATTAGTAAATAGCGGTCTCCTAGTAGCTTTAAATCTGTCCTTGGGATGAGGCATGGACGCTGAATGGGTGCTTCAGACATGAAATTACATGAAGAAAATCCAAAACTACATTGTAATAAAATTATGTCATAAATATGCAAAACCAAGAGGACTGATGGACATGTATCAAAATAAAGATTGTGGTCTTAGAATATGGTTATAGGTTATGTTTTTATTTTTTGGGATCTCCTATAGTGCAATTTTATTAAAATAAAATAACATTAAAATTAATGAACTGGCTGCTTCAACTCTAAGTTCCAAAATAGAAGGAACACTTATGAATGGGGCAGCCCCTTTCTTCAGCTGCTGGAAGGTGCTGGTCCCTCCGAGGAAGTGAGGCCACTTGGGGGTGAACCCCTCACTTCATCCAGTGACTGGCACCAGGCCCGGCAGTGCCACTCAGCACCTGCCCACACCGTGGCCTCAGTCTCAGAGCTCATCAGCATCTGCGCTGCCCCTACCCTGCACTACGACGAGGTGATGGTCACAGAGGATAAGTTCAATGCCCTAATTAAAGCAGCAGATGTAAATCTTGACCCTTTCTGGCCAGGCTTGTTTGCAAAGGCCCTGGCCAATGTCAGCACGGGGAGCCTCATCTGCAATGCAGGGGCTGGTGGCCCAGCTGGCAGCTGGTGCTGCACCAGCAGGAGTCCTCCATCTCTATCACGCTGCCCCAGCTAAGGAGAAGACAGTGGGAAGGCAGAAGGAAGAATCCAAGGAGTCTGATGATGACATGGGCTTTGGTCTTTCTGACTAAACCTTTTTTCTGTTACCTGTTCAATAAGAGCTGAACTCTTAAAAAAAAAAAAAAGACAAAAAAGAAGAAAAGAAATGAATAGGGCAAATGGGGTCTCTCAAGTTGTAAGGGTTTGAAGTAGCGAGTAAGCAATGAGTATTTTCCGGGTTTCCTGCCTCTTAGTTATATACAGGAAGGCAGACAAAGGAAGCCATGTGTCAAAACTATTTTACACACAAGAACTTCTATTTCCCCCAAGAAGAGTAGGTCTTGGTATCTCGACTGGAAAACTGGGGGTAATTCACTAGCTGTACTATTTTAGCTTTCATGTGTGTGTGTCTCTCTTTGAAGGTCAGAGGTAAATATGGACCATCTGGAATCATCACCTCTTCTTTGCATAATTTGGTTTTATTCCAAATACGATAGAGTTATTACATCCACACAGCATAGGAGCGGGAAGTTTGTGTAGCCTCTTCAAAGACTCCAATATCAACTGAATGTTTTTAAAAGGGCCCATTTTAATCTGGCCATCACTGTAACATGGTGCAGACAGCAGCTTGCAAAAAATAAGGGAAAACAGAAGAATGTTGTCCTTTTGTTGTAATCTATTGGAAGATACGAAGCAAATGAAGCACTGAGTAAGAGAACACCAGACACTGTGTCTCTATGAGGAAGCTGTTTTGTTTATCTACAAGATAAGGGCCATGTGCAGCCAGGTGCATTAGTAGCGGGTTCCAGAAACTTGGTGTCTGGGTTGGAAAAATTTGAGTATTTTTTTCTCCCAGAGGCTGTAGTTTTTCTCCCCACTAATTATTAGTGGAATGTTGTATAAAAGCCAAAACTGTGAGCTCTTCTTAAGTTGCAAGTTCATTTCCAGCCTGTGGTATTATATGTTTTATCTATCCTCTTTAGAATAACTGCCTTAGAAGTTTCTTTCATATTGGTTCCTAATACACTCTAAAACAATTTTCTCCAAATCCATATATAAAGAGATTTCTTCCCTACCACCCCTTCTTGACTTGCATGCATTATGCCAAGTGACATTCCAAACCAGGAGGGAATTGATCTTTTCTCTTGACTTTCACTGACAAATTTCTTGGGAGAGTTAGTGGTCCATCCATTCTGCCTGATCCGGTGCACTCACTTCTAGCCCCTGTTGTCTAGGCTCCCCTACCACCAACCCCTCCCTAAGCATCACCACTCTGGAATCAAACTTGCTCTTAGGATCTTTTTCTCTGATTTCAGCTTCCTTGACTGTCCTATTCCCCACTGTTAGTCACATCTTTTTTCCTAAACACCCCTTCTTTGGTTTCTCCATAGTCTTGTACTTCCTTACCTCCTTTAAGAGCTCACCATCTGCCTGTCTTGTAAATGTAGGAATTTCCAAAGGTCATCCCTTGTCTCTTTTTTTGTGCCTGCTGCCTCCAAGGCCTAACCCACAATCACCTTCACCTGAAGTAAAATTTGGCTACATCACTTTCCACTCAGGTTGATGTACTTCAACTTTAATAACCTGCCTGCACTTCAGAGTTGCCCTATTTCAAACTAAGATACCTATCCCTCCCCATTAATTCTTCAGAGAGAGAGAGAGAGATTTCAACCAGGCCCCCACACTGTCAGTACAGAGCCCAAGGTGGGGCTCAAACTCACAAACCATGAGATCATGACCTGAGCCAAAGTCAAGAGTCTTAACCAGCTGAGCCACCCAGGTGCCCCTCTTAATTCCTTATTTATAGCAACACAATTCTCTTATAGACCTAGGCTCCAACACAGAATTATATTTGCTACTTCCCTCTCTGTGGCTCCAACATCTAGACAAGTTAGGAGGTTCTGCCAACTCTCCATGGCAATGGTTTTCTGAATTCTCCCTTCCCACACTCTGACCCTGACACTGGTTCAGATCCTTCTTCTATTCTAAGAACTACTGCAGTGGCCTCTTCCTGGTCTCAGAGTTCTATTCCACAATGATCTTCCTTAAAGTGTGGCTTTGATCATGACATATTCCTTGCTCAAGAACATTCAATGGCTCCCCATTGTCCAACACTGTAGGAGCAAACCCTCCTTGCATTCAAGCACACATAGATTTCTATCCCAGTCTCCCAACCCCTGATAAGCACTTCACACCATGGTGAACTTACAGCAGTGTGTTTGTTGTTTTCTGAAGATTCCATGTTTTATAGTTTTACTAATTCTCTTGCATTCATCTCAAATCTTCTTCCTGGTTATTTCTGTTTTTAGAAATCATATGCATCCTATTAGACCCTGTTCATTTCCTTCATATCCCACCAGACCACGCACCTGCCATTTTCCTATTTCCTTTTCTATTCTGCCTTGTAGTCCAGTTGTTAGTATACTTGCTTTCCCTTTTTACTAGATTGATCAGAAACAGGTCATCAGAGAAAAAGGGGCTTGATTCGGTCACACCAAGGTTAAGTTCATAGCCCTTTTGAGCCTTGGTGTCCTCATTCATAAAATGTAGATAATGACACAGTGTAACAGTGATTAAGACCTTGGGCTTCAGAGGCAGACTGATCTGGATAATAAGAACTTACTAAATATTTCCCATCAAGCATTATGATTGTCAAAAATATCCTTCATGTGGTTGTTGCGATAATCCTATGAAGTAAGACAAAAGCACTGCCTTAGATCAAGGCCCCCCAAATGCAGGTTATTATCAGCTTTAGAAAAGTCATGTGGGATGCACAACAGCCATCAGCTCTGGATCTAAGTCCCCATGTATAGTATAGGTGTGTATTTATTATAAACAATGACCTACCATAAATAATACGGTATGACCCTGTTCCATTGTTATCTTTGAACCTCCTGAGGTGGTTTGACAAAGTAGAAAGGGTAGAGCCTTGGATTTTCTAAAATACTAGGACAATGAATTCTATAAGTCTCAGTTTCTGTATCTGTAAAATATAGCTGTCAATCACAGATATTAAATAAGGTGATTATAAGGTTCTTAGTACAATATTTGCTATAAAGCAGCTGTTCAATAAATGTCAAATTCCTTTATTTCTTCCCTCTCCCAAAAGTGCCTCATGCTTAGTATAAACTTACTGAAATATTGTTGGAATTAACTGAACTTAAAAATACTTAGTAGTGCTATTGCTGGGTCATAAGGTAATTCTAGGATACAGGAGTGCTGATTTACAGAGGCACATGTACCCCAGTGTTTACAGCAGTACTTTCAACAATAGCCAAAATATGGAAAGAGCCCAAATGTCCATCAACTGATGAATGGACAAAGAAGATGTAGTTTATACATACAATGGAATACTACTTGGTAATGAGAAAGAATGAATTCCTTCCATTTGCAGCAATGTGGATGAAACTAGAGGGTATTGTGCTGAGTGAGATCAGTCAGAGAAAGACAGATGTCCTATGTCTTTACTCATACGCAGAATTTGAGAAACTTAACAGAAGACCATCGGGGAAGGGAAGGAGAAAAAATACTGTGAAACAGAGAGGGAGGCAAAGTATAAGAAGACTCTTAAATACAGAGAATAAATTGAGGGTTGATGGGGGGTGGGGAGAGGGATAAATGGGCAATGGCCATTGAGGAAGGCACTTGTTGGGATGAGCATTGAGTGCTGTATGTAAGCAATGAATCATGGGAATCTACTCCTGAAGCAAAGAGCACTCTGTATACACTGTATGTTAGCGAGCTTGACAATAAATTATATTGAAAAAAATTGAGTATGTACCTAGAATACATGAATTTGTCACAGGGGATTATTACCTTATCTGGCTAATAGGCTGACTCCCAGAGAAGCCAGAAGTAATTCCTTTAGAGATCTAAAAATGTATAATTAATTCTTCATTAAAACTGGATTCTATAAAAAAATTTTTTAAGAGAGACAAAAATTACAACAAGAATTAAAAGGAAAATCTGGCCCCACATGATAGTTCCATAGCTCTCTCTATGCCCAGATACCATAATGACTAGACAGATGCAGAATGAAGCAATTTCCTGTTTTCTTACTGGATTCAAATAAAACAAGCCTCAAAGCAAATAGATGGACATTTTTTCTTTCTTCTAAATAAGTTTATAGTTACAACAACTTATTGGGTTGAAGATCACACAGCAAATAACTGCCAGAGCTAGGATAAGAATCTTGGCTGTATAGACCTTCCTTGTAACTTCCACACAAATGATATATTTAGTGCCCCATTTTAGAAAGCACTAAGGTAGTGATTCTCCATAGTACCTGCACATCTGAATCACCTGTAGATAAATAGGTGCAGATTCCCAAGTCCAGATCAAGACAGATGGAATCAAATTCTCCAAGTGAGGTCTGGCTGTGTGTAGTTTTGGGGGCATCACTGGGAATTCTTTAAGGGTGGAACAGAATGATGCTAAGGCTTGGCATATCATCTAGGGCAAGAAAGAGTCTGTGGCAACAAAACATCAGGGAAGAAGGCTCTGGAGAGCCCCCGTTCCTATTGTGGGCCTCACTGAAGACCAGAACTCCACCTGAAACCTACACCAACTTACCACACACCCATGTCCTCTAAGGTAAAACTGTCAGTGTCCACAGCCTGCGTAAGAGACCGAAGTCACTGCCACACAGAACAAAAGGCCACGCTGGGCACTCTTACTGTGCCAATGTACACGTCCTATTAGAGCTTGTGCCAGCCAAAAGGCATCGCCAGGTCCTGGGGAAATTCCCAGAACCCAGACACTGACTAGCTGCAGATGCGGCAAGATGTGCTATGAGGGAGGCTGCTCCTTGACTGTCTTCTCAGCCTGTGAGTCATGAGCGCCTTTCTGAGGGTCGGGAGAGGGATGGAAAAGGGTACTCATTTCTATATTGCTGCTTCTGGCAATACGAGGCAAAGTTGAGGGTAACTGCCAACAGCTTCGCCTTTCTCTTCTTTTTGTTCACTCAATCTGTCTGGACCAATGCACAAGGAAAAAAGACAGACAGAATGGCCCTCCAAAGTTGCACTCTGTTTTAAAGCTGATAAAGGATGTGTTTCCCACAGCTTAGGAGAAAAATATATTATCAACTGCCTGAGCAATTAAACAAATGGTATTTGCAAACATCTGCTGTCCAGAACTGTTGCCTGTGTTCAAACAAAGCCTCACACTGTCTTTGGCAAACCAGGGTGAGAAAAGCTGGGTGCCATTTGCTAAATGAACTCTTCCAGATTACAATTCTGTGGCCTGAGGGAATTAATTCAAATCCACATGGGGAAAATAATTCCCAAAGAGGTAGTTATTCCCTAAGAGAATCAAAGAGACTAAGACCTAGAGTGAAGTTGGCAGGAAGTCAATGAGTGTTTTGTTACCCTCTACTATACCATATTTATTATTTGTGTCCAAATCACAGAATCCTAAAGTTAAAAAGACTCCAAAAGGAGAATGAGACTTTTGGTTGAAAATGGCTGCTAACAGCATCGGCGCTTCTCTGCAGTCTCCCCGACTGATACCTATGAAGATACAGCCAAAGATGGAGACTTCCAACAGCATCACTGAGACTGATAGCACAATCTGGGGGGAAAATAGCATTAGAGGTTAGAAGATGCAGACTCTAGATCTGAATTTTGGCCTGCCACTTAACCTGCTGAGTGACCTTCATATTCTCACCTGTAAAAATGAGATCATGAAGACAATTTCATTGGCTTGTTGTGAGGAGTAGAGCAGATAATGCCTTCAGCTGACCATGTGTGGCACAAAGTAAGCATCCCACAATTGTTAGCTATTAGTAGCATAGCTTCATACTTCTTACTGCTGTCACCGTAAAACAGACTTTTCCCCGTTGTTCTGGAATCAACAAATGACGAAAGTAATGGCACAAAATGTCCTAGGTTTCCTGAGAGGTGCTTATTTCAGTCTTCTCCACCTCAAGTCCCAGTTCCCCAATTAATATAAAGGAAGAACCGGCAGGTAAGTGTGGCCTCTGGGTGAATATTCAGATAAAGAGTCTATATTAACCCTTCCTTTGCCTGGAGGAGGATATCCGACTTTTTCTCTTCTTGAAATTAAGAGAGGGAGATCCCAAAAGAAATCTAGCTAAATTTGAGTGTTTCCAACACCCCATGAATCATCTTTCCTCTGAAACTTGAAGAGGCACCAGGCCAACTGAGTATCTAATGTGTTCCTTGGGTTCTGAGAAGTGAATGGGAAAGACGGTGAAGTTGGGCCTTGAAAGGATCAAACAGGTCGGCAAGTAATTTAACTGCCTGTGAGAACAAAATCTAACACTCTTAAATAAAGATAACAGTATCTGCCACTCAAAAATGTCAGATTTGGGGCACCTGGGTGGCTCAGTCAGTTAGGTGGCCGACCAGCTCAGGTCATGATCTCACAGTTCGTGAGTTTGAGCCCCACATCAGACTCCGTGCTGACAACTCAGAGCCTGGAGCCTGCTTCAGAGTCTCTGTTTCCCTCTCTTTCTGCCCCTCCCCCACTCACATGTGTGTGTGTGTGTGTGTGTGTGTGTGTGTGTCTCTCTCAAAAATGAAATAAAAACATTAAAAAATTGTTTAATGTCAAATTCAGAAAGTCTAACATCTAACCAAACATTACTAGACATAGGATAAAGCAAGAACATGTAATTCATAATGAAGAGAAAAGTTACTCAATAAAAACAGATGCAAAAAATGTCAAAAATGATGGAATTAACAGACAAGTCTAAACACAGTTTAAAACATTACTGTTATAATTGTGTTCAAGTATTTAAAGGAAAACATGTACCTGGTAAAAAGATAAATGAATGATGTAAAGAATTAAATATAGTTCCAGAAATAAAAAATTACTTTAAAATGGAAAATTCACTTCATAAGATTAACTATAGATTAACTATGGGAAAAAAGACCAAGAACTTGAAACATCAAAATAGAAACTTTTCAAACAGAAGGACAGAAAGACAAAATACTGAAGCAAACCAACAACACAGAGCTTCAGTAACCTATGGAACAATATCAAGTGTTTTAACATGTTTAGAAGTGATGGGGTGGACAAAATATTTGAAAATATAATGACCCAAGTTTTAAAAATTTTGTGAAAAGAATAAACTCATAGATTTAAGGTGTTCAATAAAACCACACAGGATAGCCACAAAGAGAACCACACCAAGACACATCATAATTAAACTGCTGAAAACCACAAATGAAGGGACTATTACGCAAGATAGTAAAAATGATACAGTGTGTAGAAGGGGAAAAACCCAAAGAACTACAACAAACTCCTCAACAGAAAATATGCATGCCAGAAAACAATGGAATGGAAGAGGCTAAAAGTGGGGTAAGAAACCCCACCAATGCTAGAATTCTATATTCAATAAAAATGTCCTTCAAAACTGAAGGTGAATTAAACTTTTCCAGGCAAACAAGTTGAATGAATTCATTACCAGCAGGCCTGCATCACAAGAAATGTAAAAGGAAATTCTCAGACAGAAGGAAAAAGATATACATAAAATCAAGATCTAAAAAAAGGATTGAAAATCACCAGAAATGGTAAGCAGATGGTCAAATTTTAAAAATATTTTTGCTACTTTTAAACTTCTTTAAAAGATAATTGACTGGTAAGAGAAAAGTAATAACAATGTTGCTGTGAGCTTTATAACACATGTACCAATAAATATATGACATCAACATTCAAAAGGAAAGAAGAGGGAAATGGAAACAAAATGTCATATGATTTTTGCATTATACATGAAGTGGAATAATAATGTCTGAAAATAGGCTGGTAAGTTAGAGAGGCATATTGTAGTTCCGAGAGAAACCATTAAAACATTAAAAGAGGTACAGTTAATAAACCAATAGTGGGGATAAAATGGAGTATTAAAGCAATACTAAATTAATCCAAAAAGGGCAGGAAAACAGAAAAAGGATAGGACAAGTCATTAAAAAATAGCAAGATCTTAGACTTAAACACAACCATAATGATAATTGTTAGGTGAAAATGGCCTCGCTCAGCAGTTCTAAAACCATGCTTTATGGCCTTTTACCAGAAATCAAGACAAAACATCCCATGGTATTGTAAACACTGTATCTTTCATTCTCATGAAATCTTAAAAAAAAAAAAAAAACGAAAGTCAGTCTCAAGAAACCTTCAAGAGGCAGTAAAAATTATTGATATTATTAAATCATGATCCTTTAGTACACCTCTTTTATAAAACATCCTTCTTTGTCTCTAGTAATGTTTCTTGGCATAAAATCTCTTTGGCCCAATTTATTCATGATAGCTCTTCTAGCGCTCTTATGATTATTGCTTGCACGGTCTGTCTTTTACAATCCTTTTATTTTCAGTCCACTTATGACTCTTATCTACTGTAGACAGTGTATAGTTGAATCTTTCTGTTTTATCCAGTCTAGCCATCTGTACATTTGATTGGAGCTTTTATTCAATTTACATTTAAGTGAGTATTGCTATGATTGGATTTATATAAACTATTTTACTATTTGTGTTCTATATCTTACATCTTAAATCTTTTCCTCTTTCTATTCCTCTCCTACTGCCTTCTTTTGTATTAAATATATATATTTTTAATGCACCATTTTAATTCCTCTAATTTTAAATTATATTTCATTGGATTATCTTCTTAGTGGTTAGTCCAGTGATTAGAATCTCCATTGTAACTCACTACAATCAACTATGAATTAACACTAACTTAATTCCAGCGGATACAGAAACTTTAATATAGGTCTATTTCCTCTCTTCCTTTGTGCTATTGTGTGTGTGTGTGCATGTAAAGATACATTTACATATATATTCTACATATTTTGTACATGTAAAATCTAAGTTATAAACCAAACAGTATGGTATACAATTGGAAAGCTCTAGCAATTATAAATCTACACTCATCTAACAACAGAGCCTTAAATACATGAAGCAAAAACTTAAAGAATTAAAAGAAAAATATATAATTCAATGATATCTAGAGATTTCAATACCCTAATTTCAATGATTAAGAGAAGAACTAGACAGAAAACCACTACAAATATAGAAGACTTGAAAAAACATATTAAGCAACTTGCCGTAACTGATAAAGAACACTGTACCCCAAACTAGCCGGATATACATTCTTTTTACATACACTTGTAACATTCTTCAAGAGACATCATATGCTAAGATATAAAATAAATCTCAGATTAAGAAACTGCATTTTCCAACCACAATGGAATTAAGTTAGAAATCAAAAGTAGAAACAAATTTGAGAAATTTCTAAATTCTTGCAAATTAAACAACATGCTTCTAAATAATCCATGGTCAAAAAATTCATAAGAGAAATGAAAGTACAGCAAAACTTTGGATTGCGAGTAACTGGTTGCATAAGTGTTCCACAAGATGAGCAAACATTTCTAGTAAGTCTTAACTTGAGAAATGAGTGATGTCTTTCAACACAAGTAGTATGTGAGGCCAAACATCACATGATCACAACTGAGCCAATTGTTCTTGAAATTCATTTTGATAAACAATGCTTTAGATAACAAGCATGTTTCTGGAATGAATTATGCTTGCAAAAGGAGGTTTTATTGGTATTTTGAGTTGAATGAAAACAAAAACACAACAGATCAACCTTATGGGAAACAGCTAAAGCAGTATTAAGAGGGCAATTTATAGCTTTGAAAAATCAGTAGAAGTTAGAAAGTAAAAGTTTAAAATCAGTTAAGTTTTCTTTCACCTTAAGAAACTACCAAAAAAAAGCAACTAGAAAACTCAAAGCAAGCAGAAGACATAAGGTAGAAATAAGAAATTTTAGTACAAATCAATAAAACAAAAAACAAAAATAGAGAAAATTGATGAAATCAAAAGTAGATCATTTACAGAGATCACAACTGGGGTGCCTAGTGGACTCAATTGGTTAAAGATCCTACTCTTGATTTCAGCTCTGGTCATGATCTCACAGCTTGTGAGGTTGGGCTCTGCACTGACAGCATGGAGCCTGCTTGGGGTTTTCTTTCTTCTTCTTTCTCTGCCCCTGCCTGGCTTGCTCACTCTCACTCTCTCTCTCCCAAAAAATAAATAATAACATTTTTAAAAATAACTTTAAAAATGTTTGAAAAGGTCACAATATTGTCAAACTTTAAATAAGACTAACAAAAGAAGGAAGACAGATTAGCAAAATTAGGAATGAAAAAGGGGACATCACTACTGACACTACAGAAATTAAAAGGTTTCTAAGGGAATACTATGAACAACCTTGTGCCAACAAATTATATAATTTGGATGAAATAGACAAACTCCTAGGAAGACATAAGTCCCTATACTTAAGAAGAAATGGAAAAACCTGAATAGATCTATAACAAGTTCACAAATTGAATGGGTAATTACAAATCTTCCAGCAAAGAAAAGCTCAGATCCATTTATCTACACTGCTGAAATTTATCAAACGTTTAAAGAAATAATACCAATACTTCATAACTGTTTCAGGAAGTGGACTAGATAATAAATTAAGGAGTATTCATACAAAGAATAACAATAACATTGATACAACATGAATAAATCTCAAAAGCATGCTGAGCAGAAGTTTAACAAAAAAAGAAGACACACTGTAAATGGATAATTCTATTTATGTGATGTTCTGGAAAACAAAAACATGGAAGGCCTTTGTTTCAAATGGGTGGGGGTATTTAAAAATACCATTTCTTACATGAAGTTAACAATTAGAAAGATATAGGTGAATGCCTCTGAAACGTTTAGCAATAATTATTAGAAGACTTAAATGCATGCAACATACCTCCAAGACCACAAGTGACATTACAAATAAGATATAAAAAAGTTAACTATGCAAAACAAAATTGTGTCCGTGATACTTTGTACACCTAAAAAATTTAAACTCTCACTACACACTTATTACAAAAACAAAAGCTTATGGAAGTACATAAAAAACTTCGAAGTTTACAAAAATTAAAGTTAATTATAGTTTATGTCCCAGCTCTACCACTTTATTGTACAACATATCCCTGAACTTCGGAATCTGGTTTTATCATTTGTAAAAGGACAACTTGAAGATGCTCTTTACAGGGAGGAGATGAATCTCACATGCAATCCTTTATGTCCACAAACAGCATCTGTCAAATCCACCCCTGTCCCTGGGGGATTGAGATACTACCCTGAGCATTAAAAAAAAAAAAAAAACAACAACAACTTAGTAGCATAATTAAAAGGAGCAACACAATCAAAGTATTTTGAAAAATAAAGAAAAATACATGAACTTCATTTAGGAAAGACCTTTTAAAACACAAGATTAAATCGAGAAATCTTAAGGAAAATTACTGAAGATAATTTACTTCTTTCATAAGACAATGATTGTGGCAAATTTTATTTTGCATAGATGTCCTCAACAGTATATGCTTTTCCCATGAAATGTGACTTTGACACTCTCCCCAGTAACTAGTCTACATTCTTTTTCACTGAATCTTGACAGGCTTTATGACTTTTGAGGTTAGGTCATAAAAAGTGATATAGTTTCTGTCTGATTCTGCGGGGCCACTCTCTTCTGAAATTCTGCCACCATGTTCTGAGGAAGCCCCAAGAGAAATATGGAAAGAGGTGTTCTTTTTTTTTAATGTATACTTACCTCTGAGAGAGAGAGAGAGAGCGAGAGCGAGAGAGAGCAAGAGCAAGCGAGCGCGCATGAGCAGGGTAGGGGCAGAAGGAGAGAGATGAGATGGGAACAGAGGACCTGAGGTGGACTCCACACTGACAGCAGTAAGTGAAATGCCAACGTGGGGCTTGAACCCATAAACCCTGAGATCTTGACCAAAGTCAAAGACAGACACTCAACTGACTAAGCCACCCAGGCACCCCTGGAAAGAGGTGTTCTTGATGACAGTCCCAGCTAGGTCCCAGCTGACAGCCAGTATCAACCATCAGACATGTGAGTAAATGAAGCGTTAGCTAATTGCAGTCTCCAGTGATGGACTCCTTTATAGTCTTCAAGTTTTTCTAGCTGAGCCCTCAGACACCATGAAACGGAAAAAAACTGCTGTGCCCTTTCTGAATTCTTGATACACGTGGAAAATGGACGGCAAAACTTAGAGCACTTTGGATGGGTTGGTATTTTCCATATTGTGGATACTTTTCCATATTAAGAATATTTGAAATGCTTTCAAACACTCAAGAACTCTCTAAATCAGAAATCAAGTTATAAGAAGTACAGATCACCCAAAAAATTTTGATATCAGTTACTTCTAGTTGCCATTAAAAGATGAACCTGCTCAAAGGAATGAAGCTATCTGGCCTACAGTTACACAGCTTATACAATTTACAGAACAAATTTCATTAACTTGATGGTCATTACTTACTCATTAAGGATTAGTCATCCATACTTGCAGTGTTGAACTATAAAGGCTCCACATCACATTAGATCCTTAATCAGTTTTTGCCAAGATTTGTTAAGAAGTACGAAACACTTTGTTATAAAAATAGTAAATTTCAGTGCTAAGAAGGATAAATATAATCCAGACCATGCCACAATTAAACTAACAACATGCTTAAGTGCATATGTATGGTAGCATCTGAATGTTTGGATTTGTAGATTCCAAGTTCTCTATTTCCTGAGTTATTCTGGCATTTTTTACATGCAAAACACATTACTATTTGGGCGTTTGATCTAAGCAGAGGCATTTTGTTGTTTGGAGAAGAGGGCTAATTTGAAAAATACTAAGCGACCAGAGGATATTTAAAGAATATGCTACAACTGATAACACATATTTTTTTAAGTCAGCTTAGATGTATTTTTTTCTTTCGAACTAATATGCATCCTCCTTAGTCCTGTTTGCTCAGCTGGATGTCCACAGGGTCCAATTTTCCTTCCAATTGCCCTTGCACGCTAACATAATTGCTGTTCATATGGGTAATTGGTCAGTGTAGAGCAGCATTTGTATGGATTTGTTCATCTACATTATCTGGCAGCTTCTCAAAAGGTTTTGCAGTATTATAATACTATCATGCATTTTTAGTTTTTGTCTCTGTAACGAGACTAAATAGATGTAAATTTTTAAGGATGCTGTATTTTAAGTGCTTCAAAAGCAGGAATATACAAATGCAAACTCTGCTTCAGCAGCTAACATTCCTTTTCACATTCAGGTACAGAGTAAAAGAACTCGAGTCTCAAATGTATAATGTTCTGCCCTATCTTCCTCCATTGCTTTTTTTCCTAAAAAGAGTCAAATGAAGTAGATTCAAATAAACTTTAGCTTAAGAAAGAGAATAAGCCAGCTTCACTTGCTGGTGCCCTTGATGAATCAGTAAAAATAATTTTATTAAATCTTGATCTTAGAGTTCATTTCTAATATTCTGTTTGACAATATGGCAAGTACAGTACATAAAGGATTTCACCTGCGTTCCCAAGTATGATTGTTATTCTTGAGGAAACGTATGGGCGCACCTGTTTGAGTTGCAAGCTGAACTAACCACGTTTTTCATGGAACACTATTTTTTACTTGAAAGAGTAACTGACAAACTGGTTTTTCAGATGTAGGTATCTGAAAAATTTTTTTTCAAAAATAAGTGAAGTGATCCTGTCACCTCAAGGAAAGCTGACAGTATGTGGTTACCAATGATAAAATTCAAGTTTTCATGTAAAAACTAGAATTTTGAAAAATATAATGTGTTATGAGTTTAACAGCTTTCCATACTTAACTCTTCTAACAACGTCAGTAGTAATATTAAGGTTTTAAATTGTAATTTCATCAAATTTAATTTTATAGAATTAAATGTACCAACACTTAGAAGATCTGCATTATTCCAATATTTTCCAAATGACCAATGAATGCTGTCACAAAATCATGTAGGGGTTGAGAGAACTTTCCAAAGGGAAAAAAGGGACCAATGGATTTTAATGTAACAAAGTACAGAAAGTTCTTTGGGGAGAGTCCAGAAGATCGTGGAAGGCCCTAGCTTGCCTCCTTCAATGAATACAAGTAGGTTAACCACCAAATCATCCCAAATACCCCAGGTCATCAATGTAAAGACTGGCAGAACAAACTCCACAACTAAAGGTAAAGAACAGGCCACACTGAAGAAGGTAGAAAATGCAGAGAAGCAGACTGGGGCCCCTGTGGCAGGGAGGAAGCTGTGGTCATGGAGAAGGGCAAGAGACAGACTGTCACACAGGGGAGTGCATGGAAACAGTGAGTCCCCATAGCAAATGGCTTAGAAAGCAAGAGAGGCTAATTTTCTGAGTCCCTGTAACCTACAGGGCTTAAGGCCTGCAGTTTCAAAGTTAGTAGGCTTGGCCTGGATAGAGCGCAAAGAGCCCTAGGGCTGCTCTTGCACAGAAGGCAACAGCCTGCAGACGTGCAGTGTGGAAACGCGTCTGAGAAGTTCCTCAGGCACAGTTTGGGGAGGTTCTTTGTTCATCTTGGAACATGCCCCAAGGAGGCAGCATTCACAGAGAACAAAGGAAACAGCAAGTGCCACCTCCTGCCCCTACTCCTCAGCATAAGCACAGAACCACTGCAGTAACCAGTGCAGAGCAGACACTCACTACCTACCTGGCTTACACCAAGCCCCAACCCCTCCATGAATTCCCCAAGAACTGCCCTTCCCAGTATGACAGACCCCTCCGAAGACCAGCCCCAATCCCTGCCCACATCACGTCTCCCGACCTAGAAGCTCTGCAGAGCTTCAGTTCCAGTGGCAGTGGCCACAGTTCCCATTTCATATGCAGCCCAGTGTATACTTAGTTAAAACACACCACACACCACCACAGGCCAGGAACCAAACACTGGTCACAACAGGCAAAAAGAGCCTCTGCAGACAACCGGCCTGAAGGACACAGCGGCCAAGACACAATAGCAGAGTACATGCAAAACACATTGGAGATACTCCCATAAGCACCAGGTCCTGGGGGACAGGGGACACTACACTTCAGGACACCACAGGATCTCTTCTAAGGCCATTACGTTCAAGATGATGCTGCTGACTTTCTTAACAAACAGAAACAGGCAAAGAAACTTAGACAAAATGAAAAGACAGAAGAATCTGTCACAAATCAAAGAACAGGACAAGGCCATGGCCAGAGATCTAAGAGAAACAGATGTAAACAACACATCTGATAAAGAATTTCAAGATGCTCACTGGACTTGAGAAGAGTGGAAACATAAGTGAGACCCTTAAAACAGAGATAAGAAATAACATAGCAGAAAAAGGGCTCAATAAACTGAACAAAAAACATGCTCAGTGAACAGCAGGTTGGAAGAGGCAGAGAAACTAATTTAATGACCTGCAAGACAGAGTAATGAAAAATAATCAAATTGACCAAAGAGAGAAAAAATAATTATGTAAAACAAGAATAGACTTAGGAAACGAATGACTTGTTAAATGTAGTAACATTTGAATTACAGGAGTACCAGACAAAGAATTTATTTGAAGTGATAATAGCTGAAAACTTCCCTAATTTGGGGAAGGAAACAGATATCCAGATCCAGAAGGCACAGAGAACCCCCAATAAAATCAACAAAAGCAGGTCTAATTAAAATGGCAAATGAAAGACAAAACCTGAAAAGTAGTTAAGACAAAAAAGACAGTTACAATAAAGGGAAACTCCATAAGGCTATCAGTGAAGTTTTCAACAGAAATTTACAGGCCAGAAGGGAGTGGCATGACATATTCAAAGTCCTAAATGGGGAAAATCTGCAGTCAAGAATACTCTATCCAGCCAGGCTGTCTACGTAATAGAAGGAGAGGTAAAGAGTTTCCCAAACATAAACGAGAGGAGCTGAGGGCCACTAAACAAGCCCTGCAAGAAATATTAAAGACTCTTTGAGTAAAAATAGCAATCAAAAACCCACAGAATAAAAGGATGTAAACTATGACACCAAATACCTAAAACATAGGAAGGAAAGAGAATGGGTTCAAACTTAAATGACCATCAACTTAATATAGACTGCTATTTGCAGAAGAGGTCATATACAAACCTCATGATAACCATAAATCAAAAACCACTAGTAAATATACAAAGAATAGAGAACAAAATCCAAATGGATCACTAAAGCAAACCAGCAAAACATGAAAGAGAGAAAGATGAGGGAATCAGAGAAAATCTTTGGGAATAACCACAATGTGTAACAGGTAATAAAATGGCAATAAATATCTATCTATCAGTACTTATCACTTCACATCGGTCAGAATGGCGAAAATCAACAACACAAAACACAACAGGTGTTGGTGAGGACGTGGAGAAAAAGGAGCCTTCTTGCACTGTTGGTGGAAATGCAAACTGCTGCAGCCACTGTGGAAAAGCTATGAAAGTTCCTCAAATAGTTAAAATTGAACTACCTCATGATCCAATAATCACACTACTGGGTATTTACCCCAAAAATACAAGAACACTAAATCAAAAGGATCCATGTACATTTATGTTTATAACAGCATTATTTACAATAGCTAAGTTATGGTAGCAGCTCAAGTGTTCACTGACTGGTGAATGGATGAAGATGGAGTATAGGGGCACCTGGGTGGCTGTCAGGCGAGCGTCTTTTGATCTTGGCTCAGATCATAATCTTGTGGTTTGAGAGTTCGAATCCCACTTTGGGCTCCTCACTGACAGCACAGTGCCCGCTTGGGATTCTGTTTCTCCTTCTCTCTGCACCTCCCCTGCTCTCTCAAAATAAATAAACTTTAAAAAGAAGATGTGGTGCGCGTATATACACACATACACACACATACATACAATGGAATATTATTAAGCTATAAAAAGAATGATATCTTGCCATTTTTGATGACATGGATGGAGCTAGAGAGTAGTGAAACAAGTCAGAGAAAGACAAATTCCATATGATTTTAAGTAACAAACGAACAAAGGAAAAGAGAGGCAAATCAAGAAACAGACTCTTAACTGTAGAGAACACACTGCCGGTTACCAGAGGGTAGCAGGGGTGGGGAATGGGCTAAATAAGTGGTGAGGATTCAGGAGGGCACTTGTGATGGACAGGGTGTGTTGTATGGAAGTGTTCAATCACTGTATCATCCACCTGAAACTAGTATCACACTGTATGTTAACTAACGGAATTAAAATAGAAACTCTAACAAAAGTTTCTTGGTATTGTTTCTGGTTCCTCATTGCAAGTAAAGTTCAGGAAACTAACACTTGCTGAGTTTTTGTGTTATGTCAAAGAATATGAACAGCCACTTGAAAATACTATTCTTTTTCACAAAACTACACTATTTGCATAAGACCAGATTTCTCTAGATACTTCAACCAAAATAACAATGCAGATTGAATGCAGAAACTATAAGATTTCAAATTTCTTTTATGAAGGCAGATATTAGAACTTTGCAAAAAAAAATATGTAAACTCTTGAGTCTCTAAATAAAAATACACTACTTACGTTAACATGCAATCAGCTTATTGTTATTCCAATGAATAAATAAGCATTTAAAATATTCTGTTTTAATTTTTAATACAGCCAATAGTCATTAAGATGACCTACATAAGCAAAAGCTCTTTGGGGCCTGCAGTTAATTCTTATGAATATAAGGGAGTCATATGACCAAAGAGATACAGAATCGTTATAATTGATCAGCTCTAAGGAAGTACAATTATTGTAAATGTTGCTTAGAATCAGAGCAAAGGAAACCAAAACTGAAACAAGATTAAAGTTTTACTGCTTGAGTTTGTCAGAATGCAACCGAATTTGCTTTCATTCACCAAAGCAGGAAAGTTTGTAGTTTTATCTGCAATTCTACCAAGTCATTTAAGTGTTAACCCAGGATATTTATCAATATAATTCTTCAATAAAAACTTAAGAATTTTAAAAATAAAGTTAAGCCTGTATCTTTCCATCTCAGGGCAGTCCTTCATGGTTTCTAAGATGTACTGATTTGTCTTTTCAGATGGTATCTTTGACCAATTTATATTCACTAATATACTTCTCCTTTGTGACTTCTTGCATGGGCTAGTTGAGACTTAGAAAATTTGTCAATAAAAAGCCATCCAGAAACTCTTAGAATATAACTCCATGAAAGCAAAGGCCTTAAGTAATTCAGTATCCCTAGCTCTAAAATGTCTAGATGTATACTTGAATGTTCTGCATTTTATGTAAATTATTCCTCCAAGAAAAAAATTCTATAAAGTAGTGTCTGGCACAATAAATGGTGAATAAATTGGATGATGGAGTCTAGCCATATGGGTCATCTCCAAGGCAAAAATGTCTGACTGCGAATATCATGTGTGCCAGTCAACCCTAGTATGTGAGCCTAGTTCTTCTTGATGTATGATGAATTTTGAGATTACGGTAGAACACTGTCCTCAAAAGGCTACTAATTATGAATCACCACCCAAATTGCACAAAACTAAAAAAAGTAGCCTATCACCTCTTGGTGCTGAAATCTAGAATTTGGGTTAATGTTAATAAATAAAGAGGTGGGGGAGAAAAACAGTCCTATGTTTTTGAAAAATATTTATTTAAAAATAAGATTTCTAAAAATACAGTACATAATACATTTCAAGAGAAGTAAAAATTCCACAATTTAAATTAAAAACAATCTTGCAAAGAAAAACAAATATTACAGGAATAAAAACTAAATCACTAAAATAAATTTTAAAAACCCCACAAAACATTGCTCTGAAGGTGGATACATGGTTGTTCACTTTAAGAGCCAGTGTAGGTCCTTCCTTTAAACACGTGTGTCTCACATACACGGCTCCTCGTCACCTTCCTCCCTCCTTTCAGCCTGGTCCCTGATCTCTTAACCGTGATTTTCCCTATTACCATTAGCACTAGAAATGTTACTGAAGATTTTCTTTAAATGCTCCTGAGAGACCAGACAGGTAGAACAGAGAATGCAGCCAAGCAACCCTCAGATTTAGAAATACGCACTGAATGAAAACATGCCTGACACATTCGAAAACAGGATCCTTACATGGCACTTGGAACACACCACTATTCAAAGTCTTTTATTTTAAGGATATAACATTAGACACAGTTTGAGGTTGACACAAAATCTGAGGAGCCCCCAAATGTCACAGATTTTGCCCATTTGTTAAACCTGTCAGTCACATTTTTAACAAGACTACTCTGGGGACACACAGCTCACACAAGCATGGTTACCTGTGCTCAAAGCCCTCCAACGGCTCAGGTGCTCCCCCGGTTAGATTCGCAACTTCCTTGTCTCTGATTGTGGAAGAAGCTCTTCATCGTAGTTGTTTCGTTCTACCCACGCTAAAGTAGAACTTCTTTTTAATGTTCATCACTGGAGGGCAACAAATAGTGGTGAACTCTCACTACCAATAACTTGAACAAGTAACTGCATTCTGCCACAGTAATTTAAGTAATAAACAAGCCAAATAACTCAGAACCAATATTGCAGCAACAGAATCTAGGAAATATATTGTTGACTATTAGAGAATGACACAGTGTTGCTTCTTCCCATTTTGGTTACAAATAAATTGTCCTTTGACCTCTAATGGAATGTACATCTATTATTTCTACATATAATTCAAATGATTCTATGTCATATTCCACTTAAGTTTCAGAATTGACTCTTTTTTTCCATTCAGAAACCACTGCAAAACCATATATTGTATCTACATCCAAGGAGAGATTTGATTTCAGTTGACTGAAAATAATGTAAAACATTTTCAAATGTGATTGTCTACTTTTCCAATACATGAACAGTTATCATTTTGACAGAAATCTGAACCACTTCAGTTGCAGTTTTAAGGACACTAAAGTGTTTTGGAAATTTGTTGAAAAAGAAAAAACAGGGAACCCGCAGAGTGTACATAGAAAGCAGTACTACATTTGGACAATTACAAGAATTTCTAAAGGGCATTTTTTCCCATTTTTGGTAAAATGAATCACTAAGCAGAATTAGTTTTAAAAATAATCTTACTCTAATTTTCATGTAAAGTGAGTAACAATATCCAGACATCTTTTGTGGGTGTGTGTTGGTGAAGTTCAATTTTTCTATTAGTAGTTTTGCTTAAATCAAGGTGCATCTGCATATCCTCTTAGGCAATGTGTGTGAGTGTGTGTGTGTGTGTGTGAGTGTGTGTGTGCGTGGTGTGTGTATAGATATATACTTTTTAAGGTGTTCGTTAATTTTATTTTTATTTGGAAAATAATCCCCCACACACATACCCATATGTAGACAGATGCAGAATACTTCATTTATAATTAGAATGAGCTCGTTATAGCTTTTCATTTTAGCATTTTGTTTCAGCATTCATTAAAAGGGCTCAATAAGATGTATAGCTCATTTACAGAAATAAAAGGAGAGTTCTTATTATTTTTCATTTATTCCTGCAGAAATAAAATACAGTCTTGAGAAAAGTGTTCAATTTTCTTTTGTAACCTCAACCTATTAAACTACCTTTTAAAGTAGCCAATCTATATTAAAATACAGAATGAAAAACCATACTAATATGCCTAAAAAAAAAGTCCAAATGAGAGACATTTAAAACCAATTAAACTGAGGCAGCAGTGTGCAAAAACTAAGATGTGTTCATCAAAATTGTTCTTAGGAACACTGTTTAGAAGGATGAGAGAAACCAAGTCCCAGTCAACCAAAAAAAAAAAAAAAACTAAAATAAATAATTCTTTGGTACAAGAATTAAAAATGTCACTCAATGCTAAAGTGAGTAGCACCAGGATGTTTAGTTGTTGAGGCTGTAAAACACTAACTTCAGGCACCAATAGGTTGAAAGATCACCCAGTGCACACTGGCAAGAACACAGAGCTGGCAATACGCGAACAACCTTTCCCTTTAGTTAACAGCCTATGTGATTAAACCCTGGACTAGGTCAAATAGGCAAGCAAAACCACAAAAACAGTCATACCTTTTGTTGTTGCTGTTTCGTCCACACATCTGCTTATATATAAAGCTATCAATACCAAAAAAATCCAAGCAAGTGTTGAACAACTGTGTAAGTGCTACATTACAGGTTATAGGTGTTCACAATACCAATTGGTAAGTGACCTCGGAGGTACAAGAACTCCAAAATAGCCCAAATTGTAAAGTGAAAATCACCCTTTATACACAAATTGCTAACTTTCCCTCTGGTGGCAAATTTACTATAATACTTTGTATCCTTTATTTGCAATAGGTGGCTTGTAAAAAAAGGTCCCAGTTTTTCCAAACTTTCGACAACCTATTCGTTTCCCCTCTGCATTCAATAGCCACACCTTTCACATTATTCATAACACATCAGGTTAGCATATGCTACATAATTATGACGTTTAAAATTTAAAATAATTTTTCAAAGGCATCTGGCAAACTCATGAGAATCAGCAATATAAATAACTCTAGCTAAAAGCTTATGTGCATTAGCAACTCTTACAGTAAAATGATTAGCAACAAGAGATAAGGCTAAGATGACTAGAACCGGGGGATTTCCTGACGTCACAGGGACTGTCTCCAGTCAACCCTGTTGCTGAGACGCTGCTTATCCATGTCTCTACTAGCCTCCTCCCCATCTGCAGAAGTTTCTGTAATTTCTTTATCCAACTTTTGCTACTCAATACTCATTTGTATCTGCCCTCTATGGTGGACAAGGGAAAAGGACTTATGATAATAAAAATATTTGTAGTGATAATGGAAAATACCAGTAATATCAACAACTTAAGAACTGTAAATACCACTGTTACTTCTGTTTCAAATTAGCACTAGCAGGAAGTATTACAACATCTGAAGAACAGACAAAAATGCAGTAAATTTTGTTGTTAAAAACTGCACAATGATGATGAAGGGAGACATCAGAGAAAACACTTTCCTGAAATTAAACCATCATTATCCCAAAGGCGGCAGAAATGCTAAATACTGACTGATACATAAAATAATAACATTGATTCGAAATACTTTAAACAACTTGCTTCAACTTGCTTCTCACATTCTACTAAAGAATATTCTAGAATTCAATTGAAAATGGCTAAATTCAGAGCATAGTGAAATGGTTGATTTATAGATAAAATCTGAGGATGATTCTTAGGGTAGCAGTTGTAACAAATGACATTAAATAATACACTCATTCGGCTGTTAATTATATGGTTAATAACACTAGCAAGTAGAACATACTAAATGCACATGACTGACTACACTTGCCAATACTTACATTTTCAAAATCAAGAATAGGTTGGGTAAAAAAAAAAAAAAGTCTAAAACTTGTATCTATTAATAAATTATTTAATATTTGTACATATAAGCTTCCCCAAATAAATTCTAGGTATATCCACTTATATTTGAGGTGATGTTAAAAATTTATTTAATAAAGCAGCTATAGTTTAGTAAACTTGAGCTAGATAATCTATTTATACTTGAAGCACAAGGGACACAGAGACTAGAGAAAAGTCCAGGGAGAGACTAGCAGCTCTGTTAACATTAATGCCATTGTACACCAGGGCTGGACACACTGCGATTTTACAGCAACATATGTGAGAACGCATGAGCTTCCCTATGATCTAACACATAGGAAACCGTGTGGTCATACTCTACATTACTTCACACTTCCTAGTTCAAAATGTCGTCCTAACCTAAGTCTTCATGATTAGCATTCAGAAATAATATATCCTTTTGGCTAAATCACACCTTCACAACTAATTACTTCTATGGAAGTGACTTGAAAAAGTCTAATAATGAAATAGCTATAATTAGTCAGCATCCTTAGAGAAAAATACCTCTAAGCATTAGCAAAAATTCACTTGTGTTCCATCTGAGGGAAGTTTTAACTTAGTTGTTACATAGAGCATTATGTATGCTTATGTTCTGTACTTCCATTACTATTAAACTATGCTTTCTTCTGTTAAGCGATTAAAGCATTAGCTAAAATTATAAATATGGTTATAACTTACATTAAATATTTTTAATAAAATTCTTAAGCAAAATAGAATTTTTCTTATAATGGAACACCAGTTAGCTTCGTATTTTTAAACCAGAAGTCTTGGTTACAAAATACTAAAAGTTCTTGAACTGATGCCTGCTGTCCGGAGGATTCTGAACTCCATTTTTGCCTACAATTTTGGGGTCATAAACATGTATGCTTACAGAAGAGAACAACAACAAATATAACTGTTCAAGAGGTATAACTCAGAATATCGAGCTAAAAATCCTTCATTTCCAGAAGCCCAATGAAGAATTGCTGATCTAAAGCATTCTTTAGCATATATTTTGCTTAAAACAAAATGGAATGTTTATAAGGAAAAACTTCAACAACAACAACAACAAAATATATATATATCAGTAATTTCACTGCTTATAACTATTTTCTAATGCTCAACATCATTAGGTATTTTTACGGTTATCCAAAATATGTATGTAATATGATGAGTACTAAAGTTATAGCTATAATCCTGAAAGGGGGTTAAAAAAAAAGAATGAACTATAGAAAGAATTATTAATCTATTATTTTAATGCAACAGAGCTAGTAAAATTATCATTCCAAAAATGAGATTAAAAAAACTAAATGTATATTTTTAGATATTCCATTAAAATACATTAGATACCGGCTTGTCAATTAACTACAATAAGTTTCTGTGTTTTGTAATGGTAATTTTAGGTAATGGCTTTCCTGATTCTAAGCACTTAATTTGCCAAAAGAAGGTTTAAAATAAAATTCATGAAACGGTTTACATTTGTTTAACCTGATCTGATATAAATTTCTAATTGATAATTTAAAAAGTATAATAATATACATAGATGAAGCAAAGTAGTTATCATGTGTGTGTGATCTGGACGTTGCTGACAGTAACAGGAACGCACTGATTTTCATAAACTCTTACATTTTTTGTACTTACACTTCCCCTAAATTTGTACCTCTGGCATGTTCAGAAACAGGCTATACAATAATGAACTGTGGGGTAGTAAAGATCTAGAGCCAGGATAATTACACCAGTTAGCCAAAAGAGGGCGCAGACAGAACACAACTAGACTTAATGCATTCCCTAGGAAACTGCCAGTTGGTTTCCTTCAAGTCATCGCTCAAGAATTATAAACACAGCTAGGTGTGCTGACTTGAGCATACTGAAAGTTACAGCATAAGTATATATATATATATATATATATATATGCTTTAATATAGATTCCTATATAATTGATATGTAGCATTTCTGCCATTCAAACAAAATATATATATGCCTTGCCTAGTGTATCAGTTTGTACCCCAATAATTGTGAGGCATCAGGTAAAGGGATCAGGACATGGAGGGTAAAGAGAAAAGAGGGAAGAAAATGTGCCCAGAAGTGGTAAATCTAAGAAAAACAAAAACCCTCAGAGTGGGAAAAGGACCACCTCTGGCTCCCATTACGGAGGCAGAGATTGGCAATGGGAATCTCTCCAGTATATACCTTTCAAGGTGGCTACTGCTACTATGTGAAGCATAAATATGTCCATAAAGCTCTTTAGGGGATCTACGGTTGGCTTTACTTTTTCTCAAGGTTCTCATTTGACAGAAATGTATACAGCATAAGGCATTTCACTGTTATCTATCTACATATCTACACGTCACTTCCCTAGAAGTTCTGTCAACAGACCAGATGTGGTCACTATGTTAGCCTGCACAAAACCCCACCCAGCTGCCTGACACAAACATACTAATTTTGTGGTTCATTAAGCTCTATAAATATACATCTCATATTAAATTTACTATGCATCGTATCAGCACCAATAAATATTTTCATCTGCCACTTCCAAATTTTTAAATAAGCAATGCAGTCAGAACATGAAAGAAATGGTATTTGTACCTCTGAAAACAGCTTATTCAATTATTTTAGAAGATATTTATAATTCCTGAAAGAACTAACTACAGTAGAGTTAACTGGCTGACAACAGAAATCCTGTTTCATGATTTCTCAGGTTTGATTCCTTACTCTCCAAACTAACTAAAAGGAAAATATTGGTATGTTCCAAGAACAGAAGACCCCTTTAGTCTTCTCTTCAAGGGAAAGACTGTGATGACATAAATCGCTGAAAAGCATATATGGATTTTGCAGTATTCTCATGGAAAAAAAACGTAAAAGTGAATTTTTTTCAAAGCATGCTAAATGCCTTTTCACACAAATCTTCTATGCTCTCCAAGAGACCATCAGCATTAGCAATTTAAATTTGTATAAGCTAATGATAAATATCGATCATTATGTTTTCTTATTTTAAGGTCATTTCCTAACATTAGGTAGTTAAGTACAAAATGTCCCTCAATCCAAATTTATAGTTGGCCAATTAAAATCTCATTTCAATCTGGGTGATTAGAGGTACTTTTACTAGCAACTTCCTATAAATAAAATTTCACTCTCAGTTGACCAATATCTATTACATATAAACATTGAGTGTATGATTTTAGATCTACTAGTAGTCAAATAAAACATATATATTTGTTTTTCAAAAGCACAATATTCCTCTTTATACTGTACATTATATATTATCTAGTTACACTAGCATTTTAAAAACATATGCATTCTAATATAACCATACTAGAAAAGGTATCTGTGGAATTATTGCAAATTCTCTACCCTTTTTGCTCATCAAAATCGTAGGGTAAAATAGAATACATCCCCGCGTGGTCAAAAATTTCACCGTGGAGCAATTATTTTAACAACAACCAACAATTAGGTCAGTATAGGGAAAAGAAATGGAAGAGTTCATATGGAAAAAAATTAATCTTTCCTTGAAAATAAGGTAGGTAGTTGTTTTACTTAAGTGGCCTTTTTATTTTGTTTTTGGTAAAGAGAAAAACAGAAAAATTAGAAAGCTACTTCTAGGAAGACACTGCCCTTTTTCTGTTGTTTCTGTTGTTTTATTGTTTGTTGTTCAATTCTATGCTGCATTAAAAAAATCCTGCAGCACATATAAAAGGCAGTATTATTTTTTAAATTATTATGCATTTGAAAGTGAAAATTTACATATAACATAAGGTGTATCCATTTTTGTAAACCCAAAAAATTAAATTCAGATTTGGTGAGTACTGCTTGAGAGTGAAATATTTAAATAAACATCTGAAATTTCCCATAAATTGAAATCTGTAACATTGTCAGTACTAAAAAAAAAAATTATGTACAATTATTTTATCTCAATCATTGCCTTTTGGGTTTAATAACAAAAGCACTTAAAGAAATCCCTGCGGAAAGCTAATTTGAAAGTAAACATGCTTTAAAACTTAAATATAGATCATGTATTAGTCCCCCAACAGGATCAAGATCACTATTAAAATAAAGCCTGGGGCACACTATGATGCCTAAGATTGGTGGGTGGATTTTAATTGACTTGAAGACTGTCGTAGTTCTATTATCAGAAAACCTGTAACACACTTCCAGCATCGAGGACCCATCTGTGCCCACCATCCATCTGTTCAGACGTGATTGGCAAAGTGGTAGGGAACTCGCAGTGGTTGCCTCTGCCTGAAAGGAATAAACCACAGGATCTTCCAACGAGTGCCAAAAACTTCTGAGAAGGTCTGCTGCCATGGCTTTCGGGGCCTCGATCTACAGAAGACAGCATTATTAGTGAGAGACAGCACTCCCATGGTGCACTTCAGTCAGCTAAAACAATGCAGGTTGGCTGGGGATCCATTACTGGACTCTGATGAATTGTGTCCCAGCATCACAAATACAGCTTTTCTTTCATTACGGCATGCAGCTGAGTTTTGACTCTGGATAGCAGATATTGTATCTGTGTCGTCAATCAACCTAGGGGGACTTTTGAAGCAGAGGAGAATCTCGGGATTAACAGAATGTGTGTCAACAACACAGTAGCAAATCTCTTTTGATGTACTTTCGGGACAAATAATTTAACTTACTTTAGTTAGACAAGGAACAAGAATGACCAGTACTTACTTTGTTTGAAAACTATCATGGCTGGAAGACCCCTACTGTAAGACTGGGGTATGCTTGTCTAGCTCAGGCCTTAGACAAGGCGCCAAGAAAAAGCCATCATTATGTTATCTTTCCACTACACACACACATTTTTCAAATGTGGCCAGCTGTTTCCATTTTTAAATAAGAGCACTACAGACTTCATTGTTATACTTACATTTCTTCACAACAGTTTGACATCTTTTCAATAGATGTTGTATCCTATTCAAAATTAAAGAAAAATTATACTCAGAGGTAACAAAGTTATCAAGACTTTATTCTGTATCTACTTTATGATGCTTTTCATCATATTCAGAGACTAAAGATTTAAACAGTTTACATATGGGTACTAAGAATTTTAAATTAACTGCATACATTGCTGAAATTCCCTTGACAAAAACAGAATGAACATTATATTGTGCCAAAAAAAGTATTACAAAACCTCACAAAAATTACAGGAGTCTCACTTTATTAAAATATAACCTTTTATTATATTTCCTTTCTTTGAGAATTCTTTTAAAAGTCTAGGGTCTATTTTCAATTCAACTGCCAGTGAATATGTGCTACACAATAAATACCAAAGTGACAAGTGAAAGGCACTTAATAAACAGAAAACTGCCAAGAGCCGACCGAGTGCTACCAGTTCTGGATTTCTATAAACAAACACAAATTCAACAAGGCAATCCATGAATTTGCCACATTACACATCTATTACCCTGAAAGGTAAAGTAAAACTACTTTTTTTTGGTCAGTATCTTCATAATACAATTTCTTATTCTATGTTCTCTAAAAGCTCTAACACAAATATGTAAGCAAAGCAAATCAACAAAGACTGCTTGGAGACATGCTGGTTCCTTCCTATATACAGAAGATTTTTCACTAGACTGAGAAATAAGGAACAGCCAAATAATCAGAACACAAATGACACAATCTTACTTTAAATCTATATTTACATTTTCAACACACTTCAAAGTAGCACAAAAGAAAACATGTTCTTTGAAATACCCAAAAGAGTTGGAGAAGTTTTCCTCCTCTTCTCCTCTAATAGCTTGCTCACATACAGCAGGTGAACTGTCCTGTTATTAAGCAGTACTATTCACGCAAATATCAGGGATGGCGACTCCAATCCCAAGAACATCTTTGGTTGTAGAACTCTCTTCCAATGATACTAGTAAAAAACACTTTGACTTTAAAAATCTCTTTATAGAAGTTACATCAACATCTCACAACATGAAGTCCTTAACATACGAACAGTTGAATAACTCCGGTTAGCCCACATGAGAAAATTAATCTATTTTTTTAGATGACAAAGTAACCAATGGCAGTGTTTCGTTTCCATATTTCCCAGGAATTTGTGACAAGACTGTAGATTAGCCACATATTCCATATTCATCAGTTTTCCAATCATGCCTTGAAATTCATGGTATCCAATAACAAGTCTATTTATAATCAACTTTTCTCAGTTCCATTGCATAATTTCCTCAAAATAATGTTTTACGTTGTGACAACACGGTCTGCAAATACATGAGAACCTTGAGCACGAGCTTAGCGGAAAGCTGGGCCTCTGCTCCCGCATCTGTAGAGAAAGTGAAGGAAATAATTCTAACAGTTTCCTGGCGCTGATGGGTGACAGGACGCCCCGAAACAAGGAAGGCAACTTGTGCAAAAATGCAAAGGAAAAGATAGGACAGAAGTCTGTCAGTGCTCTTAGGACAGGTAAATAAATGAATGCAAATGGATAATACTTAAAAACCATTCTGAGATAGAGAAGGCAATTACAAAGTCAAACTACCATAGCTAGTATTGTATGAAATTTTTTACTATGCATAAATTTACAATTTGATTACAACTTTGAGGAACTTGTTTTTGGCAATAAAAGATTCATTTTCAAAGATTTTGGATTTAGACTTAATGAGGGAAAAGTTCTTATTTTCAAGTGCTTTGACACCTTTCCAGAAACTGGTTCAAGAACTAAGTAGAATACTACCTGTTACGTGATCATAAACAAGTGGTCATTCTATCAATGAATGTGAGGCTCGTCTTGTCTTTTTGAACAGGATTTGTGAGGCTAGCCAAAGAAGGTTATCCCTCTAGAAACAGCAAATGCATAACGCTCTGAACCCCAGCTATCAAGAATACAGTTATAAGAAAAATGTGTAATTTGTATTTGAACAGCCAAACAGGTCAGGTCACAAACATGTTACCGGCACTTACAGAGTGAACTCAGAGCAACACAAGTTATCGCACTGTCACGTTCGTAAACACAGCAGGAACCGCAAACTAGAGGTGCAGACAGGTTACTAAGCAGGAACACTGAAGCCGTAAGTTATTTCCAAAAGTGCCAAATGAGGTTTAAAATAGTTTTTAGGTTTATTTATTTTGAGGGAGAGCACACATGCATGAGTTGGAGAGGAGCAGAGGGAGAGAGAGAATCTCAAGCAGGCTCCACGCTCTCAGCACAGATCAAGTGGGGCAAAAGCTCCGGAACAGTGAGATCACGACCTGACCCCAAATCAAGATTTGGACGCTTAACCGACTGAGCCATCCAGGTGCCCCTAATATACTTTTTTGTTTTATGAAGCTGGGAAATGTAGTATATTTTAGAAAAAAAATGACATTTTCAGTGCATTTAAAATAGATTTTGGTGTAGATAGTTTAATACAATATAAAATATTCAATTCCATTAGTGACCATAAGGAAATGTCCAATAAGATAATTGCCAATGACCAATAAGATAATCTTCAAGGAGTATAATTTATAAATTCTTAGCTCTTTATAAAACTGACCTATCCGTAAAAATTCATTCTTTAAGGAATGACAAGAAACAAGTTTTTATAGTAGGTCATCTTCAATCAGGTTATCTTACTTTCAGAAAAATATTTATGTCATGATGATGGTCTGTGATCAAAATATCTAAGACTTCCAACAATCTGCATAACTAAGAAATATAGGAGAATGTTTTCCTATATTTAAAAACTGAAAAGTTTATTTTCTAAGAAGAATAAACTAGAAACAGCAGGACTTATATATGGGCTTTACCTATTTTATCAACTGATACTTTATCTTCTCCTGCTGGAGAATGATCAGGTTCAGTCTAAGAGGATAAGTTAAACTATCCTAACTAATAAAATTATATCTAGAATGAAGGGGGTTCCTAACAGACTGGGATAGGAAAGTATTTATTGTCTGTTGGAAAAAATAGGACGAGTGGAGGGTGAAGAGCAAGAATTTATCACAAGACAACTAGCCCTCCTGGAACAGACCGCTTGATGACCCAGTCCATTCAACTGACTCATCTTGCTTTGAGTTCATTTTCCCCAAGCAACACTGCCATGTGTGTTGTTGTATAGGACAAGGAATATGCTGAAAGTCCTTTGGCACACCTGACAATTCCACAAAGGGGAATAAACAATCTGGTTTATAAGACAAACGCTTTTGAGTCTGGAAGTCAAAGTCACTGCCCCTGGGCCTAACTCTGGAAACATTTTCAAAATGGAGTTTCTAGAGCTGCCAAACCGCAAACTTGATGAAATTTAAGAGCATTCTATCACAAAGACACGAAGACAACTCAATGTAGCCTCAAGGATTGCCTGCACTCTATTCTTCCTTTACTCTGCTGCACATACAGTAATTCAATGACTGTTGATTTAATCTGGAGTTAAAAATTGCTCAGGAACTTTTTTCACAACTAGAGATTACATATCTGTTTTACCTATTACTAATGTCTACTAATTCTAAGACAGACTTTGGCTTGACTTCCTCGCACCTCTTATCAATGAACGGACAGCAGCTCATTAAACCCTGGGTCTTCCATAGCACTTAACAGCATATGTTGTTCCAAGCGGGTATTCGATGTATGTTTCCAGCACTAACCTAGCTAAACATGGGTAGAAACAGTGTGATTCCTTTATTTTTTCCTTTGCAATCCAAAGAAAGAACATTTCCTGTTAATCATAGCTCTTCTCCTTTGAAGCCAGAATTCACTATATTCTTTATTTGAAATAAATGGTTCTTTAAGTATCTATCCACCAACAGAGGATCAGCTATATGTTTTATTAGAGATCTGAAGTTCACATAAACATGTAATCAATCATGGGACCAAAATGAGAAGGCAGTAGATCTTACATGTATAGCCACTGAAAATTTGTTTCCAAAATAATTCCTGTACTTCTCTTCATCAAGCTACTTTCCAGCTGTATAAAACCTTATGAAAGTTACTAAAGCTCTGTAACTTAATTTTCAAATAATAATTCCTTATTTATAGATTTTTCTTTTCTAACATATATTGAATGAATCAATATATGTTAGAAACCCTTAATAACTCCTCAATAAACAGTAGTCATACTTTTTACTGATGCTGCCTACTATACTCGCTTTGAGAGGGGTTGGAGATATAATCTCAATTACATCAGAATATAACTTTAAGAAATATGTTTAAGTAAAAAAGTGGGCTTTATAACAAACAATAAAATGACAGGGCCTATAGGAGACTACACGAATAAAATCCAATGTCCACAAGGGGCTTACAATCCAGCTGAGAAAATATGTACTATGTACATAAACCACAATTCATTTACTCATCTATCAATCTATCAAAAATCTATAAGGACCGATTACAACATAGTCCTTAGCATCAAGGAACTTGGCAGTCTAGTGAAAGTGGTCAAGTATACAAGATAACTATATAAGAATACACAGAAAATTCCAGGGAGAATGGTTATATGCAATAACATTGTATACGTAAGCCTTATACTGAATACTTGAAACAGCTGGAAACTCTGTTTGCAATCAACACTCCAGGTCTACTACTCTTACATTTTTAATACAAAACTATACGTTCAGTAAGATTTCTGGTTACCAGTATAAGTAAGATGGGCTAATGTGCCTCTCTGGCTGAGATTTAGGGAATAACTAATACATTGATGGAATATGCCAGAAGCATACAAATCTTTGTGGGAAAGATCTACGAAGTAACTATAAATACAGGATTCTGTGTTTTCTCCAATTCTATGGTAATGTTTAAAATCAGATTTAAAAAATGCATGTAGATTCAGAACATGAAAAAATTAAGTGAATGTGGAAAATTGCAAGTGAACAGAAAAGTCAAATGTTTAACTTCTTTCCCCCAAAAGGAGCATTGCTTTAATCACTCAAGCAATCAGTAATGCTTTGAGAAAATCAAAATGCAGTATCCCTATGGAAGAAATTCTAGAAATACATTTTGTTTTAATTACTCAATGTTATCAGAAATATAGAGAAGTTATGACATTGAGCAGAGAGATGATGCAATATATATATTTTTCACACAGGAACACATTCTAAAGAGCAATTTCACACATAATAAAAAATGCTTTTTATATACTATGTAATGTAACTTAGTATGTAACTAATTCTTTGGCACGGGAGAATCCAGGTTCTAGAGTATTCTATGTATTCAAAGTTCAAAGAAATATTAATTAGCCAATATTAGCATATGATATTAAGAGCATAAAAGAAATGATATTCTAACTTGTAATAATTTTTCTAGGTTTTTAAAGCTACCGAGATGATATTTCATATATGATAAGCAGAAGCATTCTATTAGAAATAGTTTGTTTTTATTAAAAAATTAATTCAGAATGGAAAACAAAATGCTATATAGAGCATCCTTTAGCGAAATGTAAGTGAGCTGGGTTCAGCACAATTAGCAATAATTTCCATATTTGCAATGCTGATTTAGAGTTGAGTAAACCAAACATAATTGTACAGATTGTACTGAATGCCGCTAGTTAACCACTTTGATTCGGTGGGATACTTGGCAAAATTTAATTATAAGGATTAATAATCTCAGGACTACATTTCTGGGTATATAGTAAAAGACAGGTAAGCCCACTAATTGATTAATGAGAATGCTATTTAATAGATAATCTCATTTAAACTAATTTAACATTTTGAACATAAGATACTTTTCACCGCATAAGATAACCAAGTTAAAATTAAACCACCTGCATTTGTGATTCTATCTGTACTTATTTATGTAACCAGGAGTTGGTATTTGGGGGGAGGGAAGGACATTTTCCCTTTTAATTTGAAAGGCTTTACTTTAAGCTAGCTTTAGTAATTCAAGTGGAGTCCCACAAGAGTACCTATGAACAAATGCAAAAGCTCAATTTTTTTTCTTTGAGAATTTAAAAGCACAAAACCATAGCTAAATACAGCTTCCCTACCCCACCCTCAACCTCCCCACACTGAAAAATGCACAATGCTCCTGAGACGCCATCAAAAGCTTAAGCTATTATATAAACTCCACGGTGCCCAGAAAACAAAAATGCTTGTATACAAAATCCAGATAAACTGTCAGAGCAGTGTCATGGTATACAATAGCTCACTGTCAGAACCTCACCAGAAGGCGCTGTACCAGCTGTTAGAGCATTTCTTGATGAACTCTCTCCAAGTCCGAAGACTGAAAACACGACTAATACAATCATCCAGCAACTGTTAGCACTGGTACTCATCAGAATGGACATCATTCTTGGCTGTGTGTGAACTACTGCTCAATAAGAAATTCTGACAACACCAATTACATTAGTAACAACATCACTATCCATTTTGTTCGGAAACAGAAACAGAAAAAGGCCAAACAGGCTAAGTAAGGAATAATTAGAATGGTCTGTTCCCTAAGTAAAGAATGCTTCAAAGCAGACTGCTTTGAAAACATTTTAATTTCAATATTAATTTTAGTAAAAATGTGCAAACTTCTATTTACACATATGTCTAAAGTTAAATCTAAAAATAATCAAAGGCAATCCTTTAAAATTGGGTTTAAGATTAGGCTCTTCCACAGAAACATCTGGTTGTTGAGATCTTTTAACCTTGGAAATGAGATTAGAAATCCACTGTTTTTAAATTTCTAGTTATTTTATCTGGGTCACAGATAATCTGCTCTTGCTAAGACTAAAATGACATCAGAGTATCATTACTGTGCCTATCCTGTTACCTTCTATTATCCATAGGAAGACAGGATTTTCCCTCATACCTTGGAGAGAAATGATGTATTTATTCTAAGAACAAATAATGGGAAAAAATTATGGAAAACCGAGGTCCTGCTTCCTCATAACCTCAATCTAAACCTCAAAAAGATAGCATATGTTTTGTGTATTTGTTGTCTAACAGGCCTATAGTCAAGCTACCCAATGACAGTTTATATAATGAAATAATAGTCCTTCTAGTCTTTTCCCAAAATGCCTCTCTGGGATGCAGGGATAGGTGAAGGATGAAGACTTGAGCAGAAGGATTACATTTACTGTGACTCCTTCTCCTCTTTTTCTTTCTTATATGACTCGACAAATTCATCACCTTCTTTCACATTGTAAGAGATGCAGAGATTCAAATTATGACAAAAACACCCAGGTGTGAAATTTCCTGCAGGTAGTCCTAATTTTTTCATAAAACGAAGACAACAAGCATACTGTATTTTTAAAAGTAAGCAAAGTCTCTGTATTTTTAACTTCAATTAAAACATTAAATTCTATTTTTAAATACTAATTATTCATTAGATTTAAAATTAATAGTGAGGTTAACCTTAAATAATTAAGTCTTAATTTTTTTTAATGTTTTTTATTTATTTTTGAGA
Organism: Suricata suricatta; assembly: GCF_006229205.1. Taxonomy (NCBI): domain Eukaryota; kingdom Metazoa; phylum Chordata; class Mammalia; order Carnivora; family Herpestidae; genus Suricata; species Suricata suricatta. The sequence continues at coordinate 52,634,063 of NC_043712.1, read as the reverse complement.
GACAGAGGGAGTCAGTGCGAGCAGGGGAAGGTCAGAGAGAGAGACAGAGAGGGAGACACAGAATCCAAAGCAGGCTCCAGGCTCTGAACTAGCTGTCAGCACAGAGCCCAACACAGGGCTCAAACCCACGAACCATGAGATCATGACCTGAGCTGAAGCCGGAATGCACTTGGATGACAAGTGCATTCTGGAAACATTAAAAAAAAAATTTTAATCCAAAAACAGTGATGCTAGAAGTTCACTATGAAAGCCCAGGTAAATGGAATTAAAATTTACTATAATTATTCAAAGTACTTGGATTAAAGATGAAGTACTATGAGTGGTGAGTAAAGAGTGGACTAGCAAATACAGTGTATACTTTCTCTTAACATTGCATTCTTTTTTAATGTTTCACAAATGTACAGCTTCTACAGACATCAGAACTGTCTAGTACAGAGTATCCTGAGTACTATACATATATGGAAAGAAATGAAACCTATTGGAGAAAGCATTATATTAAAAAATGTGGTTTCTACTTAGTTTCAGAAATATCACATCAGAGGGGTGCCTGGGTGGCTCAGTTGGTTAAGCGTCCGGCTTCGGCTCAGGTCATGATCTCACAGTTGGTGGGCTCGAGCCCCGCGTCAGGTTCTGTGCTGACAGCTCAGAGCCTGGAGCCTGCTTCAGATTCTGTGCCTCCCTCTCTCTCTGACCCTCCTGTGCTCACACTGTCTCTATCAAAAATTTAAAAAAACATTAAAAAAAACAAAAGAAATACCACATCAGAACCAACCTCCCTATCTTAAGACAGTGAAATGTTGTTCAATATTATAGCAAAAGAAAATAATCATACAATGTGAAAAACAATAACATGCTGGTAATATGGAATAGAGTCAGAACAGAATCTGATATTACACTTAAAAACCAACAAGTTCAATAATTTTATGGCCAACTCAGAAGTGAATGCTAAAATCTTAAAGTAGGGATTCTTAAAAGATTTTGAAGGCTTTGCTGCCAAACCCTCCTCTCTGAAGCTTCTCGGGCTGCTAGGAAGAAAAATTGCTGCCCTCGGCGATAAACTCTTGAAGGCCCTGATTAGTAATTTGTACTCCTAGCAGCAATGTCCCAAATGTCCATTTCCAGTCATTCATCATAAGAAATTGGAAAAATCTGATATTTTCATTCCAGGGGATTAAAATATATACCAGTGAGTTTGGTAAATCCAAAAGTGAAATTTCAAAAAATGCATGTATAATCTGGCAATTTTGATACGACTTATCAACGGACTATAAAGTAACTGTGAATTAATATAAAAGTAGAGAAAAAAGCATTTAAGCAAAGAAATACCTACTTTCACCATTACCACTGCTATTAATACCATGTTATTTATCATCATCATTAGAGAAATCATGAGATATTAGAAAATATTTCAAGTTGAATAATAATAAAAATATATTTAAACAGGCATTATATAATCCATGAGCAACCAATAAGCACATGAAGTGTTCAATATCATTAGTCATCAGGGAGATACAAATTAAAATAAGATGCTACTAAAACCTACCAGAATGGCTGCAACTAAAGACTGATACCAACAAATGTTGACAAGGATGTGGAACAACCAAATTCTCATATGCTGTTGGTGACAGTGCAGAAGGTACTTGGGGAAAGGCTGGGCCGTTGCGTACGAAATAAAAGACAAACCTCTCCTAAGTGATACGGCAGTTCTTCCTGGCACGCTTTCACAAAAAGCAGTACTAACCTATGGTGGGGAACAAAAGGTCACCAACGCTGCCTCTGCGGAGGATGCAGACTTACTGACGGAGGCAGGAGGGAACTCTGGGAGGTGATGGTAATTTTCGGTGTTGTGAAAAGGCTTTGGGTTGTGCTGTGCGCACCTGTCAGTGCTCATCCAATAGCAACCCTTAATGTATGCCTCTCACTGTATGTAAATTTTGCCTCATGGGAAAAACATGGAAACAAGCACTGAGCTCTACTTCATGATTCACATGGTGAACAATCTGATGCCTGCAATTTATTTTGATATATATCAAAACATAATAGGTTGATAGTTTGAAATGAGATAAAGTATTCTAATATGTTAATTGTGATTGGGTATTAACTATAAAATTCCTTAAAAGTGCGTGTGTGTTTAAAATTTTTCCTACATAACCTAGGGAGGAAAGGTTATTAAGAGTACCTTGTAAAATATGCACACACAGGTTATACAATAAATGTTCTCCTTCCATTTCGGACTCTATTCTTCCAGTTTAGAGCCCAGCACCAGGCCTGCTATCTAACGTGCCTTTCCAAAGGAATCTGAGTACAGTCAGTGAGACAGAGATCTCCTGCACTATTTCTTTTTTGAAAGTGAACGTTTTTATTAACCTTTCTTAATGAAAAATGGACAATGAAAAAAGGACACCTTAAGAAAACAGAGAAAGGACATCAACAAACTATCTACAAAATGAATATCATTAACATTTAACTTATTCGCTAGAAATAGGCTCTTTTTTCTGGAAAGAGCTATATTGACATATAATTCATACGCTATACAATTCAGCCATTTAAAGTGTACATTTTAATGGGTGTTTTTAGTCTGTTCACACAGCCGTGCAACCATCACCTCAATTTTAGAACATGTTCATCATCCCATGCAAGAAACCCTGAACCATTTAGCTATCATCTCCAGTCTGTTAGCTCTCCACCCTAGCTAGGTAACCACTAATCTCCTTTCTGTCTCTATGGACTTGCCCATTCTGGACATTACATATACATGGAATTATACAAAGACAGGGCCTTCTGTGACTGGTCTCTTTCACTTCACATAATGTTTTCAAGGTTCATCCACGTTGTAGCATGTATCAGTACTTCATTTCTTTTAATGGCTAGATAATATCCACTGTATGGATATACACAATGTTATTATCAGCAACAGATATCTGAATTGCTTTCAGTTGGGGCTACTATGAATAATGTTGCTGTAAATATTCACCTATAAATTTTTGCATGGACATATATTTAATTTCTCTTGGGTATATACCTAGGAGTGGAATGGTAAAAGAAGTGATAACTCAACGTGTTTAATTTTTAAAAGAACTACCAGACTGTCATCTGCACTGTTTCACATCCCTACTAGCAGTGTGTGAGGGTTCTGATTCCTCCACAGCCTTACCAAACCTTTGTTATTATCCATTTTTCTTAATGTAAATTTATCTATTTTTGAGAAAGAGAGACAGCAGAAGGAGGGGAGGGGCAGAAGCAGAGGCAGACACAGAATCTGTAGCAGGCTCCAGGCTCCGAGCTGTCAGCACAGAGGCTGACGCGGGGCTCAAACCCATCAACCTTGAGATCATGACCTGAGCCGAAGTTGGATGCTTAATGGACTGAACCACCTGGGCGCCCCTCCTTTTTAACTTATAGCCCTCCTAGTGTGTGTGAAGTGGTACCTTGTTATGGTTTCGATTTTCATTCCCTGGATGACCAATGATCTTGAGCATCTTTTCATGTAGTGGTTGTCCACTGGTATAACTTCTCTGAATAAATCTCCTTTAACCATGTTTAAATGAGGCTGTCTTTTTATTATTTATAGCTCCTTATTCTAGATATAAAAGCCCCTTATCAGATACATGAGTTAAAATATTTCCTCCCATTCTATGACCTGCCTGTTCACTTTTTTTCATAGTGTCCTTTGAGGCACAAAAGTCACAGTTTTATTTATCCATTTTTTTCTTTGGTTGGCTGCACTTTTGGTAGCCTAAGACACGATTTCCTATTCCAAAATTTACTCCTATGTTTTTTCCTAAGTGTTCTATAATTTAGATCTCCCATTTAGGTCAATACTCCATTTGGAGTTAATTTATGTATACGGTGTGAGGTAAGGGTGCAACTTTATTCTTTTGCATGTGGATATCTAGTTATTCCAGCTGCATTTGTTCAAAAGACTTATCCTTTTCCCGTTGAATAGTTTTGGCACCCTTATTGATAATCAACTGACCATATATATATCTCTCTGGACTTTCAGCTCTGTGTCATTTATCTGTATGTGTATCCTCCTGCCAGTTCTTAATTACTGTTACTTTACAGTAAGTTTTGATACATTTTTTAACTATACATTTCCCTGAACATATTCTGGTAAACACTTTTCATGCACAATACATAATATAACCACGGAGATCTTTTTTTTAAATACATGTTTATTTACACCCATAAGAATAAAAGAGCTTCTACAAAATAAATGGATAGAGGTTGAGCAAAAGGATTGTGCATTTTAAAGTATGATACACATGACAATTTACCTTTAAAAGAGGTTATACTGATTCACATCTCCACTGACAATGTATGAGAAAACCTTAACCCACATCTTCTACAACGCAGTGTATTACCAAACTTAAATCCTTATTCGATATAATTTTTCTCACGTTTTGAACTTCTCTGCTGTGATAAATCTTATATGGTTAATAAATGCAAAAAAAATATGACTTAATTACTAATGTTTCTACCAGCAATACCACTTTTTGGAATTTACCTTAAATAAATAGTTTAAAGAGGAAAAGAGATGTTCAAAGTAATGTTACTTGTAATACAGAAAAAAATGATTACATACTAGAGGCTGATCAACAGGAAAACTATTCATTAAAATATGGTATATTCACTCGAGTAAATCCAACTACTAAAAACAATAAACACGAAGTCTGTAGCCACACAGAACTATGTTAATTTTTATAAAGCAGGATACAAAATTGTATATATCCTCTATAGACTGATTGTAACTACTTTTAAATTACACAGGCATATGGAAATGACAACACATAAATGGCTATGAGGAATTCCCTCCTTTAATTGCTAAACTTTTTGTAACTTCTTAGAATTAAGTTCATAATTGGGGAAATCTGTTCATAAATACATTTAAATATATATATACTTACTGTGATGATGCCAATTAGTTGAGTATAAAAAAGTCCAGTTATTCCAACTAACATAGTAATGCCCATAAAGGCGGCTAGTCTCATTATGGCCAATTCATGTCGAACAACAAAGAGGTCCTATAAGAAGAAGAAACAAAGTCTTAAAAACCAATTGAAAAGTTACTTATTGTTGCAATGTAACAGTCAAGAATTAACAATGAATTAACTTATTATCTTAAAAATATTCTCCCCTTTTTGAGTTTATTCCACTTAATATATAAATATTTGAAAATTTCAAAAATAACTGTTTTTAACTTAGAGTATCAAGTTGAAAAATAGGATTTTTACTACTCTTGTGTCAAAAAGCCTGAATCCTAAAGTTGCAAATTAGCCACACTCATTCACTATTTGCAGCAAAAAACACAAAACCATAGTGTACAGCCTTTGGTTACACAAAAGAAAATTGTATTATTATGCTGCTAAAAAGTTTGAATGCACAAGCATGACTCATAGTATTAATCTTCAAGTGACCAAGACACCTAGAGGTGATGTCTCATAGTCAAAATACAAGGAAACATAAATGATAGGATCATGTGGGCCAGCTCTTAAGCCCACCATCCATTCACCTGACCCCCCACTGCTGAGCACTGCACTAGGTAACAGAAAAGTAAAAATAAGATATTCGCATGTCCTGAAGAAGGTGCAGCTTATTTAGAGAGAAAACCCAACTTTGCAAAACTCCAAATCCATGTGATACATGCTCTAGCAGGGGGCATGCAGAAGACTACAGAAACACCAAGCGATGGCTAGACAGGAAGGAGAAATGGAAATGCTGTGAGGGAGAGATTTTTTGGCTCAGGGCACAAAATAAGTGTCTTTGAGAGTGAACCCAAGAAAGGGGTGGAAAGACAGGAAAACGGGAAGCATTTCATGTACTCTGCTACCAAGCAGACCGACCAGAGGAGTGAGAGGGAGGGAAGGAACAAAGACTTCTGGAGACCTGCCGCGCCTGAGCTCTGGGAGAATACTGCCACGGTGGATCGAAGCAACAGAAGAATGGAGTGACCCCCGAAACATAACCACCCACGTGCTTTTTAAAAACTGATTCAGGTTTAGGCTTAAAGGTGTCCTGGTAGCAACACCAAAAAGAGGGAGGTCACCGAACATAATGAGCTTGCTTGAAACAAAAGAACAGATATGCTTTTCTGTGCAATGCAGTGACCACCCACCAGACTCAAGCAAAACTCTGATTCCACAACCAAGCCAGTTAATTTATTAGCCTGGAGAAACTTAAAATTCACCAAGAGACTTTAGGTGCCGTGTAGCAGTCATATATTAGGCAATCATTTCAAAAGCACAGTGAAAAGAGACTCATGCAGAGTCCTTACAAAACACGTAAAGGTGGAGCTATATATGACCTAAAACAGTTAAGTGCAGTGAGTCCTGCTATAATGCTGCTGGGAACCACAGATTTGTTCCAACATGGCTGACACATGAAGCAACAACGTGAGCACAGCAAGAATTCTGGTTTTGCTTATGTGTGACTTTATCTGGAAGGAAACCCTACATGAACAGGAAAACTGCACCCAACTAAATTAAGGCATATGGGAACACACAAAACACACGCACGCACACCAACACCTACCATCTACCTCAACTGTTTGTGTTACGGTCCACATTCATCCACATCTGGTGTTACAGACTTGCCCTCCGATTCTAGATGACTCCCTTCATCAGTACTGCCACCCTTCTGATGACCACCTCCCCAACAACGTGGCAGGTCCCTTTTAAGGGAAAGTGTCATGTTCAATACAGTACTTACGTACTTAACTATTTAACATGTGTGAAACTGTGCTATTTTTATTAGGCTCCGACCCTCTGAGTGTCACTGACAAAGATTCTGGGTGTTGTGCCTCCATTCTCCCAAAAGCACTTTGGTCTGCATTGCATAATTCTGCATAGTAAAGTGAACTTTTAAAAAATTTTGCCAACTACAATTAACAAATGTTAGGGATGATGAAACTGAAAGATCTAATTCTAATATTACATTTATTATTCACTTGGTTGCACGCTCATATTCAAGAGTATTTGTGTGAAACAGTAAAATATTTTGAGAAGTTTCTTTTTAGCACTCAACATCTTCAAAATACAATGGCATTCCAAGTTGCACACACATAATTAACATCTTCAGTACTAAATCCAAATCTTAATCATTTCGCACAGTTCTTCAGAACACATCTTTATCTTAGATTATTATTTTGATGAAGCACTTCTGAGATTTAAAAATTGGCCTGAGAAATTTCATCCACATCACAAGAGCCCATTTTCTACTCAAGACTTTTACTACGTACTCAGTGTTACGGCTGAATATGTTTCCCTCCAAATTCCTATACTGGCGTCCTAATCCCTAAAGTCTCAGAACACGACAGTATTTGGAGACAGGGCCTCAAAGAGGTGACTAAGTTAAAACAAGTCCTTTACACTGGGCACTAATCCAATCTGACTGGTGTCCTCAAAAGTGGAAATTTAGAAACACAGTCACACAGTAGGGATACGCGCACACAGAGCAAATACCATGTGAGGACACAGCGACAAGGTGGCCAAGGAGAGAGGCCTGCAGAGACCCCAAACTTGCTGACTTCTTGCTCTTCGACTTCTGGCCTCCAGAACTGTGAGAAAAATGGCTTTCTGTGGTATTCTGTTATGGCAGCCCTAGCAAACTGATATAGTAACTCTATTTGTTTATCGTTTTCATTTTCCCCATTTTTTGTTAAGAAATGTGCCTACATCCAGAAATGCCCAAGGTGTAAGTTCAATTTAGAGAAAGGTAACGGGACCCTCTCAGGAAGGACATTTGAAACCATCCAGAGCTTTCATCTATGGTTCCTTCCCCATCACAGTCTCTCCCTCCTCCCTACCCTGAAGGTAAAGCCTATTGACTCATGCTCTTACCACTTGGATACTACCGTGTTTTAGTTGTACACTGCACAAATCTTCTACTGAGTCCACCTTTTCACTTTATTTATGGCATATTTTGATAATTCCAGGTGCTTCAATTTAGTCCAATTTGTCAATCTTCCCCTTTAGTGCTTTTTAGTCCCTGTTTATGAAACCTTTCCCAACCCCAAGGTTACAATGGCATTCTCCTATATTATCATTCAAAGCCTTGAAGCTTTATAGTTTTGCCTTTCACATTTAGGTCACCAATCACCTGGAATTGATGTTTATTCTTTTGTGTACAGTGAAATACAGGGGTCTGAATTGATTTTTGCTCTATGGATATCCAATTGTTCCAGGATGGTTTATTTAAAAAGCTCTCCCTTCCTCTGTGATCAGAGGTCAAGTGTCCAAACATGCGTGAGTCTGCTGTGGACTCTACTCTGTTCTCTCGGTTTGTCTGGCCCTGTCCCAGGGACTCACGTTTTAGTTACCATGGCTACCTAACTCTCCATACCTCAGGGGCAAGTCATCCCTTCTTGTTCTTTTTCTTCTTAAATTTTTTTTATGTCTTTATTTTGAGAGAGAGAAGCAGAGAGCGAGCGGAGAAGGGGCAAAGAGAGAGGGAGACACAGAATGCGAAGCACCGCTCCAGGCCCCGAGGCCCTAGCACAGAGCCTGACGTGAGGCTCAAACCCACGGACTATGAGATCATGACCTGAGCTGATCAGACGCTCAACTGACCGAGCTGCCCAGGCGCCCCTTCTTGTTCTTTCTCAAGAATGTCTCAGTTATTCTAGATAATCTGTGTTTCCAGAAAAGTTTTAAAATTGGTTTTTCAAGTTACAATACACAATCACACACAGACATATATATTGTCTCCATTAAGCTTAATAAGTTCCCCCCTCAAGGTCTTGTACATTTTTCATCATATTTAATTTGGGAGCTTCCTGTTTCCTGATTCTATTATTAACGGTTTTACATTAATTTCATTGTCTAAAGGATTATCTGCATACACAATTTTTTAATCTGTTGATGTAAAAAATACTGACTGATTTTCTAATATAAAACTACCTTTCATTTCTACGATAAACCCAACTTCATTAGAGTTGTTATACAGAATCAGATTCAGTTTGCTAATATTTTGTGTAGAAATTGTTCACCTATAGTCATAATCAGACTAGTCTATTATTTTCCTTCTTTATTATCTTTGCTGTGTTACATATTCAACATATGCTATACACATAAAATGAGTTGGGGAAAATCCCTCTTTTTCTGTTCTTTTAAAAGAGTTTATGTAAGACTGGAATTATTGTTTCCCTTCACATTTTATAGAGCTAAAACTCACTGGTAAATCTGTGAATATTCTTTGCAAAAGTTTTAACTACTCATTCATGGTTACAGAACTCCCCATGTTTCCAATTTTTCTCGAAGCAATCTTCTTCTTAGAGCTATACTATGCTTATGATCAGGAAACTCACTATTGTTAAAGGTGTCAACTATCCAAACCAATGTAGACAATGAATACAATCCCAATAAAAATTCCTCATCCGCAGAGCACATAGTCTACTATTTTGTTTCGATTTGCACAAATTACTAAGTAAGCAGTTTCTGAATTGCACAGGAACAAACAAAACATAATAAGTACCAAACTACTCCTATATAAAAAGAAAAAGGTGGGAAGGTTTGGTTTACTGCATGCATTCCCAATATAGGTAATATTGCCCCCAAGGAGGGCAGAAAATACCTATTTCAATAGTTTTGTGGCCATACACAAATCAATCCTACCTGACAAAATCTTACTCCTTAGTATTTGATTTCATAGAGGGAAGTGGAGAAAGTGTCTTAAAAGGCTCCCGAGGGAGCAAAAAATAATGAAAAAAGAGGAGTTGTCACTGGGTAACAAGATTTGTTATAAAACTATAGTCATGACAGTGGTACAATCACAAGGACAAAAATAGACCAGTGGACTAGCAAAGAACCAGAAACAGATACACACATAAACAGCCTGGTTTATGACAAAGATGGCACTGCAGAGCAGAGTGGAAAGAATCATCTCTTTAAAAAATAGTGCTAAATCAACTGGCTATCCATCTGTGAAAAAAATGAAACCCTGACTCATCCCTCATGAGGAATACAAAAATCAATTCCAGGTGGAAATATAAAAAATATGATACTTGGAAGGCAATGTAGAAGAATTATATTGATGATCTGGGGATAGAAAAAGGCTTTTTAAATTGAACCCAAAAAACACTAACCAAAAAGGAAAAGATTGATGTTGGAATACATGAAAATCAAAAACTTCTGTTTATCAAAAAATACCATCAATAGAGAAAAGGCAAGCTACAGAGCAGAAGATATGGACACAAACTCAAAAAAGAACTCAAATCTAAAATGCCCAGTAATTATTTATTTTAAAAATTCAAATTACACCCCCCACCATCAAATAGGCAAAATACTTAAACAGGCGCACTGCGCAAAACAGGCTATTCGTGTGGTCAGTAAACATGTGAACAGGGGCTCAATATCATTAGTCATTGGAGAAATGCAAATTAGAACACAATCAGGTACTGCTCACCTCACCAAAATGGCTAACATTAGGGAAACCTGAACAAGTGTTAGTGAGGCTGGAAGCACCCTAAACTGGACATTCCCTACTAGTGGGGGTTTAAACTCATAGGACCACTTTGGAAATCTGTTTAATAGTATCTAAAGGACCATGGACATATCCTTTAAACACTACCACCCCTAGCCATAAGTCCACAAGAGACATGAACAAGGATGCTTTCCCGCACCACTATTTGTTAAGCGCCTCAAACTGGAAATAATGTAAAGGTCCATCAACAGAATGGACAAATAAGTCATCTTAATGAAACACAGCTGACCCTTGAACAACACTAGTTTGAACTGTACCAGTCTACTTATTCCCAGATTTTTTTTACTATATTATATATTTTCTTTTCCTTAGGCTTTTATTAATAACATCTTATTTTCTCTAGCTTACTTCATTGTAAGAATACAGTATATAATACATATACAAAATATGGGTTAGTCAACTATTTATAGTATCAGTAAGATTGCTTACCAACAGTAGACTATTAGTAGCTAAGTTTTGGGGAAGTCAAAGTTATACATGAATTTTCAACTCCACAGGGGGTGGGCTCCCCTCACCCCTGCATTGTTCAATGGTCAACTGCACCATGAATATTTATAGCAATATTCACTGCAGTGAAAACGAACTGTATCTAATGTAACAAAAAGAATAAATCTTATAAGCATTGCTTGAAGAGGCTTTGTGATAATTCACGGAGCTGTAGGTTTTTATTTGTGTACTCCACTACGTGTGTATTTTAGAATACAGAAGATGGAACGAATGAAAGCTGTGATCATGAAATACATAATATAAAATTATATAATATAAAAATACTTTAATTTTAGAAACAAAAACTAAACTTTTAAAAATACATAAAATGTAAAATAACTCTGGTTACATATGGCCTGTAAAAGATAAAAAATAAGTTACAGAAAAGGATATGAGAGTGAGAAGGGGAAAAGGAGAGAGGAGGAGTCGGACTGGCTGCCGGACCTCATCTACCACATTCTTCCCGGCCACTCTGATCCAACCCGATTCATCTCCTTGCTATTCCGCAAACATATCAAACAAACGTTCAATCAAGCTGTTAACACTTGTTCTTCCCGACAAACTCTTTCCCAGATACCCATGTGTACTCCCTTTCTTCAGGTCTCTGCTTAAACATCACCTTATCTGATAGTAAAAATAAGCATATGGGTCCCTAAGGCTTATTTGCTTGTTTTTCCTTGACCAAACTATAGAAAATCCCAGCATTCCCTATCCCCTTCATCTATTTAATTTTTTCCATAGTACTTAGCTTCATCTAAAACATACCTATTTCTTTATGTACTTACTGCCTGCCTCTCTCAGTATTATGTACATTTCTTGAGGGTAGGGACGTTTGCCTTTTTTGTTGTGGTTGTTCAATGATGAATCGCTGGAACCTAGACCCAGCTCTAGCTCACAACAGGTACTCAATGAGTACTTACTGAATGAATAAATGAAAATGAGGAAGAAAGCGGACAAAAGAGCAGAATTTCCTCCGCCAACATGTCAAGAGGCAGAGTACCACTTACAGAGACTGTTACACACATGCAAGAGCTGAGAGAAACATAGAAAAAGAAACACACAGGCAGCAAGTACACAAACACACATGTCACAAAAACCAACAGAGGAAGAGGACAGGGACACTTACACAAAATAATACTCCTACATTACTATTGGGTAATCTTTTGTAATGGTACCATTTAAACTTTGAAAATGTTGCAAACTAGAAAGCATGGGGGCATCACCTCTTGATGCCAGCTAAATGAAAATAAGCCAAGAGTCAGATTTGGCCACTTACGATCCAGCATACGTTGTCTTAATACTTGGCCTGTGAATTCCCTGAACTCATTCCTTTCTATAATCTTATCTTCTATCCTAATCTAATCTCAATCCAAATTCAATAATTAAATCTGCATCCTATCCTTTCCCATAACTGTGCCCATAACATAAATGCAAATTCAAGCACAGTACATGCTGAATATCACCTCCCATCTTTCATGCCTAACTCCCTATAGGCATCAATGCTAACAAACTCTCAACCTCAGTAGGACCTCAATCTGTTGACCTGACGACCAAACTACAAGAGCCCACTTCTCAACATTTCCACCACTCCTGTAATCATCTCATGTTTGAACTCTATCTTAGTAAGCTCACAACTAGTCTTCCTGCCACCATCCTTGTCCTCCCTCAATTTATCCTTCCTAGCAATCAGTTTTCTTTCTAAAATGTGACTTTGTGTAACTAGGCTCAGGACCCTTCAATTGTTTCCAAAGTCCCGAACACCAAGCATCCTGAAAATAAAACATCTCCAACATCCAACTCTATCCCTTACTTCTCTCAATCCGGCTTCTCCTTTCCTCTCCCCAACTTGCCCCACTCAAGACACACTGGCCTTCTTACTGTTCCTAGAAAATGGCAAATGGGCTCCCACCCCAGGGGGACTTGGCACACTGGTTCTTTCCTCTCCCTGGAATGTTCTTCCTCCCATTATCAGTGACTTCCTTGCATTCCTGGTCTCCGTTCCAGGGTCACTACTGAGAAAGGACTTCTCTGACTATATTATCAAACATTAATCTCTATCCCTAACCCAACTTTATTATACATCATAATACTTATCTTGCATATCATGTATTTCTTCATTGCCTATCTCCACCAAGTAGAATATAAGCTCCTTAATGCAAGAATTTTGTTTTAGTCACGGCTACATCCTCAGAGCCCTGATCAGGGACCAGTGCACACAGCAGACATTCAACAAACATCTGTTAAATGACTAAATGAGTGTTCTTCATAATTTTTGAAAATAAACATCTGTGCTTTACAAATACAATTTTACATTATTATAAAATTACAAGTTTCTATTATCAATCAGTAGAAGGCAAGTTTTATTCATAAGCTATTAAGTAGATTTCTGTTTTTATGAGACCAGTATGAAAATACAATATTTGAGGTATTTATGATCTTCCTCCTACGAAAAAGTGTCTCAACCTCAGCACAGGTGATACTCTGGGCCAAATCATTCTTTTATGGGGGACTGTCCTATGCATTGTAGGATTTTTAGCAGCATCCCTGGCCTCCACCCACTAGATGCCTGAAGCAATCTGTGTCGACCAAAAATATCTCCTGACATGATCAATGAATTTCCTCTGGGGGACAAAATCTCCCTCCTTCACCCACTATGCTGCTCAAAGGGATTTGGTTTTCCCCATTTTTCAAAAATGAAAACAGCTTATATCACAACTGAGAAATCTAAAGCAGGCAGATTTGAATTTTCAGAGTGGCTTTATAACCAATTTCACATGCTGAAGTCATGTTCATATGGCATCTACTCTTGCATAATATAAAATCCTGTTATATCTGAATGATTATCAGCACTTTCTGGAAGAAGCCTCAGCTTAAGTTTTATCACTATATTCCAAAATGCAGGTAAAGAAGTTACAGGACTATTCTGTATATCCCTCTCTCACCTCCAGCTCCTGAGTAATATGCACCTTTTCAGTTTTATTAAATCCTAGTGGAAATTAATATCTAAAGGAAAAATAATTATTCACACCTAATGGCTATCACTGAGTGTTCAAGATTACACATTAAGTTTTTTTTAATTTTTTAATGTTTATTTATTATTGAGACAGAGAAAAAGACAGCATGAGTAGGTGAGGGGCAGAGAGAGAGGGAGACACAGAATTTGAAGCAGGTTCCAGGCTCTGAGCTGTCAGCACAGAGCCCAATGCGGGGCTCAAACCCATGAACCAGGAGATCATGACCTGAGCCGAAGTGGGATGATCAACCAACTGAGCCATCCAGGCACCCCTATACATTAAGTTTTGATATAGACATAACTGAGTTTTGTTAGGGAGCAAAGTACATTGGCACCTGTCAGGTTCATGGTTGAGGGTAAAACAATTTAGAAAAATCATTTTATCTGTCTGCCCATATTTTAACAGTAAAAATTCCAGAAAACTTGGAGCAACTCAATAAAAAACAAAACAAGAGACCCTATTTTCTTACTACATTTACCATTTAACTTATTATGTTTGGTCAAAGACAAGCAAGACAATGAAACTGCTGCCAGGCTGTGACCATTTAAACTCAAAGTGACTGCACCATTCTTAGAGAGATAAAAAAAAAAATGCTAAATCTATTACCAAATGCTATAATCTTCATAAATAGTTAGCTATATAAACAAATTTACTGAGGGCATATATTCAGTAGACCCAGTACTGCAGGGAAAGCGCAAGACTTATTATAAAGGTTTCTGTGTTCTATGTATCACTAAAAGCATAGGGATAAACTGACACACAGAACTGACAATTGTTAGAATGACAGGGTATTCTTAGACTGCTTTTTTTCCCTACAGACATAAACTAATTGTAATCTGACACTATACCTCCAAGCCAAAAAAAAAAAAAAAAAACCCAAAAAACAAAAAACCAAATTACCAAGGGATGGTATCTCCACTACCATGTCAGGATCCATGAACAAAAATGCCAATTACCATCACATTAGCATTAAAAATAATTTTCATTTTTCTTTATCCTTAATTCCAAACTATTCTTGACTATTCTCAACTATTTTCCCCCAAATCCAAAAAGTTAAATACAAATACCAGCAATTTTATCCATTCTAAAGTGATAATGACTTTATAGATATCCAAAAAAAAAGGTTATTAAGCAAAGTCTCATATTTTTAAAATAGCAATAAATAAAGTATTCAGAACACTTTAAGATTGATTATATAGAAAGATAAATTATAAAGAGATTAGCCAATATTCAAAGCTACCTGCAATTCAATCTTCTGGATTTCTGTTCTTGGTTAGCCAAAAGCTAGACAAATAATTCTATGGCAGTGTTATACCTGACATCAAATCCTTAGCAACACTATTAGACACGAGCTAATTGGAAGAATAATAATAATGTATCTTCCTCACTGAAGAGTTAGCTGGACTGCTAACCATTATTTCATTTTCCTTCTCTGAATACCAACAGCGTGCACTTTGAAATTCTCTCCCTTCCTTCCCCCTTCTGTCACTCTCCCCATAGCCTTAAATGCAATTCATAGATTGGTTTCAGGGCTTCATGAAAAAATTGACATAAAGGAATCAGTTAGAAATTATGTGAATCTACTTCCCAGATTCTTTAAAAAGAATTTAAAAGATGTCACCTTAGAACTAATGTGGTTATGACACAAACGATTAGATGCAAAATCCCTACACTAAGAGCTATAAATTATTTATTTCAAAAAGAAAACAACCTCTGATTTTCTCACGTAGGCAAACAGTATTGCCTACAATAAAAGACTGCCAGTAGGTACAAATTTTTAAAAATATTTAAACCACTAAAATGTCTTTATAAGGTCTATTTTGACAGTCCTCATATTAGATAAGCTACTAAAAAATGGTATGCCTTGATGAAAAATGCAAACAGCAAAATATGCACTCACCAGTCAGGAGATTTCAATGAGCTCTCTCCAAAAAATAGATTTTGTGACACTTCAACATTTTTTAATCTGTATTTTTTAAAATTAACAATGCTACAATAATATTTTTAGGACAAAAACATGCCATTAGGGAGAATGCAAAAAGTACAATAGCACCTGGAAAGAATACTGACTTAGGGACAGACAGAAATGGGCTGAAATCACACTTGCCAAGCAGTTAACTCTCAGACCGGACAAGTTTTAGACCCCCGGAATCTCAGTCACCTTATCTGTACAATGGGAACCACACTACTTATCCTCTCGGGAATATTTTAAAGGAGCTGACATTTTCCACTAATCAAATGCTTACAGCTCCAGAATAACAGCACGTAAAATTCATGAAAAATATGAATAATGACATATTCATGAATCAACGAATAGATTTTTTAAAGGATACTAAGTATAGTGAGAGTTCATATTTAATTATAAAACTGTAATTTTATAATATTGGTTTTGGAAGCAACATACAATAAAATGAAATACACTATAACAATTTAACAATGTGCCATATGACAAGGCACGTGTTTATATTAAAAATACGTGAGAAAGTCGAACATGGCCACTGGTCACAGAAATTTTCATTTTCTTTAACATCCATCTATTTTATTGATTTAAAATGCCAACTCATTCTTCCTCCATCTACAGGTTTTGAAATCATTAAAGTAATTTCATCCCAATCACTAAAGTAAGACATTAGTTCCAAGAGGGCTTTTAAAAGTAAAATTTAACATTATATTGGCATGATGGATGCAAATGATGGTCAAACTCATTTAACATCTAACATTTGAAAAACTTGTTCCAAAATGTTTAAGATGAAAGCTTATGATTTTCATTGATTTTAAATTCTGTGATTCTAACCAAAATGCTTTATTTATTCCATTTAGAAAGATACCTATTAAGTTTCTGCAGTTTTTCCAGATAAATGTATTTTTTATCTGTAGAGTATTTTTGAGATTATTTTAGCTACTATTTAAAAGGAAAATAGCAATAATAATTCATTTAGTTTTATAAAATAATAATTCCTTAGTTTTATAAAACTTAAAATATTTATCAATATCTACAGCTTAAAAATATATTCTTATTATGGGCTTTGATTCTTGATGAATAAATTCCTTATGTCCTTAAGTTCTTACTACCTCCTTCCCTCATTAAAGGATATATTGAAATGCTTCTTCAAAACTTCACATAATAAAAATATACATCTTTGAAAGTTCATGATAGGTGGATATTTTAAAAATAAAGATTAATAAGAAACCCAAAAAGCATTGTTACTCTGAAAAAACAACAGGACAATTGCAAAGCAATTTAAACAATCCAGCAGGGAAAGAACCCCTCTGGCAAGAGGAAGTGACTAGAAGAGAAACGGAAGAAAATCTGGGCTCCAAGCCGTTCACCTCCCAGAGTTGGTGAACAGCATGCTCTCTCAACTCTCTCTTGAGTTTAACCAAAATGTGCCGATTTTCTACTGAATACAGGTGGCGTGCCCTTACAACACAGTTTAAATGGCAATCCACTTCTTCTTTTGTTTAATTAATAAACAGCCTCACCTTAAAAAACAAATGAAACAAAAACCGAAGGAAGAGGAAGAGTTAACACTTTCTTTTCCCACCCAGGGAACAAGCACTCAGCTTTAGAATTTGCCTAGAAAAGATACTATGCTGCCATCTACCAACCCAAAAGGGTATAAAGAAGCGCAAAAACTAAAGCTTTCACTCCCTTTGGCTGACAGAAGATAGGGTCCACATCTGTGGCAGGCCCTAATTGTGCTAATATTTCCACAAGAAAGATGCACAGTAGTCATTAATACAAGCCCCAACAATAATCAGGGACATTCGGGGATTTACCACATCTCAAATACCTGAAAGGGTCACAGGCAGGTTTCTGACACTATCTGGCCAGCTTTACACACGAAGTGAAGTGCTGGATATAGTTTTGTTCATTTGCTTTCGAGAGAAATCAGAAAGACACAGGCAAAACTTAGAAAAAAAATGGATGGGTCAAGACTGAAGAATATTCCACTACAGAACTTTTTTTTTTTCATGTCAATGGTGATAATGATGACTTTTGTACTGAAATTACTGGTAGTTTTTGTTCTACCTTTATAAAAACAAAAATACAGTGAATGTCATCATTAAAAGAACTGTTGCAGCAAGAAGAAGGGTTCTATTACTTAGCCTTGGAAATATTTGCTATACAGTATTATTAGTATTTTAGAGCAGATTAGACCTTAAAACCAATTGCTACAATTATTGCCCTTAGCTGTTCTCTTCTCCATCAAGGACTTCCTTCATCTCCTCATCTGGTTAATCTCCACCCGTGCTGAAAGCTCACCCCAAGTCTCATTCCCCCAGCACAACAGTGCTAGCGAGAGGGCGAGCAGCACTGTTCTGTACAACTCCACAGGACACCTTTTGCATAGACTACGTCGTTGAGAGTTGTCTCCTGGAGTTGTGCAGACAACACTGATTAGATTCACTAGGGAAGAAATTTTTAAACAAAATCCTACTGCCAATGACACCTGCGAGGGAAAAGATTTGGGGAAAGAACAAGGAAAACGTACGATCCATGGTAAATACCTAAGTTTTTCAACAAAAACTCATGAAGGGTAACATCAGAAGAATGAAAGCAAACTGAAAGTAGTCCTTCTCAAAGACAAAATCCAGTAAGTATAAATCCTTACAAAACCTCAATAAATGCAACAAATACCATCTTCAAAAGAATGCCTGTATTAAGACCAATGTTCTGTTATTTAGTCTTAAAAATATTTGTCATACAAACCCTTGGTTGGATCAAGATGAGCCCTCTCTTACTGCCTGTCCAAACGAGTAAATAGTATCTCGGGGGGAAAAAAACCAAAAAGAACAAAAAACAGATCTTCTACAGTTTGTCATATAAAATGGCTGGTATCCAACAAAATTTATCAGATATGTCAGAAAAAAGGATCAAATAATTGGAAACTAAGAGAGACAGGAAAAAAAAGAGTCAACAGAAACAAACCCACAAGTAGATCTCAATATTGAAATTGTCAGACATAAGCATTAAAATAACTTTAATTAAAATGTGTGCAAGTATAAAAAAAAGTTATGGAGAGGGAGGGAGGCAAACCATTAAGAGACTCAAATACTGAGAACAAACTGAGGGTTGATGAAGGTGAGAGAGAGGGGAATATGGGTGATGGGCATGGAGGAGGGCACTTGTTGGGATGAGCACTGGGCGTTATATGAAAACAAACGTGACAATAAACTATAATTTAAAAAATGTGCACAAGTATAGATGATAAATGGGAGAATTTCACCAAGGAAGTGATCTATGTAAAAGGGATCAATGAAAATTTTGAAAGTGAAAAAAATCTAAGTAAATTAGTAATTCAGTGGAAGGGTTTGACATATTTGATAGAGAAAGATTGCTAATCAGTAAACCAGAATAAAGGTCAGTAAAAAACAGCCCGTCTGAAACACAGAGAAAAAACTAAAATACAGAAAAGAATGTGAAAGGTATTCAGTTCAGTGAGATATCATGTACACAAAATGAGAAAATCAGAAATGCAAAAGAAAAAGCTTGGCAGAAGCAATATTTGAAGTGATAGAAGCCAAGAAATGTCTGTAACTTAAGAAGGTCATCAAGCCAGAGTTCCAAGAAATTATATAAACTCTCAAAGAGGAAAAATGCAAAAAAGACATTGAAGCACATCACTGAATAACTGCTAAAAACAAAGACAAAAGGGAAAAAAAGGGAATTCCAGTCCCTGGTGGTGACATATGAGGCTTCTGAACTCAATTCTTTTCACAGACACACTGGATCTCCTGCTACATATGGAACAATTCTCCTTGAAAGAAATCCAGAGACCAGCTGAGCAATTCCTACACAACAGTATACCACACAACTATAGAAAATCATCAAACCACAAAGACAGCAAGAAAAAATGGAACAAAGGAATTATAAAATAGCCAGAAAACAATGAACAAAAGGGCAATAGTAAGTCCATACCTATTAATAATTATTTTAAATGTAAATGGACTAAATACTCTAAGCAAAAGACAAAGAATGGCTGAATAGATTTTAAAAAACATCTCGGTGTGCCTGGGTGGCTCAGTCGGTTAAGTAGGTTAAACGTCCGACTTCAGCTCAGGTCATGATCTCAGGGCTTGTGAGTTCAAGCCCCATGTCAGGCTCTGTGCTCGGAGCCTGGAGCCTGCTTCAGGTTCTGTGTCCCGCTGTCCCTCTGACCTTCCCCCACTCACACTCTGTCTCTCTCTTCCTCAAGAATAAACATTAAAAAAATAAATAAAAATTTTAAAACCTCAACAATATGGTGTCTATAAGGACCCACAGAGTGAAAGTAAAGAGATGGAAAAAAATATTCGATGTAAATGGAAACCAAAAGTAAGCAAAAGTAGCTATACTTTTATATCTGACAAAAGAAACTTTAAACTAAAGACTAGTAAGAGAGGGGTGCCTAGGTGGCTCAGTCGGTTAAGCCTCCGGCTTCGGCTCAGGTCAGATCTCACGTTCGTGGGTTCGAGCCCCATGTCAGGCTCTGTGCTGACAGCTCAAAGCCTGGAGACTGCTTCCGGTTCTGTGTCTCCTTCTCTCTCTGCCCCTCCCCCTCTCATGCTCTGTCTCTCTCTGTATCAAAAATAAATAAAACATTAAAAAAAAAAAAAAAGACTAGTAAGAGACCAGGAAGGTCAATATAATGATAAAGGGATTAATTCAAAAAGAGAATATTTGTAAATATTTACATACACAACATAGGAACATCTAAATACATTTAGCAAATATTAACAGATCTGAAGGGAGAAATAGACAGCAATGCAATAATGATAAGGACTTCAATACTACATTTTCAACAATGGATAGATCAGCCAGACAGGAAATTAAGAAAATACTGGACTGAAACTACACACTAGACCAGACAGACATTTATAGACCATCCAGCCCACAGCAGCAGAACATACACTCTCCTCAAAAATACACAGAACATTCTCCAGAGCAGATCATATGTTAGGCCACAAAACAAGTCTTAATAAAGTTAAGATGACTGAGATCATATCAAGCATCTTCTCCAACCACAATGGTATGAAACTAGAAATCAATTACAAGAAAAAAACTGGAAAATTCACAAATATGTGGAGATTAAACAACGTACTACTGAACACCCAATGAGTCAGAGAAGAAATCAAAACAGAAATCAAAAAAACATCTTGAGGAAAATGAAAATGGAACTTGAACATCCTACAACTTAGGAGATGCAGCAAAAGCAGTTCTGAAAGAAGTTATAGCAACAAATTCCTACATTAGGAAAAAAGAAAGATCTCAAACCACCCAACTTAATACCTCAAGGAACTAGAAAAAGAAGAAACTAAGCCAAAAGTTAAAAGGAAAGAAATAATGAAGCTAGAGTAGAAATCAATAAAATAGGGACTAAAAAGACAATAGAAAAGACTAAGAAAACTAAAAGTGGATGCTTTGAAAAGATAAAGACAATGGACTAATCTTTGGCTAGACACACTTAAAAAAAAGAGGACTCAAATCAAATCAGAAATGAAAGAGGAGACATTATGACGGACACCACACAGACACAACGATCTGAGAGACTACTATAAAAATGAGACAGCAACAAATGGGACAACCTAGAACAGATAACCTCCTAGAAACATACAACTTAACAGAACCGACTCAGGAGGAAACAGAAAATCTTCACAGATCAATTACTAGGAAGGAAACCAAATCAGTAATCAAAAATCACTTAACAAAGAAAAGTCCAAGACCAGACAGCTTCACTGGTGAATCCTACCAAACACTCAAAGAAGAATTAATATCAATCCTTCTCAAACTACTACAAAAATTGAAGAGGGAAGACGTTCAAACCTCTACAAGATTTGCATTAACCTGATACGTTAGAAGAAGAAATAAATCACACAACAAAATCCCTGATAAACACAGATGCAAAGATCCTCCACAAAATAGAAGCAAACTGAATTCATCAGTACATTAAAAAGGTCATATGGCATGACCAAATGGAATTTATTCCAGGAATACAAGAATGGTTCAACATCTGCAAAACAGCATGATACCATGTTAATATAATGAAAAGAAAAATCATGCTCATCTCAATAATGCGGAAAAAGCATCGACAAAATTCAACATCCAATCATGATAAAAAGCCTTAAAATTAGGAACATATCTCAACATAATAAAGCCTAAATATGACCAGCCCAGAGGAACTTCATACTCAATAATGAAAAGCTGAAAGCATTAGTCTAAGATCAAAAACAAGACAAGGATGTCTACCTTCACCACTTTTATTCAACCTAATACTTTACGTTAGAGTGATGGGGGGGGCGGGGGAGAAGGCATGCAAATTAGAAAAGAAGTATAACTTTCTTTGTACCTGACATGATATATATAGAAAAACCTAAACACTCCACCAAAAGCTGTGTGAACTACTAATGAATTCAGTAAAGTCACAAGATATAAGATCAATATACAAATATCAGTTATGTTTCTATAAGCTAATCACTTTCAGAAAGAGATTGAAGAAAATAATCCCATTTATAATTGCATCTAAAAATACTTTGAAATAAATATAACTAATGAACTAAAAGATCTGTACAGTAGGGGTGCCTCGGTGGCTCAGTTGATTAAGCGTCCAGCTTCAGCTCAGGTCACGATTTCATGGTTCATGGGTTCGAGCCTCTGTCGGGCTCTGTGCTGATAGCTAGCTCAGAGCCTGGAGCCTATCTTCGGATTCTGTGTCTCCCTCTCTTTCTGTCCCTCTCCAGTTCATGCTGTCTCCCTCTCTCTCAAAAACAAAAAACATTAAAAAAATATCTGTACAGTAAAAACCAAGACACTGATGAAAAAAATTGAAATAGAAAGCTACTCTGTGCTCATGGACTGGAATAATTAAATATTCTTAAAATGTCTACTACCCAAGCAATCTACAGATTTCAATGCAATCCTGACCAAAATTCCAATGGCATTTTTTTTCACAGAAACAGAACAATCCTTAAAATTTGTATGGAATAACAAAAAACTCTGAATAACCAATCCTGAGAAAGAAGACTGAGGCTAGAGGCATTACTTTTTGATTTTAAACTATATCAAAAAGCTTTAGTCATCAAAACAGTATGATACTGGTGTAAAAACAGACACACAAATCAATGGAACAGAATAAAGAGCCTAGAAAGAAACCCATGCATATACGGTCAATTAATTTTTGACACAGCAATTAAGAACAGTCAATGGGGAAAGGACTGCCTCTTCAGCAAACGGCCCTGGGAAGACTAGAAGGCCACATGAAAGAATCAAATCACACCTCTATCTTACATTTACACAGAACTCAGCTTCTCCTCACTTTTTTGTATTTTCTTCCAGCATTTTTAATCTAACAAACATTTACTATTCTGCTGGTCCTTTGTCAAATTTCAGTATGAATTTATATATATAATAAGATCATATAACATAATATTCATATATAACTATCTCAGGATTCAAATATGATCATCTATAATCAGTTTTCCAATTTTAAAAAAGTGATTCTTCCTATAATTGGCAGAAATTTTCCAAAGTTTCAACCTTTCATTTGGAGAGGAAGATCGGTTTGTAATTTCAAATGTCTAAATCCAAGAATCCTTATATTCTTGATTATCGAAATTTCTTTAGTCTATCATCAGTCTCCCAGTAATACTGTTAAACAGTCTGTAAAATTTTCATAAAAAATAGACCAAAGAAAAAGTGTTCCCTCCTTTTGAGAGCTTTTATAAAATCAAATATAACATAAACTGAATGTCTTATTATATGTCAGATACTTTCACATGTATTATCTCATTTAATCTCATTATTATTCACATTTTCCAGAAGAGAACACTGCAATTCAGAAAGGCTAAACATGTTGTCAAAGGTTATACATATAATAAGAAAAGGTGTTACAAAGCCAAGATCATTCGACTACTAGGGGTGGGCAAACTCAATACAAAGCACCAAAGAGTTAGTTAATATTTTAGGCTTTTCAGGCCATAAGTCTCTGTCACAACTACTCAACTCTGTTGTTGTAGCCAGAAAGCAATTGTAGACAATATGGAAACCAATGAGAACAGCTGTATTTCAGTAAAACTTTATTAATAAAAACAGATGGAGGGTCAAATTTAACTCACGGTCCAGTTTGCCAATCCCTCTACTTTCCTACAATGCAAAACCCCCATGAGGTTTGCATTAACACCACTAAACGTTATCTCTCTCTCTTTAAAAAGTATGTCCTTAATCTCACTGGGAAATTTAAAAAAATGTTTTTAATGTTTATTTATTTTGAGAGGGAAAGAGAGAGTGTAAATGGAAGAGGGCAGAGAGAGAGGGAGACACAGAATCCGAAGCAGGCTCCAGGTTCTGAGCTGTCAGCACAGAGCCTGAGGCAGAGCTCAAACTCAAGAACTACCGAATCATGACCCAAGTTGAAGTCAAATGTGTAACCAACTGAGCCACCCAGGTGCCCCTCACTGGAAAATTTTATTTTAATGCTTTTCTTATGAGGCTCAATATATGAAACAGGTCACTCTTAGAGGAATACATTCAACGTTTTACATATTCTAACTATAATGCCAATTGTATCTGAAATCAATCTATAAATAAGAGGAAACATTTCTAAAACCACAGTACTAGCATGCACTAAATTCTCAGTGTGAAAATGCCAAACACCCATAAAGTTCTCCCTTTTGAACTTTTTTCAATTAGTATCTAATTTTAATTGCTCAATCTATAGGAAATACACATAATCACAAGGCCCCACTAATATACACAGCCAAGAAACAATAGTAAATTTCCTTTTAATTACAAAAAATCATCATGTATACAAAAATGATCTCAATACACATAACTTAAAGACCTTATTCTTTAGAAAGACCTCCCCCCTACCTTACTCCAAAACTTAATTATATGTACTACCACTGAAATTGTTATTAATATAAAAGATTTAAGCAGTATAAAATGATATAAATAGGAAAGAAAAATTCTGCTTCTCCAGCAAGGACTCTAATCTTTCTCCTCTTTCTTCTACCCTCCTTTCCTTCTTCACATGTGCATGTGCACCCACACTCTTGTGCATGCTTTCGTTCTATTCTGTCTGCCTCTTTCTTGGTCTCTTGTCTGTCTGTCTGTCTCTCTTTCTCTCTCTCTCATACACACACACACACACACACAGTATTTCAAAAACACAATCCAAGTCTAAAGTATGCACAAGATCAGGCTTAAACACCAACTGCACACATAAAACACAGAGGATAAGATTCAAAAACACAAGATCAGATTCAAATCCCAGCTCTACAACTGAAACCAGCTGAATACTCACTCACTAGCTTGGTGCCTTCAGTAACTACTTAATTAATCTGTATTCATCTGTTTGCTTATCTACAAAAACGGGGAAAATTGCACCCACCTCATGTGCTTGTTGTGTGGATTAAAGAGAGAATTCAAACAACATCCCCACAGCAAGGTGATAGTGTGGGTACTTTGTCAAGTACTTAACACCTGTTGCTGCTAACCACCCCTAACAGCACTATTTGGGGCAAATCTTACTTAGATCTATTGTTATTCCTGTATACAACAGGGAAAAGCACTCTTTCCAATGTTTCCAATATGATAACAACCTTTTCCTTAAAAGGAAATTCTTCCTATCATAATTGTTAGATGTCAAGGGGAAAAAGTCCTTTTTCTCAAAAACTTAACATTCCCTTGAGAAACTTTAAAAAGTTAAAGTCTATTTTTATTCCTGAAAAGAAATGAGACGTTAACATTCTTCACTTTCTCTCTCATTATTGTAGGTATTTTTAAACCATAATATATATATTGAAAGACCTCATATGTTGCTTTTTAAAGAAAGTCACTCAACACTAATAAATGACCATAAATGGATTTGGTTAAAAGGGAATGTCAGATTAGGGTCTACTTTCTCAACCCCAATACATTTTCAAATTCACCAAGCTTGGAGAATATTTTGTTGCTTTTTGTTTCCAATCCTCTGCACTTAAAGGAAGCACACGTTAATAACTGTATGCTACAGCTGTTCTGACATCAGTGGATATGAACATTTCTTACCAAGTTACGCTTTTTCAGCGGAAGAAAGTAATAATAGTGGCAGAAAGAAAACATCAGTGCGTAGGAAGTAAGAAGTTCTGTGTAGAAACACAACTGCAGAAAAAGCCAATGATTATCTTCACCAACACAATTGTTAATCCTGGGGGGAAAAAATGAAAACGGAAACAATATTTTAAACTTTAATATAAAATGTTACTGTCAGGGCTGGCAAAACTAAAAATAAACACAAACAACCTCACAGTATGCTTAACTTCACAGAGATACAGATACACTATCACTTAAACCTAAAAGTAAACCCTGCGTAGGAAAAGTTACACTATAAATATGCCTCCTCCCGTTCATAAAGTACTTTCTATTTCACAAAAAAGGAAGTCCACGGAGATGATCTGCCTTCAACTCACAACCACCCAGTGTGACAGGAAGAGCAGATGGCAGTCTCCTGGTTCCACTGATACGGGAACAGGAACAAAGGAGTTAAGACACTTGCCAGAGGAAGAGACAGCAGCCAAGAAAACAAGAACCTTCTCTACAGTGCTCTTACGTTCCAGCTGTGGAGAGCAATTTGAATGATCTGAAGTAAAAGAACTTAAACCCACCGCTTTGACATTACTGCTAAGCATTCACAATTTTTCTTACTTTTAAAATCCATCCTTAGTTGCTGAAAATAAGCATATATCCAAAAGTAGTTATGAATTCTTAGAGCCACACTTCCACTATGACAATAGCGAACCATAACTAGGAAAAACAGTATTCTAATCCTAAAATGTTCAATTCTCAAGGTTGCACTGTTCCAAAATTTATTTATTGTACCCCAATTTTCCAAATATTTTACAAAACCAGCAGAAAACCCTAGTCCAAAACTATCATTCACCTTTACAAATGTTTTCATTTCACTGTAGCATGATACTGCCACTGTTTGGGGAACAAAAGATACAATAGGTTCGGTTCCTAACAAATTGTTGTTTTAAAGGTGTATCACTGAGCCTATTTTTTAAAATCAGATATAGAACTAAACGGAAAACCTGCAGGGGCATTTCCTAAACTTAAGATCTCATGCTTTGTAAACACGAAAACGCCTGGGTTTTGCTGCTCGCAAGCAGGGCTTTCTTCCGCAAGCGAGAAGTGTGTTCGTGTGGGCACTCAACACACCCTTCAACAGCTGTTGCTTCCGTGACTCCTGCTGGCCCCACTCTCCTCGTCCGGCCCAAACGTAAGACACAAATGCCATGATGATGGCATTCTTCTTGACCGGACAGCTTTAAGAAACACTACGGTGCTCAGTCTATATGGAAGAGTTCTTCCAGGAACCAACTATTCAGAAAGAGTAATCGGAGCCAGAAACAGAGAAAATCTCAAGGTGACCTGCGAATTGACCTCCAAAGCTAAAGCTCTTCGGCAGTTTAGACAATGCAGTTTCTGAAAATATCAAAAAATTCTCTTTGCTTCCAATTTACACTGTCTACTTCCCCTGCCCTCCGACCAGCTCAGCAATGCTCTACTAAGGAATTCTATCAGGAGCGTCCCTCAGTCTATTTCAAGCTGCTGGTCTACCCTCCTTTCCTACCGCCAACTCCTTCTACTTCCACTCTTCTTCCCACCAGTACTCTGAGAAGCTGACACAAACCACGGAAGAAGGCGACAAACAGAGAGCTCACCCCATTCTCAGACTTTAGGTTAACAGCACGTTTTTTTTGGTCACCAAGTTAGTCTTTATTCCTTAAAAATACACAGGGAATATGGCTAATCTCTACAGGACCAAACCATCTCCTGGTTGATTATTTTAAAGCTTAAAAGAATGCATAATGCATTCTTTTCATAGGAAGGATCAATAGCCAACTGTAATGTGAACATGTATAATATATTTAATTAATCAGAAACAGTAGTCTGAAAAAGGGTATACAATTGAGTTTTTCGGTGTAGTTACCACTTACCCAACAATACATGTTTTACTAGCCTTTTCCTTTTAATCTATTACTATTATAGTTGCAAACAGATCTCTGAGGTTTAGAAAATCACTTGAGAATTAATCTGTTTAAATTCAAAGCATATTTTTAAACAACAAATATATATTAACACATATTATTCCGTTAATGGAATTAGATAATCTTAAGCTGTTTTAGATCATAACCAAGAGCTTTTATCTAAAATGTTTTTTGTAAAAATGTTTTTCCCTTAATCTCAGGAAATTACTTTCTATTTAAATAATCGATTTAGAGAAAAAAATCAAATTTTCACTAAAAGCTTGGTAATGAACCTTAAATTATGCTATCAAAGTAAATTATCAAAAATATGGGAAACTCTAAATTGATCAGCATTAGCAGACAAAGCTAAACTCCACCCTGAAGTCAACTGTAGAAAATGCAGTTTTATAAATGTAAAAAGCCCATTGTGCAGTTAACTTTGTATATGCACATGTATGTGTGTACAAACACAAATATATATGTATTTAGATATATTTACAAAGTGCTACGCTATACTAGTTTAAATATTTATACAGAGATCCCATGCTAGGAAAACAGAATTAAATACAATATCTTGCTCACAGATTTTTGTGACAGCTTTGAAATGAGATACAATGCAGAATTCTCACAGCATTTGTTTTCAAAACACCAGTTCTCAACTGAACCGTTTTTTAAAATATTACAAGAGAGCCCCCTATTGACCAAAAATGTCAGCAGTTCAGCTGCAGCAGAGAACTACCACTTCACATACCCAGCACGCATGTAATGTTAATACTTACGTCCAAGAGATACTGTTGGAAAAGACTTAAAGGGGAAGACATGAGGTGTCAGGGTGTCTGAACTATGTTATTCGTTAATTAAACAAGTGGAAGGGAAATACAAACAATGGGATATATATTGTTTATTACAGTTAGAAACTGTAACAGCTACTATTTAAGTACTTTCTATGTCAGATTCTACACTACCTGCTTTACATACTCTGCCTCATTTAACACGACCTTCTCAGTTCTATTGATGCTTGGGTACGTCTGATTCTGTTTCTATTCAAATATCTCTATGTTAGAAAAGACAGGATCTCTGTGCAAAAATGACTTTGGGAGTTGATAGAATCTGACAGGATAAAGATATCTCTATTAAGGGATATTTGAAAACTGCTTAACTTTAATGTAACTGTTGTTTAAATCTGCTATGTCCTAAGATTTATTTTTCACTATGTTGTTTTTTTTCTAAAAGTAAATCATATATGTCTTACCAAGGACAGTGATGATCCATTCTCCTGACACAGTGGCCACAGCGGCTACAGTGATGGGAACGCTTTGGTCGCATCAAATTACATTTGTTACATAATTCCCAGAACTCCCGTTCTAGAGAAGAAAATTAAAATCCATTTAACAAAGGCAAAAGAGTAATGCTGAAATTTAGCAATAACATTTTAGAAGATTTTATAGGAAGTCCCCCATATATGTATGTATGTCCAAGAAATTTTTCTTCTTCTACATCTTCACCATAAGAGAGTTTGCTGTTCTACTCTATGAAAGTCTTATTCCGTACATCTCTAATTTTAAACACTATAAGAGTAGGTCACTATTAACAGTCAAACTAAACGACAGAAAATAATGCATTTGGGTTTTGAACATATTGCTATAAGTAAAATTTAATGACAAAACCCTTAAGTATAACCAAGTTATTATATTTATTATTTATTTATTTTAATGTTTATTTTTGAGAGAGAGAGTCGGAGAGCAAGCAGGGAGGGGCAGAGAGAGGAAGACACAGAATCCCAAGCAGGATCCAGGTTCTGAGCTGCCAGCACAGAGCCCGATGCAGGGTTCAAACCCACGAACCACGAGATGATGACCTGAGCTGAAGTCAGATGCTTAACCGACCGAGCCACCCAGGCGCCCCGGCATATTATTACGTTTAAACAGAATTTTATGTAAACAAATTTACATCTAGAAATTTTATTAACTAAAAGAGAAATAATGCTGACTCCTGGTTTCATAGACTAAGGAATCAAACTCAATCCTATAAACTCATCAGAAAATCAGAGACAGCATTCCCACCTCCCAACCATTATTCTTATTAACATCCATAAATTAATTAATATCAATAAATATTTTAAATATCAATACATTCATTTGGGAGTATTTATAGGAGAGGGTTGGAGGTATTAGAATGATTTCAGAAGTAAAGAAGATTACAAGAAAATTATTATTTAATGGAAATAAGGGAGTTCTTTACAAAACTCTTTCCTACAATCAAGTAGCAATTTCTTTTACCTTGTAATTAAAGAGGACACATTCAAGTTTTGTGCTAAAAACATTATGTTTACAGAAATAAAGAGAAAAGTCATTTGTTTTCAGTATATTTTTCTAATCAGATCTGTAAGAACTATATGAAAGTCATCTACCAAGATAAATGCTTTATTATACAGAATGTATCTATCTAAAATTTGTTAAAATGGAATTCTCCTTTTACAGAATCTTAAACATTCTATCACTTATGTTTAAAGTACACTCTAACCTTGTTAAAAGCATGGGCGTTTAACCTAACTCCCAATATTCAGAGTGAATTATCAGTATATGTAAAGTATGACTCTAGCACACATATGACTAAATACCTACTAAACATAAAAGTTTAAATTTTTAAAAATTAAGGATTTCAAATATGAGCAAAAGAATACTAGGTAGTATTCAATTTTCTAAAAAGATACCCTATTTTAATTTCATTATTTCAGTTTAATGACAAGAATAAAATCAATATACTAGAATTTTATATAGTGACATATTACAAAAAATTCTGCTGCAGAAGAAAACAATAGTATCAAATTAATTGTTCCCATGATATTAGAGTTGAGAGAGTATCTTTTGCCTCAAAAATTTCATTTTAAAATAAGATCTTTTCACTTCTTACATTTCTTATTTTAATGAAAACTTATGTAAGAGAGCAACACTAAAGTTTAATTTGGATAAAATTATTATTTAACTGTAAGAGAAATGACAACTCATTTCACATGTAGCATAATATAATATCTCAAGCAGATCTCTCTTTTCCCACTTAGCCATTGATGCTCCCAAACATCCTAATGTTAAAACCCTGAATTCACATATTGCAAAGATTATAGTCAGGGAGAAGACCTTCCCTGATGAGCCAATTTTCATTAAAAGACAACATAAAAACTTTAGGTCTTAAACCAGTGCCTTTGATATAAATATGGCATTTCCATTGTTGGTCATTTCAGCATTTGATACTTTAGAGAGTAAAATTCTTTCATACCTAATGTCGTACCCTCAGAAAAGAAGACAGCATTTGGGTATCATCAGAGAAAGCCTATAATTCTGCAGTCTAGATCACAGGTTGGCAAACTACAGTCTACAGGCAAGTCATGAGCTAAGAATGGTTTTTACAATTCTCAGTGATTGAAAATAAGAATTTGTGAAATGTAAAAATCATGACATTTGAATTCCATGTCCATAAAGTTTTATTTGTACACAGCTAAGTCCATTCATTTATGGATTATCTATGGCTACTTTTGGGGTACAGTGTCAGAGCTGAAGGACTGTGACAGAGACTATATGGTTTATACAGCCAAAAATATTTACTCTCTGGCCCTTGACAGAAGAAGAGTTTGCCAATCTACGGTCTAGATCAGAAATTTGTTTAAAGAAAGAGTTGGCTACATTTAAGAAACTATACAAGCATCTAAAACCTATCCTATATATCTATAAACAAACCATTTCTTGATCTTCTCCCTTTCCTTAACGTTTATTCATGTTCAAATGTGACCTTGGTGAGTAATATATTGAGGTCTGAAGACTTTTGCACTAGCCATTTAATATAAAATAAAAGCCTATGGGAAAAAAATCAGAAGGCAAAATATAATTTGTAAGTGATGAAAGTGATGAAAATAAAAATTTTTAATTAAAAAAACCTATAGGAGAGAGAATCCAGTTGTTAATTTATGGTAGTTATAGAAAAATTAAAAACTGACTTTTTTTAAAAAAAGCAAGGAAAATTTTAAGGAAAGAAAAACTGAAGAGTGACTTTTTTAAGGAAAGAAAAATCAAAACATAAAACAAATCAAAGAAAATGACTGAGTAAACCTAACGAACCTAAGTGAACATAATCACATTGCTTTGCATGGATCCTCTTTTGTGTGTGTGAGCGTGTTTATTATATATATATATTTTTTGGCTGTTGTTATTTACTTAGGTTCAAGTTAGTTAACACACAGGGTAGCACTTGTTTCAGGAGTAGAATTTAGTGACTCATCACTTACATATAACACCCAGTCCTCATCCCAAAAAGAGTCCTCCTTAACGCCCATCACCCACTTAGCAACCCCACCCACCTCCCATCCAGCAACCCTCAGTTTAGCAGGGATCCATCCTCTTAATGCTGTAAATGCATGAATAAATACAAAGCAAGGGGGTTTTTTGGTTTAATTATCCCTCGGAGAGAGGAATCACGTTCTATTTAAGACTTTTTAAAAGACTTGCATGTTAGGTCCTCTCAATTACTGTATTTCAAGCCACAAAGTAATGTTTTAGGGAGAAAAATATAACTTGAAACTACCAAAATCAACACAACATTTGGCTCTTCACAGAGGTTCCCTGACAGAATCAGTCGCCAAAGAAGAAAATAAAGGACAGGAAGTCTCTTGCAGGTATCCTTCAAAAAGCAATAGAAGAAGTGGGAGGGGAGCAAAAGTACAAGTGAATTCATAACCCTGAGCATTAATAGCATATGCATCCTTATAGCTCGGGGCAAAATTCCAAGGCACATTACCACAGAAACTTTAAATGTGCTACATATTTTAAAACTTGGAGGATTTTGCTCTGTAACAGGGCAGCTCTACTCAAAGTGGCTCAAATGACAAAAACACTGCAGTCAAATATGTAAGGGAAGAGCTTGATGATGAAAATGTTCTAAAACTGATTGTGGTGGGGCACATGGTTGGCTCAGTCAGAGGAACGTGCAATTGCTGATGTCTGGGTTATGTGTTCAAGCCCTCTATTGGGTACAGGGCTTACTTACTTACATAAAATTGGTTTAGTGAAAGTTGCACAACTCTGTGGATATATTAAAACCACTCAATTGTACACTTCAAATGGGTGAATCAAATGGCATGTGACTCATACTCAATAAAGTTTTTTTAAAAAAAGAGACTGAATAAAATAATTTCACAAAACCCAAGCATAATATAAAATAATATTTGTATATTTCAAACATGCATGTGATTAATTTGAGTAACAGAAATTGACATTTAATGGTTTCATTTGACTATTTCATCTACACACCCAAAAGTCTGTAAGAATCAAATCCTGGTGAATCTTTGTGGAGACAATGTAACATTCTCTTATATTCGAACTGCCTCATATATTTGGAGGGTTACACTGAGACTAAACTTATTCTACTTATAAAAAACAAAGGGATGTAAAAATATTTCTGAGTAACTCAGTTAAAACATGGTAAAAATCATAAAAGTACTGGGGCTTACGTTCCCTTTCATAAAGAATCTAATTATATAAAAATGCTTAACCTTAAAAAAAAAAAAAAACTGCTTAACCTTAAAACAAGGATGAGTAAATGTCACTTTTTATGGCCCCAACTCTCTAGCCATGTTATGTTATTTTTTCACTGTTAAAATTCTATATTTTTTACTAAGTTAAAAACATAATCTGGAAATCACCACAAAGCACATGATGACTTCAATTTTTCCTACAATCAAAGCCAAGGTGAATAAAGGGCAAAAATTATGCCTCTCTCTCTAGACACGTGGTAAGCAAGATGATGAAGACACGTATTTGGATGTCACAGCAGCTCTTTAGCAACCTGCTGTGTGACAGTCTACACTCCTGATTATTCGGTCTATCTACCTCATAAAATTACCTCGAGGATCAGATGATAGGGGACAGTAAAAGACTTTGGAAACATTAAAATACGATAAACGAATGTATGTTTTTCTACTGGGCAGAAGATAAGTCTTCGGAACTCAGTGAAGAAAAGCAGGGCAAATGTCAGCTGCATCAGATAGAAGGCAGACATCCAAATAGCAGCCGGAGGCTGTGCAGTCCTCCATCACTAGCTTCCCTAAGCTAAAGGTAACATGGTGGTTCCACATAATTTGTTTGGCATTCGTTTAAAACCAATGTTTTATACACTTTTAATTAGTTGGCAATTTTTTTCAAATCGTAAAATTTCTCTTAAAAACTGAGATTCTCTGTTTTCTCTTTAAAAATTCTAAGATCTAAGAATACAGGGCTATGTGACAATTTCACTGTAGCTAAGTGGTGGCTGCTGCCTTTGGATAGGAGATTTCCAAGTTCCTTTTCAGCCCCTTTCTCTGACTTGCAGTATCTGATACATGTAGGCATCTGAGTGACCACTGCAAACTAAAGATTTCGTAAGAAATGGGTCATGAGTTAGAAAGAGTCCGCTTCTCTAATTTTCCAGAAACATGGGGTTTTAGAGTTGAAGTAGGCAACACAGTTATCAAGATGTTAGAGAGCCTTTGGTTTAGGTGAGCTGAGAAAAGAGACACTGTACAAACTGCAGACTGCCACCCTTCCTACCCAAACACGTGCACACCCCCACCACACCTGATGGTGACATGGTTTCTGTAAGTTAAAGAAACGAAATATCCGACACAGTTCTCAGAAGCTTCCACCGCCATGTAAACAGCAGTGTCCTATCATTCCCATTCATCATTACACTTGCAAAGCCAAGTATGTCCCTAAATGACGG
Source organism: Suricata suricatta (assembly GCF_006229205.1). Lineage (NCBI taxonomy): Eukaryota > Metazoa > Chordata > Mammalia > Carnivora > Herpestidae > Suricata > Suricata suricatta. The sequence goes on along the minus strand of NC_043712.1, from coordinate 52,599,348 downwards.
GCCTCAAAAAGCAACAATCAGGAGCTTAAGGAAGGCTCTTGAAGTGACTTGCCACTAATCTAATTTCAGAAGGACTTAACAGGTTCCCCAGTTTTTGACACACCACAATCACCTGGGATCTCTGAAAAATACCTGATACCCGGTTCCCACCTCCAGACATTCTGATTAAAATAATATGGGGTGTGATCGGAACATTGAAATTTTTAAAATCTCCCCCCACGAATTCGAATGTGCAGCAAGTTTGGAATCAGTGAAGTACTACAAAAAGTATTCTGGCTCTCAAATGTAGAACAGAGTCATATACATCTCTCATTAAAAGTAAGGACAGAGGGCTCTCAAAGCTTTTATGGCTAATGATCAAAAAGTGAAACTGAGGGAAGAGGGTAAAGGAGGGTTACCGTCCCTAGCACGCAATAAAACAAGCAACACATTTTCAATTCATTTTTGTGGTTTGAATGGTAATCGGGCAATAAGCTAATCCTAAATTACCTTCAATGGACATGAGAATAAAAGATCTCAAATTTTTCACTGAATTGTTAGAACTTGGAAAATACAGGCAACAGTATCATCAAACTACAAATACTGACTCTAAGCAATATTCTCTTTATAGTATCACGCGCAAAGTGAGGGACACCATCAGAAAGATTCCTTTATGAAATTAAAATACATCAGATAATTATATATCATACAACAAGTATTTACCCAGCATCTTAAATGAGAGATGGGCACTAAGGGCACAGCACCAAATAGATGAAGAAAACAAAACAAAAAATCTACACCCTCACAGAGACTACACGGATGTAATGGGGGAGGAGAAAACAAGCGAACAAGTAAAGTACACAAGGAGTCTGGGAGGGAGGGACACAGGAGCCAGCTGGGATTTGCAACTATAAAGAAGTACAGAAAGGAAACATTTGAGAAAAGACTTGAGAGCAGTAGACAACGTATGTAACTGACACACACAAAAGGCTATAAACTGCATTCACAAAGATAATAACGCAGGCGCAGTGCAACTGAAAAGCTGAAGAGTGCCGTACCTCCATGTGGGATCTTAGGGTTCTCAGGGAGTCTTCCCGGGTCGGTTATTGAGGCTCTCACTAAAGCAACCAGACAAAATATGGCAATGCCATAGAATACTTTGAAACAAATAAGAAAGTTAAGTAAATAAATGAGTCATTTATTCTTCAAAACATTTTATCAAGAAGCATATTTAACATTTAGATGTGTATTTTCATGAATGCCGTCAGGATAAATAATTTTCAAAAAATAAAATGGAATAATTAAATGATCAACTTCATTTCATTCATCAAATAATACAAGTCAAAGAGGACGTTCTCAAATGTATTAACATTAAATGTTGTTTTGCATAATAACTGATAAACTTGTTATAAATCAGATTTTTATGAATAAATTCCTTGTTAATAATAGCATAAATGAATGGGTTCCTTTTTAATTACCACAGGTACTATATGTGACAGAATCAAAGCAGCATTTTAAAACCTATCCTACAACAAAACTTCTTCATTGCTTCTAACTGGCTATCTTCACAATCACACTGAATTAGTAGCATTCAATTGCTCCTTTCCATAGATCCTAAAATATTTACATAATGTGAAAATAAACAATCTAGAAATTGAGTTTTTAAAAGAATAATAGAAATATAATAATAATAAAAATAATAAAATAATAATTAGAAAAATAGCATTAAGGAAAAACAGATCCATTCATTATAATTCTACCTTTTAAATGACTAAGAAATATGCATTTGGCGGGGTGGGGGGCTGTGAGGAGAAGGCACTGCACCTGTAATAGGAAACTTGGGCTGAGGGCTAACTCCAGGATCGACTGCATGGTACTGATCACTTTTATCACTTGTACAACAGAGATGGTATTTCCCACAGCACTTGTGAGGTCAAAATGACATAATGTGCAAGGTGACTGTAAATGCCATCCATGTTCATGTAAACTATATCATTTTGATCTTATTCTTTTAATCCTAAGCAAGCCAGCACCAAATGAACTACAGCAGAAAATAATTATCTAGAAATTCAAAGTGTTATCATAATCAACCTAATAATTTTTGCATCATGAAATTCTCCTTTCCCAGTGAATGTATACCATCGTCATTCTGAAAACTCTTTCCACGTTTGAAATAAGTACATAATAGAAACATTAAAAATACACACAGACACACACAAAATAGCACTACTGTGCCAGTTTCATTTTACACAAAATGAACTTCATATACTTTGCAGAGTCAGATCTGCAGATAACCACATTTTTGTAACCCTGCAAAATGTATGCAAGCTAGGCTTTTTTAAAACTTTCATAATTTAGTAAATGACTTGAGTACACTAATACTAAAAGAAAGGTTATCATAATGGCACTCTACTCCAAAAACATTCACAATGAGAAAATTCTTTAATTATATAAAGAAATAAAGATCAGAAACTTACTTATTATTAATATGCCCGGAATATGTCCTTCTTCATAGTGAGGAAAGAGGACAATTTTGGGAATTAAGACAATATTGTATAACCAGACAAAGACAATCAAGCCCATGCAGCACCAACCATGCGGGTCAACCACAAAGTGAATCCGGAGACCCATTTTGCAGTCCTACAACTGCCTGCCGCCCCACCAGGAAGACGACCCTATGGAGAGGGAAGAGAGACAAAAAAAAATCTCTTACACAGAAAAAATTATTTGACTAAAACAAAACTACATTCCTGGTAACTATAAAATGACATTGAGTTTTCTTTGTCTATTTTTGACCAAAGGAAACACATTGGAAAACAGAAGTTAAGACATTCAGGTTTCATCAGAAGCTTCACATAATTTAGGTCTAGTTTCTCCTATGAATTGCTATCAGAGCATAAACTTGCAATACCTCCTGAAGGTTAAACACAAGTCTGTCCTGAACCCAGGAATTCCATATCTAAACTCGGGAGAAATGAGACACATGTCAAAAGACATGTGTAAAATGTTTTAGAACTTTTAATCATAAGACTAACAGATGCTCACACAAGTCAAAATAGTGGCCATCTTGTGGTGGGAGGGGTGTTTACTAATCAGAAAAGGACATAAGGGAAATTTTGAGGGGCTGGTAATATTTATATCTTTACCTAGGTGGTGTCAAGGGTACATACACATGTAGAAATTCACCAGGATATACACTTAAGATCTGTGCAATTTAAATTTTAAGCCACAACATTTAAAAAATCATTTTGAAAAAATTTGAAACTAATTACAAATTGCCAAAAATATTTAAACTCACAGAACTAAGCCCAACTAACCTTATTACTATCAATTTAAGAAGACTCCTGTTTAAGATGTTGGCAAGGATGTGGAGAAAGGGGAGCTCTCTTGCACCACTGGTAAGAATGCAAACTGGTGCAGCCACTCTGGGGAACAGCATGGAGGTTCTTCAAATGGTTACAAATAGAACTACTTGATGATTCAGCAATTACACTACTAGGTATTTACCCAAAGGATACAAAAATACTAATTCAAAGGGGGTACATGCAGCTCAATGTTCATAGCAGCATTATCAACAACAGCAGAACTATGCAGAGAGCCCAAACATCCATCGTCTGAACAACGGATAAAGAAGATGTGGTGCACATACACATACAATGGAATATTACTCAGCAATCAAAAAAAATGAAACCTTGCCATTTGCTATGATGTGGATGGAGCTAGAATGTATTATGCTAAGTCAAATAAGTTAGTCAAAGACAAATATCATATGATTTTCATACGTGGAATTTAAGAAACAAAACAGATGAACATGTTGGGGGGGGAGGGCAACAAACCATAAGAAATTCTCAAAGATAGAAAACTGATGGCTGATGAGGGGGATGGTGTGGGATGGGCTAGAGACAGGATGGGTATGAAGGGGCACGTGTTGGGATGAGCACTGGGTGTTACATGTAAGTGATGAGTCACTGAGTTCTACTCCTGAAACCAATTTTGCACTGTATATTCACTAACTGAAATGTAAATAAAAATTTGAAAAGAAACAAAAGGGGAGACTCCTATTTAAATGGAGCTTTTTTTCATATGAGTGTTAAAAATATTTGTGGTACAAAAAAAGTGATTTAAAATAGATCTCTATGTTAGTAGACATAATTTATAAGCTTAACCATTTACTATAGAAGGTCACCTTTTACAGAAAATACACTGGAATAACACTAAAATAAACCAGGACAATGTTTCTCAAACCTGTAAAGAAGCCAGAATCAACTGAAGAGCTTTTTTTTTTTTTTTCCGAGTCTTCTCTTTGTTTGTTTGTTTCTATTTGTTTTTGAGAGCGAGAGAGAGAGCGTGCATGAGCAGGGAAGGGTCAGAGAGAGAGGGAGACACAGAATCTGAAGACAGCCTCCAGGCTCTGAGCTAGCTGTCAGCACAGAGCCTGACGTGGGGCTCAAACCCACGAACCGTGAGATCATGACCTGAGCTGAAGTCAGATGCTTAACTGAGACACCCAGGCGCCCCTCAACTGAGGAGCTTTTTAAAAATACTCATTCACAGGCTTCATTCCAAATCTACTGAATCATATTTCCTTCTGGAGTAAAGCTCAAAAACCAATAAAATGTTTTAAAATGCTCGCCAGGTATCTGATAGAGCTGACTGGTATCTAGGAATAGCTGATCCAAAAGCTTCCCTAAGACTTCAACGTTAGGGCGAGGAGTTGAACTCAGTGCAACAAATTTATTTACAGAGCCTCCACTATATATGAGTTATAACCGATACAATGATGAATGAGACATTGTCTTTGCTGAAAAGAAACTAATAGTCTAGTGGAGGGAAGACTCATAAGATTTAAAAGAACATGCTAAGTTCCAGAGATGTGGACAAGATGTCACCAGAGGCATGGAGGGTAGGAGGTGAAACAGGAGCTCAGTTTTAAAAGACTTATCCGGGGTGCCTGGGCGTCTCAGATGGTGGAGTGTTCGACTCTTGATTTCGGCTCAGGTCCAGATCCCAGGGTTGTGGGACTGAGCTCCACATCAGGCTCTACACTAAGTGTGTGGGACCTGCTTGGGATTCTCTCTTTTTTCCCCTCTGCCCCCCTTGCATACTTGCACTCTCTAAAATAAAAAATTAAAGGGCACTCAGGTGACTCGGTTGAGCATCTGACTTTGGCTCAGGTCATGATCTCAGGGTTCGTGAGTTCACACATTGGGGTCACTGCTGTCAGCCTGTCAGCGCAGAGCTCACTTTGGATCCTCTGTCCCCTTCTCTCTCTGCCCATACCCACTCACATAGTCTCAAAAAATTAATCCATTGATTTAATTTAAAAAATGTTTAAAGTTATCCAAGCAAAGAAAGGTGACAATACTGCAAACAGAAGAAAGAGCAGGAAGTATATGAGAGTAAAACTGTACACAATATTACAAATTACCACCATAAATCATATACAGCTTTCAGGGGAGAGTGAGTGGTGAGAAATAAAATGCCATGTTAGGATGCTGAGACTTCACTCTTAGGCACTGGAAAGCTACTGAAGCAAGGAAGGTAGCATAAAGAAATTTATACTTTAAAAAAATTATTGAAGCTTTAGTGTAGAGGATAAAATTAAAGATCAGTTAGGCTAAGAAAAGACAAAAGCCAAAATCAGGTTTGGAGAAGAGATCAGTTGAGAAAATAGTTACAATCATACCAGTACATTTTACTAACTGATTGGATATTAGGGGTTAAAAAATCCAGAATGATTCCCAGATTTTCATCCCTTCCTAGCATCAGATGAAGAGACCACCCCTTTAGAGGTCTTGCCAATGTTCTTTAAAGCTATCAGAACAAAGGAAAAAAGATTTAGGATTAGCTCCTTTTAAAGTAATACCCTGGTCCTACCATCCTTAGAACAGGCAAATACTGGAGCTACAGGGAAAAAGGCAAGAACTCAAATGCAACATGATCCAACTGTTTAAATCAGATCTGGTGGAAATTGGTCCTTATGTATGAATTCTAAAATAGGAAAAAGGGCCTAGGCCCTAAAAAAGTAAAAGTTGAACTCCATTACCTTTTAATTAGAAAATTAAAAGACTATCAGGATCATTAAACTGAGGAAAGTCGCAGACTATGCTACTTCACTCACTGGGTTTCATCGTTTTAAAAACTGAAGGAGCTGAACTACAAATGAGATGCTGTCTATGTAGTTAAAATGAGAAACATTACGGAGAATGTTTATTTTTCTAGTCTTGCCAACCATCAAGTGCTGAAAGAAAATGACAGAAGGCTCTGTTTCTCAACATGTTCAGTATTATTAACTTCATGTACCTTCTTTCTTGCAATGTTTCAGTTCCATTCAGGACTGAAAACCAGACCATGAATTCCAATAATTACAGAAAACAGAATACTTTCATTACTTATTTCTAAATTTGTTAATATTAGAAACAGAAAAGCATACAAGCCAGCAAAACAAGTAGCAGAACTGTCAAATACTCATTCATTTTTTTGAACTCATAAATTTTTCTTGTAAGAGATTTCTCACAACCAAAAACAGTAGATACTGGAAAGTATAGTTAAATGTGTCTGTTCTCCTTGCATGTAAAATATCTAGACAACAAGCTCTAAAAGAATAAGCATCCCCAAGGAAAAGTAAGCAAAGAAGAGAAAAATAAGACAATGAATAAATAAGATGTCGAATGTTTTTTTTTTTTTAAATACCTGATAAGTGAAAACTAGTGCCACATAAGCCTTACAGCTAGACTGTCCTGAAGCAAACAGTAGTCTTCCAAGAGCTCCAAATCAGATTACAACCAGAGACCTGTACCTCGTAGAGCTGTAGGGTCACTCCACTCGGTTAATATCTACCAGGCGTGGCTTCAGGCTGAACAGAAACTATTACGCATCCCAACCGACAATCAAACTGAACACACTGCTGCTACTCGGTCCCAGGGGTGGCACTTGTAAGATACTTTCTTTAGCCAGAGATCCTAACATGCTAATTTGTATATTAAGTGGTGAGCTCATGACTCAAACTTTGATGTAACCACTGAACATACTGGTACTTCAACATTTTTTAAGATTGCTACCTGGTAACTCTACTTGAGGGCTGTGACTAACTTCATTAATGATGTAAATTACTACAGCACAAACTTTTTTAAAAGATATTATAATTCAACTCTAATAAACTAGACCACAGAAATATTTACAACGTTCAAACTATTCTAGTAAAAAACCACCTTTCCTTTCTTGCCTTTTTAGAAAAGCAACTACATTTTACCATGTACCTTCCACGGGAAGAATATTCGAGTCACTAAGAAAGGGATTTGGAAAGCTATTAGATGACAGAAAATGATAATATCAAAATGCAGATTTTGATAAAAATTGGCCAAAATAATTTACAAGACATCTAGCCAAATGTTATCTCTAAACTTGCAGTTTTATAGGACTCTCTACCTCAGCCAGTGGTCTTATGAATGCTCATGAACATGAAAAAAATATTCCCTCTCATTCCTCCTATCTGAAATGTCCCTATCATTTTGCTTACTCTATTTAAATTCAATTCATTCTTCAGGGTCAATTTGAATCTCACTCTCCCTATGAAATTTTTTCTCTCACCTCAGCTCACAGTGATTTTTTTTCATCTAAATTCCAAATAAAAAGCAAAACTAGTAGCCGAAATTAGCAAGTGGGTTTTCTAATCTTAGAATGAAGAAAACCTTCACAAAAAAAACCAGAAGCGAAGTATAACCACATAAAGATTAAAATCTGGGAAACACCAAAAACCGAGTTAAAAGGTAAAGCATCCCTTTTAAAAAGCATTACAACAGGGCGCCTGGGTGGCTCAGTCAGTTAAGCGTCCAACTCTTGGTTTGGCTCAGGTCATGACCTTACAGTTCCTGAGCGTGAGCCCTGCATTGGGCTCTGTGCTTAGTGCAGCGTCTGCCTGGGATTCTCGCTTTCTTCCTCCCTCTCTCTGCCTCTCCCCTGCTGGTGCTGTCTCTACCTCTCTCAATAGGACTGGTAAGAGGCACACAAAGTAAATACAGAGAGAAGCAATTCACAAAGGAAAAAAAATTCAATGGCTAATCATTACTGATTAGGAAGATGTGAATTAAGTAGGCCTATTTTTCCTCCTTTCTATTCAAAACCTTTTAGAAGGACAGATGATTATCCAGTCTGGAGAGAACATACAGAGAAAAGGACACTCTCACCCATTACTGGTACACATGTAAACTGATATAATCATCTTTAGAGCACAATTTAGCAGTATCTATTAAAATGTCAAACTTTGACCCACTAGTTTATTTCTAGTAATAGCTACCAAAGTACTCATTAGAGTGCAGAGGTATATACACATTTAAGGTGTTCTACATGGTGCTTTTTGAATTCATAAAAACATGGCACAACTCCAATGTTCACGGAGGGGAATGATCAAATAAATTATAAGATGTCCACAGTATAGACTATTTCCAAGTTACTGCACTTTAAAAAAAATTTTTTTTGTTTTATTTATTATTGAGACTGAGAAAAACAGAGCATGACTGGGGAGGGGGCAAAGAGAGAGGGAGACACAGAATCCGAAACAGGCTCCAGGCTCTGAGCTGTCAGCACAGACCCTGATGCAGGACTCCAACTCACAAACCGTGAAATCATGACCTGAGCTGATATCGGACGCTAAACCAACTGAGCCACCCAGGCACCCCTCCAAGTTACTACAATTTTAATATTTTTTATGTTTTTATTTATTATTGAGACAGAGAAAAACTGAGCATGAGTAGGGGAGGGGCAGAGAGATATGGAGACAGAATCTGAAGCAGGCTCCAGACTCCGAGCCATCAGCACAGAGCCCAATGCAGGGCTTGAACCCACGAACTGTGAGATCATGACCTGAGCCGAAGTTGGCTGCTTAACCAACTGAGCCACCCAGGCTCCCCCAATTTTAATATTTTTAATGTTTACTTTTGAAAGAGAGTACGAGCAAGAGAGAGGCAGAGAGAAGGGGGGACAGAGGATCTGAAGCAGGCTCCTGGCTGACAGCAGAGAGCCTGATGTGGGGCTCAAATTCCTGAACCATGAGATGGTGACCTGGGCCTAAAAGGAGCTAGATCTAGATCTGCACATGGCTACTCACACAAAGTACTCAGTGAAAGATTGAAAGTTATGTGACAAGAAGCTTAACAGTAGTTTCCTGGAGGAGAGGAGGATAATGATAGACCAGGAAAGGCGTAAAGGGAACTTTTTGGTTCCCTCATAAAGATCTCTATCTTGATAGAAGTTTGAGATACACAGGCTGTAAATTTGTCAAGAGTCAACAAACATACACTTAAGATTGGTGCATTTCATGGTATGTAAATATATCTTTAAAAAACCCTATAAACCAACATTGAACTCTAGTTAATGATACACAGGCTGAAGTATCAGGTAGGGGGCGGGAGGAGGAAATGTACTGATATCTGCAATCTACTACGAAATGGACCCAAAAATATAAAGTGGATTGTCAGATGGACCAAGAGGTGAATGAGCATGTGATGAAGCTTAATAAAATATTAGCTGTATTATCTAGGTGATAGATATTCAGATGTTACACTATAAAATTTTTTCAACTCTTATGCTTAAAATTTTTCAAAGTTAAATGTTGCCGGGAAAAGCAAATTACAGGAAAGTTTGTATAGCATTATTCTTTTTTGTCAAAAAAAAAAAAAATATATAGGAGTGGCTCAGTCGGCTAAGTGTCCGACTCTTCGTTTCGGCTCAGGTCACTGTCTCACAGTTCCCAAGTTTGAGCACCACATAGGGCTCTGTGCTGACAGTGTGGGGCCTGCTTGGGACTCTCTCTCAAAATAAATAAATAAATTCTATTTTAAAAAGTACATATATTACACAGATATATGTCTGTAAGTAATACCTACATATATACACAGGGGGGAAAGTATGGAAGAAAACACATCCACCAAACTGTTAATACTAGTGGTTATCACTGGGCTTATGAAGGAAAGAGTAGTGAGAAGAAAGCTTTCACTTTCTATGTATGGATTATGCGTTCTTCTAAATTTATTAATAAATGTATGTACTTCTAAATTCTTTTCAACCACCTGAAAAACAAAGATAGCTGAAGGAGTTTGATGAGACACAACAATCTTATACACAAAATATTTAACTTAAGCCTCTCTTTATCACTATATTTATTACTTTCTTATTATAAAGTAATATTATATTATTACTTATATTATATTGTTATATTATACTTATATTAATATATTATTACTTATATTAAGTGCTTTTAAAATAATATTTTTTAAATGTAGTGCAGAAGCATCAGCTGTAAAGCCATGTCAGATTTGTAATTTAGAAAAAGGTCTTTGAAATATGTATTACGTACAGATTACTTTTCTTTATAGAAAAAGAAACTTCATATTTAAGAAAAGGTCTAATTAAAATTTAATATGAAAGATTTTAAATAAATAGCACTGCTAGGGATTTACCCAAGGGATACAGAAGTGTTGACACATAGGGGCACATGTACCCCAATGTTCATAGCAGCACTGTCAACAATAGCCAAATCATGGAAAGAACCTAAATGTCCATCACCTGATGAATGGATCAAGAAGATATGGTGTATATATATATATACCCACACACACACACAATGGAATACTAACTATATGGCAATGAGAAAGAATGAAATATGGCCATTTGTAGCAAAGTGGATGGAACTCGAGGGTGTCATGCTAAGCGAAATAAGTCAGGAGAAGGACAGATACCATATGTTTGCCCTCATAGGTCTAACAGGAGAAACCTAACAGAGGACCATAGTGAGGAGAAGGGGGAAAGAGTTGGGGAGAGAGAGGGACGAAAAACCTGAGAGACTACTGAATACTGAAAACAAACTGAGGATTGAAGGGGGAGGGAGAGGGGGAGGGAGAAGGGAGGTGGTGGTCATGCAGGAGGGCACTTGTGGGGAAGAGCACTGGGTGTTATATGGAAACCAATTTGACAATAAACTATTAAAAAATATTAAGCAAAAAAAAATATATATATATAATGTAACTACAGTTACCTTTTTTGAAAATGAACAATCATTTAATGTATCTAAACATAAGACTTTAAGGATACTACATCACATAATACAGAAACATATTCCCATATAAAATTAAATGTAGACTTACCAATTGGAAATTCACCAAGATGTGTTGTAATTTTTCTGGTACTTGCATTTAGAGGTTTTATCTTGATTCATTCTTTTTTAACTTACATCCCAACAAATGGATCTCTCCTCAGTAACAGTTCTCCATGAGAATCTATTAATGGTTAAACAAATAATGATCTCTCACAAAGATAAAAATTATAAGCTGATGTGAAAATGTCCATTAAAAGGTTTTAAATTCAGAAATAAGAGAACTCAATTTCACCTAGCTTTGTTTTCATACCCTACCCCATCTTCCCCAAAACGTGCACTTGATTTCCATCATATATGAAAGTTCTCTCTTTTGAAACCTCCCAGTTCCCATAAAATCAAATTAGTATTGTGTGTCCAACATTTGGGCTTCATCAAACTCTTGACCGCAAATTACAAAATGACAACAGATTCTGAGATCACTGATGAGACAAGATGCAGTATGATGTCTGTCAAGATGTGAGGCTAGAACTATCCAATAACAACTGGCAAATAGAAACTAAAGAGTTTAAAATGGAAACAAGTTTTAGTCTAAAATGTTTTAAGGGAAAAAGTTATCCTCCTATAATGAACCATTAAGAGAATCAACCATAAAAGTTGGCTTCTATAGTTCAAGCTTAAACATTAATACTGAAAAGAGTTCTAGATAACATACATATACCAAGTCACCATTTCACTAATTAACATCTACTGCCTATATACTATGCGTCTGCACTGGATACAGATAAAAAATAAGAGATGGGCCCCATCCTCAATGGAGACACACTAGGAAACATACAAGATCAATACCATGTAAGACAACATAAGACCGGGCAAGAGGGCAAGAATGCATCTCATAGGAGGTGGGTATAGGTTCATAGAACATTTTTCAGTTATGTGAATATTTATGTGGATATGAGGTTGCAGCACAAAATGTATTTCTCATGGTAAGCTGCCATCAGGAAAAGGTTTCTGGAGGCAGTAAAACCTGCTGGAGTTAGCTAGTCAAAGAACGGACGGAGGCTCCTCTAAACAAGGAAGCAAAAGAAGCAAAAGTACAGAAGCAGGCAGAGAAAACCTAAGTAAATTGAAATGACTGGTCACTGCACATGGAAGAGTGGGGTAAAACACGTTTAACCTTCTGAGCATACTCAGATATAATAAATATATTTCATAACATTACCATACACACAGAAATATAAATGTTTTACATTCATTATAGGAAATACATAACTTAAAAAGTTTAATTTTTACTTCATGTGATGTACTCTGATAGTTATTCTATTTTATTCTAGTTCATTTAAAAACAATATAAAATGCTAGTCACAGCCCACTCAAGTGATTTCATGACCCACAAGAAAATAATGATCTAAGGAATGAAAAACATGCCAATGAGTCTGCACTTTGCACTTAGCACAGTGGGAAATCACTACAGGACTTTAGGGAAAAGAATACCATGATGAGGTCTGCATCTTGGAAAGAATAGCAATGCTATGAAGAATGGACTTGGGTGGAAGGAAAAAGCTCCAAAACTGACTATATAAAATAAGCTAAGCTTATTGGTCACCCAGGTGAGAAATGAGGGCACGTGATAAGGCTACAGCAGCAGTGACTTATAAGGGGAGTGAGGAGGGGAGGGAGTGAAGAAGGAACACATAAGACAGAGGCATGTGGAAAAGCACAGATTCAGAATTTAATGAGTAAACTGGGGCAACTGGGTGGCTCAGTTGGTTAAGCAGCCAACTCTTGATCTCAGCTCAGGTCCTGATCACATGATTTGTGAGCTCAAGCCTCACATCAGGCTCTGCACTGACAGAGTAGAGACTGCTTGGGATTTTCTCTCTCCCTCTCTCTCTCTCCACCCCTCCTGTGCTCACATGTTCGCGCTCTCTCTCTTAAATAAATAAACTTTTAGAAAAAGAATTTAATAAGTAAAACTGATAGGACTTGGTAATCAATTGGACTCAGAGGGCAGACTGTAGGATGTCTCCCAAGTTCTCGGCTTAGGGACTATGTAAAGGGTGGTACCATTCTCCAAGACAGGAAATAAAGGACAAGTTAAGAGTTGGTTAAGCGTAGTGCTTGCCAAAGCAAAAGGAAACTATTACACACTGATGATGTGAAAAATACACCAAAATCATTATCATTGCATTTCCATTCCCTTTATAGATTTTTTAACTATATTTTCTCTCAACATCAATTATTCTATGGTCCATGATTGTCAGAGTAGAAACAAATTATATTTGACAATCTAACTTTCTAAACTAATCTAAGAATGGTTTCCTTGCCTGCACCTCTGATTTTCAGAGACAAAATATGGAATGGCAAAGTAGAGGAACTGCTACTCTAACAACAAAGGGATGAATTCATCATCCTCTAGAAAAAAAAAAATCTCAAACAATTAAATGTGGTACAACAAAATGTGCTGAAACATGGCCTAAATCAATAATGCTGCCGTGGCTGTGATTCTAGGGTGGCTTCCTAATGTTTCAGCAGAACAGTGCTTCCTGTCAGAATTACTACGGAACAGCCCAAGTCAACCATCTATGAGTCAAACCCCAGTCACTCACTGACTTAGACTCCAGGAAACGCCTACATTTACAGTTATTAGAGCTACACTGCAGCCAGAGAGAGCATCCAAATGGGATACACATTTATCTAATTCAACAGCATCACCAACATCATGGAATCAAATCTCACCTAAGTGGTATAGAAATAATGCTAGGCTTAAGACTTCAAGTAATCTGGGGATAATAAAGACTATCCCAAAGCTTCGTAACTATGAAGGGTCACCAAATTTAACATTGCGATTTCTAAAAGAATACAATCAACAATTCACAGAGAAAAAAAGTTCCCAGAGAAAGTTCCCAAAAGAAAATGGTTAACATATGAAAATATAAAATTTAAACTTATAATTGCTTCTTTTTAAAAAAAAATTTTTTTTAATGTTTATTTATTTTTGCAAGAGAGTGAGAAAGAGTACAAGCAGAGGAGGACAGAGAGAGAAGGAGACACCGAATCTGAAGCAGGCTCCAGGCCCCGGAGCCGTCAGCACGGAGTCCGACGCGGGGCTTGAACCCACAAACCATAAGATCATGACCTGAGCTGAAGTTGGATGCTTAACAAACTAAGCCACCAAACTTATAATTGCTTCTTAAAATAAAGTTACAACTATATACTTTTAAATCTATTTATACAGACATTTAATTTCTGATGTTATCTACTCTGAAAATTGGCCAAGTTAAATAATTCTACCCAAAATACCAGGCTATAGCAGTCTCTAACAAGTAGCCAAAGAGGTTAATTCAATTTTTTAAATTTCACATAGGTATTCAGTTTACTTCAACAGAGTAGGAAATTAACCCTGTGGGGATATGAAGAAGAGCCACATTCCAATTCTGACACAGCTTATTAGCTCTCCAGGTGCAGTTTCTTCTCAAGCTTCAGTTTAGCCATCTGTAAAATGGGGATAAAAATAACTCACAGAATTGTCCTCATGCATGTCTGACAAATGATAAGCAACTCTCAAAACAGTAACTTTAAAGGGGAGTGGGGATAGGAGAAGAAGAGAGACAAAGAGAAGTTTGACTTCTTGTCTTGCACACTCCAGATGTTCCTGGGTCTCCATCTTTAAGAAAATCAAGGCGTGACACGATGTACGCGTGCCCCAGCTCTAGGTCTTCTAAAGCCAACAGCTGAGAACACGCGTCAAACATAGGGAACCTCAGGCGGTCCAGCCGCTCGGCTGGTAGCATACTGTAAGCACAGAGAGAAGTTTTCTTTCCACATGTTGGCATGAGGTCTCTTGAAGCAGAACACCAAAAAAAGAGGTATGACCTCAAACAGAGAGACTGAACTAAAACCTGTAAACCCAATCTCTTTGGGCTGGTTAGTTAAGGACTGAAACACGGGAGCAAATCAAGACTCAGTTTCAGAAATTAATGAAGAAGGCAAAAAAAACTAGGAACTTTGACTCAGTGCTGAGGTCTCCAAGAAGACTCTGAAAATGTGGTGGGCAAAAGGTCAAAGCAGACCATTACTTGCACCATCAGTGGTTTCAAGAACCCACTTGTAGAACAAGTCTTTAAGTCACTCCATTCTAGGCAAAATGGAACATAAGCCCTCACTCCTCTGTGTACCTGCTTCCTGAGTGAGAAATAAAGGTAAATTAATCTCTCTAGTAAAACTACTGCCCTACAGTGACACGCTTCATCAGATTCTCCTAGAAGAAAGTACAAATAACTTGGAAGGTGTGGGAGGATAGGACTTAAGGAAACCAAATATTGCTTCCGTCAGTACAAAAGGTCTGCATGGGAATCTTCATGTCGGAAGGCAGGGATGTGGGAAAGGGTCAGGAAAAGACAAGAAATGGAGTTGAATGCAGAGCAGGAACGAAGACAACAAATAAGCTTTGCTTCAAACATAGCACAAGGAAAAACCTTCAGATGCAGTAAAAGCCAGAAATGAAGCTGGCATGTTCTGCCAAGAGGGGAAGGGAAACTAGCTACTTACGCCTAGCACCCACTGCACCAAAATAAAATCAGATGTCCTTCACACTAAGCCTTACCAAAGCAGGCACAGTTTAAAAATATCACTAAAGGACGGGGCAGGGCGCCTGGGTGGCTCAGTCAGTTAAGCATGCAACTTCGGCTCAGGTCATGATCTCACAGTTCATGAGTTCAAGCCCCATGTGGGGCTCTGCACTGCTGCTGCAGAGCCTGCTTGGAATTCTTGCTCTCTCCTCTCTCTATGCCCCTCCCCCACTCACATTTTCTCTCTCACAAAACCAACAAAAATAACAACAACACTAAAAGAAAAAAAAATGACACCTAACGTGCTTGAAGCTGAAAATGCTGCACTAGGTAAGGTTTCATTCCAATAATTACAGATAAAAGCCTTAAAATCAGAAGTCTGGTTGAGATCACACTGATCATATTAAGTTAAAACTAAAACATAATTGTTGAGTGCGTAGTAAAATACTAATTTTTCCCTAACCTGCCCTTTTGTGGAAGCGGCAACAAGTAGATAGATGGAGGGACTAGAGATCTACTCAGGCTCTTTAGTGGATGAGATTGATCCACCTGAGAGGAAAAGCACACGCTAAGAGGAGGCCTAAAAGGCCAAAGACAAACTGAAAAAGTCCCATGTTTTTCCTAGATAAGTAAATAAACTACCATCGCACTATGGTATTTGGGGGAGGTAACTCCCAGAGAGAACAGTACTACTTTATATCTGTGAATAACTGGGTTTATTCAATTTACCAAAGATGATGGACCAAAAAAGTCACTACGCCAACAAGAGAAACTGAGGTTTGCCACCTTTTCTTGTCTTTTACCTGTATTCTTCACTGATTCAAAACAGTTCAAATATGTTCAAGTTTAATAAGTATAAATGCGCTGATCATTCTACTAGATATTAAAATGCCATTTATATTTAGTGTACTCGAAAACTTGAATCTGAGCCCTAATGTTTTACTAAAGCAATATAAAATTCCTTCATGCCTTAATGTAAAGACTGAACTTAAGAGAACAACTTCCTGGTAATACAAATTGCACTTCCTCTGCCTTCCCTGCTATGCCTGTTAATACTGATACAACTATGCAACATTCTACTGCTGAAAAAGACTGTATTGACTCACACTCCATTTCAATCCCAGAAAAAAGCTCCACAGAGACAATACTAGACTTCTTAGTTTCTCCACTAATACATGACATTATTTTATCCTTGCACTTTTCCACAGGTTCTGAATCAGTCCCTGTGAATTAAAGAAATCAGGCCGTGGGCAAATAAGTAAAAGTTTTAGGATTCACTGATGATTTCTTCTTTAGAATCTACCTGTTAAGCTGATGGTTACATGTATGCATTTTAAAATACATTTCTTTTATTAAATAAAATACCCCAGAGATAGGCAATGTGATAGTTACCATCATTTAAAATATGCTCTCTTTCATTTATTCGAACCATAACTTCTAAAGTATGTTACATTTAACAGAAGGGACCTAATATAATATAACCCCATTGTTTTACATCCAAAATGAGGAATTCTAGAAGAGTACTAGGCCAGGTACTATTCCAAAAGTATGGAAATATTTTTTAGTTATATTTTGATATAATTTTACTAATACTTCTTCGGGTGTATGCTTAAAATGCGCTTTTAACATGCATGTGGAAGGGTTTTAAATTAATTAAAATGTAGCATAAGCCAAGTAGTATGGGAAAGCTAACCTAAGCCTTAAAGAATTTAGCCTAACTCCTTAGTTGTATAGATGAGAAAACAGCATGGGCCACTGGCCTCCCCATGGCCCCAGAGCTAGAATGTGACAGCAAGGGGACTAGAATGTAGTTCATCTTTCCACTACACTAAGTCTCATCTGGTTCCTGCCTTCCAATTGATTTCTCTCCTGATCACTTCTGTAAAAATCTCTTTTGCCATTAAGAAGTTGCACAACTAAAGCAAAATAGAACACCGCTCTGGATTTTATCTGTAAAATCTACAGAAATGGAAGGATTTAACAAGACATTACACAAAAAGCCAGGGACAGCACATACCAGGCAGTCATCAAATGATAACTATTATTATTCGTTATTGTTATTATTATTATTACTAGCACAGGAAGGTAGTGAATTTTTTTTAAAGGTTACATATTAGCATCCTGGGCTGAGGATCCATTTGACACATCAACTTGCGCTTAATTATCCTTAGTCGTCTTTTCCTCTGTAACTTTACACTATGATTTATGACCCACCCACAATGAGCTTGATTTTTTTTCCTCTTGTACTTTTATGGACTGCTATACTGCAATATTTTCGAGTAATAACCGGTCATCTTCTCTCAGCCCTAGAGATACAGACATCCTCCACTGACTCACAAGGGATTTTTAAATGTGACCCAAATATAGCTTGAGAAACCACAACTTTAAATGGACTCTCCACTTAAAATCCAGCGACCTATTTATTATAGCGAATGGTAACAAGTGCAAACTGCTGCCATCCACCCATAAGCCATTTTCTCAAAATCACTCTTGGATCTGCGGGAGGGATGCAGAAGGTCACTAAAGGAGCAAACTAGTTCTGCTCCTGCTAGTCCTCTGCAGCCTCACTCCAGTGACCAGGGAATGAATGAAAGGCTGTGTGGTTGCACATCAAAACACCGAGATCCCTGCGCAGGTCTCCGGGTGGGGATGCAGAGAGAGGAAACTGGAGTTCACAGGCGATAAACTGGGGGCACAGATTTAACAAATTAACAAACAAACAAACAACTACCCCAAATCACCTCGATTACAGTAGGGACCCACCCTCACCCCCGCCGC
>NC_043712.1:52575497-52580831 GCF_006229205.1 Suricata suricatta | reverse complement strand
GCTGCCGCCGTCGCGGTCTCAGCTCCGCTCCCGGGAGCCGCGATGGGAGCCGCCGAGGGCCGAAAGAGCGGAAATCGCGCCCCGGCCGGGAGGAGGCGCGCCGCGGGCCCCAGGCCCTTGCCCCGCGGGACCGCCGTCACCGGAACACTCGTACCTGACGCACCTCGGCGCCTCCGCCCTCCCCCGCTGCCACCTTCCCAGCTGTGCCCTGGCCGTCCTTCTCTTTGTCCCCGCACGCCATCCGTCCCCCTCTGTGGGGGACTCAGAGAGGCCTTCCTTTAAGGACTGCAACTATCTTCCTTCCTTCAGTGATAGTGGTCAACAGGCCTCTCTTCCCCTAACGCGCTCTGGATGTCCCCTGGTACCTTACTTCGGAGTGCGGCCCACAGCATCTGCATCCTCTGGGAACCTGGTAGAAATGCACAACCTCAGATCTGCCAAATCGGTAGCTGCATTTTAACAAGATCGCCAGGTGATTCCTACATCTGGAATTGCCCCAGCCATCTAAGATGTTTCCTATTACTGCGGGCCACCTTCAATCCACACCCAAACAAGCTTTTTGCCATGTTTAAGGAAGACATTCAAAAGTTGCCAGATTTCCCGTCCCTGCAACCTAGGATAAATGGACTCAACACTGTAAATAAGCCCCCTCCCGGTTTAAATGATCTTATCAAACACCAGAGACACACTAAAACCTCCCCTCTTTTCCCTCACCTAAGCTAAACAGTACTGGGGATACAGTACTACAATGTAGAGCTAAGCCTTTGTGCCTGCATGCCACAGGACGGGATAAAGTGTAGATGGAAGAATATTATTTGATCATAAAAGCTGAACTTCTTTACAGGATAGCATTGAAAGCCCTTCATGAGCTTGTCTCTACTTACCCCTCCAGTCCTAGCTCAAACTGACTTGGTTCTTTTACCCTGCCTAAGATACCCTTCATCTTTCTCTCTGATGATCTTTATCCAGACGCGGGAGTACGCGGGAGTCAGCTCAAATCCTGCCATCCTGGAGTACTCTCCCACCACTGCACTAATATCACATACACACACTGAGTCTTATTTTGGACCCTTATGTTACCTTCTATTGCAAAGGGTGTTGAAACAGGTGACCTTGCATTGCTAGGTATTTTTCAACATGTTATGTTCTGGTTTGTGAATTAATTACAAACCCCTTAGAACCTTGAAGACCTAGATCAACGTTACCTGGGAACTTGTGAGAGTTCTGCGTTCTCCAGCTTTATCCCAGATCTTCTGTATTAGAAACTTTAGGGGTGAAGCCTAGCAATCACAAGCCTTCCGGGTGATTCTAATATACACTCAAGTTTTAGAACTACTGACCTGGAATATTGTCTTCTACTCTCAAAGGAACTCAATGGTAGGGATTGATTTGACTATATGCAAGTTTTTTTTACCTTTCAGATTAAGAAATCAGCTCTTCCATTTAGCATAGCTCAGTTGGAAGACTGTGACCATTGCTTTTGAAAGAATTGTCTTTGATATTCGTAATGCATTTTATGTAATAGGATTTTTATAACTTGCTTTGTTTGAAAAGAAAGAAATAATACAGATAACTAGTCACTTCAGGGCCAAAAGGAAACATGTAGAGTTTTACTGCTACAGTTCAAATACCTGAATTGCATATTATTTTGCTCTCTTTTAGTATACTGTGTGAAAGGAATAATATGTGGCAAATGATTTCAACACCTGCCAAAATGAGAATCAGTTGACCGGCTCGTGAATGCATGTGACAACGTAGGTGTATGTATTTTTTGTGCCTTTTTTTTTCATGGGTTAACATATCTCTTATCAGCCAAATCAATTCCACAGAGAATCTTCTAAGAAAGATGGAAGGAGAGGGTGCCTGGGTGGCTCAGTTAAGCATCTGACTTCAGCGCAGATCATGATCCCACAGTTCATGAGCTAGAGCCCTGCTTCTTTCTCTCTCTCTCTCTGCCCCTACTAGGATTCTCTCTCGCTCGCTCTCTGACCCTTCTCTCTGCCCCTTGATCACTTGCACCGTCTCCTGAAAGAAAGAAAGAAAGAAAAAAAGAAAGAAAGAAAGAAAGAAAGAAAGAAAGACAGACAGACATGGAAGGAGAGAAGTGGCAGGAAAAACATTCTCAAAATCATGAGGCTTCTTAGCATGGGCACTTAAGAAGTATAATCAAGGGCCTATCTATCCCTTACACCGAAGCTCAAGTCATAAACATGACTGTATTATATTGCAACCCATATTATTGACTCCTGTGTCATAATGAGACAGTAAGGGAAATACAGCATTGTGTAATCTTTTTGAGGAGCTTTTCTATTTCCTATAAGATTGGGGATAAGATATATGTCATGTACTATATTCTCCCTCCAGAACTGTAGTCTACTTCCTCCTTCCTATGATTTGTTGAAACATGATTATTAATCAAACTAATATTTATCTGGGAATTGAAAAACCAGACAAGAACAGCAGCATTACTGCCACTGCCAATGTAGCTCCTCAACAAAGGCTCAGTCAGGGCATTTATGTGGATAAACTCAGCCAACTACTGTGCTTCTGTGCCCTGACTGGGGAGGACTGGATTCAACTACAATTTCCAAAAGTCAGTGCAAGTGCAGTCCAGAGTTTAATCAACACTGGCTAACAGCCCTTGGCAGCTCTGGGTGGATGGCGCTCTCCACCTGCCCAGCTGGGTACCATGCCCTAAGCACCCACATTTGATGCACATTCATGATTTCTTGGTTGCTTATCGTCATCTCCCCCATCTGTTTGAGTGGCAGAGTGCCCATTCCCGAATAGTCTAATATTCGAATAGTTGTTCTCAACCCCTTTTGTGTTACACATCTCTTTGAGCATCTAATGAAAGCTATGGACCCTCTTCCCAACAAACTGCACACACACCCCCCCATAATTATATAAACATGTCCATATATATTTATAAATTAAGTTTCAGAAGCTGCCCCACCTTCCCATATCTCCAGAGGACCATAATGAAGTCACGAAAACCAGGTTAAGAATTTGCTTTAGGATACAGAGAGTAGGTAAAATAAACTCTTTTTCTTTTCAAATGTCAAAGATAACTCTAAAAACCACCATGTGCTTAGGAGATAGAACAAAAGCAGTGCTACGCAGGGTTATGAGCAAAGTGCTATGGGAATGCTAAAGCAGCAGTGTCACCTGAGTGGTTCAAGAGTGCTTCATGGAGAAAGGTTTTTATATCAAACAAATAAGAATAGGATTTCGACCGAGTCAAAGGATCCATCCAGAGTAAGGGAAAGTGTATGCAAAGGCGCAGAGATGCGGAAGTCCAGTGGTCCATCTGGTGTGGCTCAAATGTAAAATGCTTGGAAAGACAGAGAAGAGAATGGAAAAGGTAGAACAGAGTCCAATCATGGTGAGCTTTAAATTCATTGATACTTCCAATGAGGAGCCAATAAGCTTTTGGAGTAAAAGAACCTGGACCAACTTTATTAGTGAGTGCCTGGCATCATCAAAATGCAGAGTGGTAGAACATTTGAAAAAGTTCTACACATCCCAAACTGGAAACTATTGGCAAAGCCACATGGCTTCATCTCAACTTTTTAGAGTCGTTTGATGTTGGTTCTATTAAGTTAGATCAAGGTGAACTTAAAAGTCTTATAGTTAGTTAAGTGAGAGTGTGAAAACATCCTGGTGGATGTCCAGTGAATTTAGAATCCAGGACGCTGCAAGAGTTAAAATGTATTTGGAATTGAAAGAATGAAAATCAACTTGGCCTAACAAGAGAGAAGCAGCCCAGCCACTAATTAGGCTGGGAGGAGAGGCACAGGTAAAGCCAGCTGCAACGTTAATAGCAAACAGTTTCTGCCAAGGTCATGTTGCGGATGTAAATTACTATAATGATTCCCCTCTACAGGTGATTACTGACCAATGATACCCCAGACCACTTGCAATTTTCATTTATTACTAGGGACACCCAATTTCTTGGCCTCCTTCACCTCATGACATCCCCCAATTCCTAATTAACTCCTTCTTTTTCTAACCCCACCTCAAAACAGAAACCAATCCCAAACTGATCTCTGCTTCCCTTAGACCATCTTCAAAAGCCTCCAGTGAAAACCCATTGAGATGGAGCTCGCTCCTCCTACTTGTCTAGTGGTACTTCTTTGAAGTGCCCTCCCCCCTGGAAAGGCAAGGAAGCTGATTTTTGTCAGGCTACAGGCTGACTCCTTTTCAGCAATCCACTTGATAATGAAAGTGTCCATTGTCAGGAGTCAAGTCAGGGCTCTTCAGGGAAGGGATCTCCTTTTCTGTGTCAATGGCACAATAAAGTAGCGGCCATTCTCAGTAACGAGACTCAGCAGTTTCACACATGGGCTCTTCCAAACAGGAGGGGAAGTGATACTTTGAGTGGGTCACTCTGATCCCTCATCTTTTGGAGAAATGTGGGTTAAAGTAGAAAGCAGAACGAAAACGTGCTTTTAAAAACCATTTTTGTGAGTAGTGGGTTTTTTTTAGGAAACAGCTTAACTTAAGTAACTGGGCTTAACAGAAATCTAAGAGAGAAGTAAAATGGGTCTAGAAAGGTGATGGAAGGTTCTGTCCTAGTTCCATGTAAAGACCATATTAAAAATAGGGTAATTTTGATGATATTGGCCTCATTGCATTAAGGAAAGAGATTGAGATTTTCATTGAGAGATTTTATTATAAAGACAAAAGAGATGAATGGAGGGGGCAGGAAACTATGTTTGTGTACAAGACATAAAAATAGAGAAAAAGAAGACAAGTTAGAATTCAGAGTTTAGGGGCACCCGGTTGGATCCGTCAAAAGAACATATTCTTAATCCCAGGGTCATGAGTTCGAACCCTACAATGGGTGTAGAGACTACTTACATAAAAAAAATTTTTTTTAATAAAAAATAAAAGGATTTAGAGCTTAACACGTGGGCCAGGGGCGCCAGTAGAATCAAGAGTCTAAACAGGAAATTTCTCTTTGGTAGGAGAAGAAAGAGTTTCTTAATTCTCAAAGTCAGAAACAAAAGAAGAGCCAGAGGGGGGGTAAGTGGGATATTTTATAGCATTTTCTAAAGTTTATTTTATTTATTTATTCATTTCCCATAATATTTTATTGTCAAATTGTTTTCCATACAACACCCAGTGCTCTTCCCCTTAAGTGCCCTCCACCATCACCACCACCTCTTTTCCCCCTCCTCCTTCCCCTTCAACTCTCAGTTCATTTTCAGCATTCAACAGTCACTCAAGTTTTGCATCCCTCTCTCTCCCCAACTCTTTCTCCCTCCTCCGCTCCCCCTGGTTCTTCATTAGGTCTCTCTCCTGTTTTCCTGCTAGACCTATGAGTGCAAA
>NC_043712.1:52453289-52575397 GCF_006229205.1 Suricata suricatta | reverse complement strand
CCAACAGTGTAAGAGGGTGCCCATCTCTCCACACCCTCGCCAGCATCTATAGTCTCTTGATTTGTTCATTTTAGCCACTCTGACTGGCGTGAGGTGGTATCTCAGTGTGGTTTTGATTTGTGTTTCCCTGATGATGAGTGATTTAATTTTAGAGAGATTGAGAATCCCAAGCAGGCTCTAAGCTGACAGCACATGGCTCTAACTTACGAACCATGAGATCATGACTTAAGCTTAAATCAAGTCAGAAGCTTAACTAACTGAGCCACCCAGGAGCCCCACAGAAGGGATATTCTGAAGGGGAGAGAAGGAAAGCTGGGAAGTAAAATTCAGTGGCCTCCACATTCATTAAGAGGTGCTGAGCTCTCAGAGAGGGAAAGGAAAGAGGGGCATGTTGAGCACAGGCAGGGAGATGAAGATTCTGAGACAGTCCGTATGTCTCATGTGGAGGTATCATTGACCAACCAGTGGAATAAAATAACCTGAGTCTTTCTAGAAAAACCCAGGTGCCAGATGTAATAAAAATAGTAATTTCTGCTATACCTTATGGTTCTAAAATACTTTGGAGAATTAACTCTTGTTGGTTTCTGAATATGCTAACTCAATATCTGCTTTGGGTTCATGGTATCTCCATGCAGTAAGTGAAAAAAAGTGAGGCCACTTGACATTTCATCCTTTGACACCCTTTGATGTCACAGCAGGAAGCCTCAGGCTTAGCTAGTAAACATGAGATTGGCAACTCTAAATAAAGATGCCCAAGAAAATTCCACAGGCAATTCAGGCTCAGAGTGTCATGATGAAGAACAGCATGGGGGAAGCAAACACAGAATTGAGGAATTCGCTGGAAGCAATGATGAAAAATTGACCAACTACTTAGAATGCACTAGCCACCTCTTGTGTTTATTAAATACCTGTGCTGCTTTGCATGATGATACCTGCCAAACTCAAAGACATGCCTGCAACACACACACACACACACAGGCGCACACACACACACACACACACACGCACACACACACTTTATTTCTATTGATATCTTTGTTTCTTTGCTCTCTTAGTCAAGGAGTAACTTTTTAAAAAATATTTATTTTTGAGGCAGAGCATGTGTGAGCAGGGGAGGGGGTGGGAACAGAGGATCTGAAGCAGACTATGTGGTCAGTGCAGAGCTTGATGTGGGACTCGAACTCAGGAACCCTGAGATCATGACCTGAGCCAAAGCTGGACACTTAACACACTGAGCCACCCAGGCACCAAGGAAAGAAGTAGCTTTCTTTTTTTTTTTTTAATGTTTCTTTATTATTGAGACAGAGAGAGAGAGAGAGACAGAGCATGAACAGGGGAGCAGCAGAAAGAGAGGGAAACACAGAATTCAAAGCAGGTTCCAGGCTGTGAGCTGTCAGCACAGAACCCGATGCAGGGCTCAAACCCTCAAACCATGAGATCATGAAGCCAAAGTCAGACGGTTAACTGACTGAGCCACCCAGATGCCCTGAAAGAAGTAGCTTTCAATGTAACTGCATTACAAGGAAAAATGTCACCTCCAAGCTCATACTAGTTCCAGTAAGCAACCTCCTTGTTCAGACCTTTTCCCATTCTGATTTTGCTGTTTGGGAGGAAGCTGGAGATACAATCCTACAGAGCCATGTAGGCAATAATCAAATGGGGTCAACCTTGGGTTTAGAAAATCTCACACCCAGAGACGCCTGGGAGGCTCAGTCAGTGAAGTGTCTGACTTTGGCTCAGGTCATAATCTCACAGTTCGTGAGTTCCAGCCCCACATTAGACTCTGCGCTGACAGTTCAGAGCCTGGAGCCTGCTTTGGATTCTGTGTTTCCCTCTCTCTCTGCCCCTCCTCTACTCATGCTGTGCGTGTCTCTCTCTCTCTCAAAAATAAGTCAACATTAAAAAATCTTTAAAAAGAAAAAAAAAGAAAAAGAAAATCTCAAACCCAAGAATCATCCCCAGGCCTGGATCTGTGAAAGCCGGCATTCTGAGAGACTCTTTTCTAAAGCAATCTGATCACGTTTGTGCTGTCAGTCATTAATTGTCACGGGAATTACCAACTGTCATCATGAAGTCTTTTACAGGCACCGTGTAAATATTCAAAGATCATGTTCAAATTACACTGTATGGTGCAGCAGCTGATGCTGTTTTATGGGGACTGTACTGCAGAGCCCAGAAAAGTATCAGACTACAAGTCCCATGATTACTCCCCTGAAGCAGGATGCTGGGCCAAATTTTACCTCTTTAGTCACAGCAGGGAATCATTCTACTGCTCATTTCCACTGAGGCAAATCTTATGCTCTAAGCTAGGTGTGTCGTTAGTGCTTTAGATGCCTTTTAGTACACTCGCCACACAACTTTCCATTGTAAAAATAAGAGCAAGAGGATTTTTTTTTTTTGAAGTTTCCCAGGGCAGGAAATAGTAT
Organism: Suricata suricatta; assembly: GCF_006229205.1. Lineage (NCBI taxonomy): Eukaryota > Metazoa > Chordata > Mammalia > Carnivora > Herpestidae > Suricata > Suricata suricatta. The sequence continues at coordinate 52,572,971 of NC_043712.1, read as the reverse complement.
TTCAGCTTTCTTATAGTTAAAACTAGTGTATGAAGGTTCACTCCAGCAGCTGAATGACCTGTCTGGCTTCTCTTAGACTCTGTGTTCAGTAGAATAAACATTCTGGCAAGATGAGACATTTGTCTGCCCTGATTTATGAAATCTCAGAGCTATCGCTAGACTTACGTGTGTGTCCCATCAGTCCTGCTGCTCCCCAAAGACATCCTCCAATAGCCCACCACAATGTCTGAAACTTCCACCTCTATAATTTTGACAGAAAGAACTACATCCAGAAGGTGTTTGTTAAAATACAAATGACTAGACAATATTTTGAAAATACTTTTAATTTTCTTAGTAGTAATGATATTATTGTTACTATGTAGGAATACCCTCATTCTTTTTTTTTTTTTAATGTTTATTTTGTTTTTGAGAGGGGGGCATCGGGGCAGGGCAGAGAGAGAGAGAGAGAGACAGAGGATCCCAAGCAGGCTCTACACTGACAGCAGAGAACCCAATGTGGGGCTCCAACTCAAGAATTATGAGATCATGACCTGAGCCGATGTTAGAGTGAGCCACATGGGTGTCCCGAAATATCCTCATTCTTAGGGGATGCATGCTGAAGCAGTAGGGTGAAGTGTCATAATATCTGCAATTTACTTTCATATGTTCAACAGTCTAAAACTATGGAGGGAACTATACATACATATACATCTATGCAAACTGAAAGATAAAACAAAGAAAGCAAAATGTCAACAATTATCAAGTTAAAGTGGAGGTTATGAAAGTATTCTTGGTATTGTTTTTTCAGTGTTTTTGTGTTTTTGAATTCCTGAAATTTTTATGATGAAAAAATAGAAAAATGCAGATTTCCAAGGATATCTCAAATCCAATGAATCCTACTCCCTAGGTGTGGAACCAAGAAAGCATTGCTTATAAGCCCCAGAAGTAAGTTCTGATATGTAGGAGTGATAGAATTATACTGCTAAATGCTAATGAAGGAATAAATGCAATAGGTATGTGATAAAAAGAGCAATTTATTTGGGGGAGAAACCCAACTCAATTAAACACCTCTATTTCCTCTGAGCAGAAAATGCCATTTTGTTAACGGGTCCAGAGTCATATTACTGATGAGTGGCCCAGAAGTGAAATTTAAAGAACTCAGAAGATGGTTTCTGTAGAGAACAACAGGAGAGTAAAAAGGGCTGGAAGAACGACATAATGTTTTCAGTCTAGAAGAGATCTGAGCAAGTGCTCAGAATTCCTGGGACCAGAATTCTTCAGAGACTCCCCGCTCTTCATGATCTGGCTTGCTGGCAAAATCACCTATGGAGCTGTAAAAATATAGCAACTATTGGGACCCCTGGGTGGCTCAATCATTTAAGTATCCAACTCTTGGTTTTGGCTCAGGTTGTGATCTACTGGTTCATGAGTTCCAGCCCCGCGTGGGGCTCTGTGCTGACACCATGAGCCTGGTTGGGATCCTCTCTCTCTGCCCCTCCCCCACTCATGCTCGCTTTCAAAATGAATAAATAAGCTTTAATATATATGTATATACACATATATACATACACATATTTATTTATTTATTTATTTATTTATTTATTTATTTATTTATTTATTTATATTTATCGCGACTGTTGCCTGCTGTCCCCCACCCCTACCATCACCCACTGGAACACAATCTCTACATTTTAGAAGCTCATAGGTAATTCTAACACACAGCCAAAGTTAAGAAGCTGAAACCCAAACTCTCCAGACAGGTGAATTCTGTCTCAGGGGCAGGAACCTTTCATAGGCATCTTGATAACCCAGTGGGTCAGCACAGTGCCCAACACTTAATAGGTTCTAAATAGATGCTTATTGGATGAATACATTGACAGCCTAGATGGATAAATGCACCTGAATTAGGAGCTCTGGGCAATTGTAGATAATCTGAATATCCTGAAGTGAAGGTTAGGGAGAGAGAGTAAGATCACAGGCAGAAAGGAGGAACAGTAGACACCACAGAAAATTCCACCTGTTTTGCAATTTTCCTTAGAGCTGTTCTTGGCCTCATAAGCTCATTTGCAGACAAGCAGGAGATTGGGGGCAGAATGTCTCGTTTTGTGATATCTGCACATTCGGGAGCCTCTTCATTTATAGCTTCTTGCTGTGTTCCTATAGTCCTGAAAGTCTCCAGAATATTATTCTCTTATGTGCAAAGACATTACTAAATCCTGTGGATCCCAGGCCCCCTGAAGAGGGCATCATTTGAGTGTCTTACTTGAGCGGGTGCAAGATGTGAAATCTGTCTGTCCATTTAAATTTTCACCCATTTCTTGGGGCGCCTGGGTGGCTCAGTTGGTTGAGTGTCTGACTTCGGCCCAGATCACAATCTTGCCATTTCCAAGTTCAAGGCCCAACATCAGGCTCTTTGCTGATGGCTCAGAGCCTGACTCTGTTTTGGATTCTCTCTCTCTCTCTCTCTCTCTCTCTCTCTTTCTCTGCCCCTCCCCAGCTTATAATCTGTCTCTATCTCTTAAAAATAAACAAACATTTAAAAATAAATAAATAAATAAATAGATTGTCACCTATTTCTTGCCTGAGGTTTAGGCAGGATGCAGGATTTCTTTTAGTAATAGAATTGTGACTCATGAAACAGTACTTACTGGAAATTCTTGTCCTTTAAATATTGGACATAAAGGGGTGTGTTTCCCTTAGCTGGTAGACAAGAGGAAGTTGTGATCATTTCTTTGAAAAATAGTAATCTGAGCCTCCACCCACAGGTGGATTGGTGGTGATTGTTTCTTTTGGAGAAAAGGAAGAGGAACAAAATGAGTAAGGGGGAGGCAGGCACTAAATGATGATCTGAGCTGTCTCATGGAAATGTGGGTGGATAATTGGGGCCTGGCTTTGGAAAACTAGTATTACAAGACAGTCCATTCCATGGCTAAGGTATTATTAGTCACACATTTCACCACTGCAAGCTCCTGAATCTGAGCATTTGCTGAAGCCAGGTGAGGAGGACCCACGGATGTGCATTTAAGATTCATCCTCTGGGACACCTGGGTGGCTCAGTTGGTTGTGCCCAATTTCGGCTCAGATCATGATCTCACAATTTGTGAGTTCGAGTCCCACGTTGGGCTCTGAGCTGACATAAAACATTAAAATTTTACAGCAAGCTCAGAGCCTGGATCCTGCTATGGATTCTGTGTCTCCCTCTCTCTCTGCCCCTCCCCCGCTCTCTCTGTCTCAAATATAAAATAAAACATAAAATCCATTTAAAAAATTCATGCTCTGTTCTTAATATGGAAACCTGACTTCCCTGAGTTCTAGTCGAATGAAGCCTGTGCACATGATTTCCACGGTTTCTTGTCTAGCCCTTCTGGCCTCTATGCTTTCCATTCCAACTCCTCACACCTGCTGTGAAGAGTTCTGGCTCATGGAACTCTTTGGGAAGCTCATTAGAATTCTGGACCTTCTCCCCTGAAGGATGGCTATAGCTGTGACATCTGAGCACATTTCAGGGGCTCATGAGCCCCTCTGGAGTGACTGTTATAAACCCATAACAGACTTTCAAAAACTCCCTATCGCCTACCAAATATGTTCTTAAAACCTGTTGGCTGTCATTCAAAGCTCTCCACAGTATCTATATTACCTATTCTTTCAAGAGCACCTCCCAAAATCTATTCCTCTGACATGTATTGAGCGTTTATCTCACATAAAACATTAAAATTATACATTTAATTGTACATGTATGCTCATGTTTATATGTATATGCAAGTATACAAATATCAAAATAGAAGTATATAATATGATATATAAACGTTTCTCTAATGTATTTGAAATATATTAAAAATAATATACTATACTAAACATAGAACATTATATCAGAAACAGAGGGGTAACAGAAATGTAAAACATACAGAACTTGTTACTAGGAGTTTACAATTTGGAAATAAAGATAAGCTAGTAAATAATTATAATATAAGTTAAAAAGTGGTAAAAGGCTGTGTAGGACACTGCTGTATGTCTACTCAAGGGTCTTTTTCTCTTTATTCTTTGCTGTCAGAGCAAAAGTTTTGTTCCATTGTGTAATTATCCTCAGTGTAACTGATTTTATTCAGCTCTTTAAAAGGGATGCAAAGTGGGAGAGAATCCCTTTTTTTCTACCATAGACATTGGTACGTATGTGGTGAAACGTGATGTTTGGAACTGCAGCAGCCCTTTTGTGGCTGAGAACAGTCTTGGCTTGTGGAGGCTACACTGAGAGTGACAGAGCAGAAAGATGGAAGGAATCCCAGTCCTTGGCAGAATGGTGGAATTTCTGACTTGACCGACCAGGAAACTCGCTGCCTTCCATACTTCTTGTTAGTGAAATACTGAATCCCTTTATAATTGAATACATTCTGAGTTGTATTTTCTGGTTCATGAGTTGAAAGCATCCTCAGTGATTAAGTGTCTTAAGACAGACATGGATATATGGGCTTTAGGAATCAGAAAAGGAAAGACTAGTGGATGAATCAGGAGTTTAGCTCTGTGTATGTGTGTGTATAGTTTATGTGTACATGTATATATGTACATGTGTATGTGTGTGCATGTATATATGTGCATATATAAATGTACAAATGTTTTATTTTTTATCTTTGTTATCTTGAGACACTGTAACATAGTAGGAAAGACCTGGGACTTCGGAGTCGTTCACCTTCTGCTACTCTTGAGTAGAGCTGCTTTGGGAGAGTTATCTAATTTATATGAGCCTCAGAATTTTCATCCACAAAATAATACAGTACTCCCTACCTCATGGAGTTTCGTGAGGATTAAATGAAAGGGTATATAGGAAGTGGTTGGCACAGTGTCTGACACATGATATACCTTGAACGTATGGTATCTATTGATAATGCTTCTTTTGTGCAAACAAAAAATATTTATTGAGTACCTACTATGTGCTGGACACTTTCCTAGGCATCGAATATAATGGTAAAAGAAACCCAGTATGACACCTGCCCTCACAAGCTTATGATTTGACTAATGATGACACAAATAGCGGTATAATGATAAACAGAAACACGTGCTGAGAAGTGAAGGTATAAGGCACCGTGCAATTGTGCAAGAGGCAAAGCTGACTTTGTCAAAGGCTTAAGGAAGGCTTCACCAAGAATGTGGAGTTTCAATTTGAGGCTGGGGACATGGCAGGAAGATAGTCACTCTAGCTTTACAGAAACAAATACACTTATTTACTTTGTTCCCGGACTGTATACTTTTTCAGGTCAGGAATTATATTCACATAATCATGCATTCCTTTATTTATATTCTTTATGTCCAGCACAGTGACCAGGCTCATCACATACCAAATATTTGTGGATAGAATGAGTAAAGCTTTCTTACTCTTTACTTGTAAAAAAAATGAGTATAAAATGTCTATTTCAAGGAGATGAGGAATAGAAAACACTTAAACACATCGTAAGGGCTCCACAATTGGTAGCTCTTATTAGTATTATTAGTATTTTTGCTTTATAGCTTGCATATATTATCTCTGCTACTATGTTGTAGCTCCAGGGCAGTGGGAAAAGTGTCTTATTTATCTTTGCTTATCTTGGGATCTTGCATAGAATAAATTCCTATAAAAATTAAGAAGATGCACAACTTTCTTAATTAGGAGTTAAGCTGACAGTTTAAAGAAACTGTGCACATTGAAAAAACAAATTATCACAACTAATTAACCACCCTCTTTAGGGGATACTTAACGCCAAGTTTCTAGAATCAACATAAAATATACATTAAAGAAACTTTAAAACCTTTTGGAAAAACCAGGCAGAACCCTGTATGGAAGAAAAATTGCTTTAGAACAATTCATACAGAACACCATCCATGTAATTAAAAACTCACAGCTTTAATGTCACCCTTTCAGGGACTATTCAACTGAAGGTCACAAACTTCTAGCACAATTCCCTATTTTAATTCTTTGCATACCACTTACAGCCACCTGATATTTTGCCTCTTCGGTTGATGGATTAATGAACTGACTTTCAAGTTGCTTGTCTCCCTCAACTAGCCTATAAGCTCTACGGAGCAGGGATCTTGTCTGACTTATTTTCTTGCTATAGTTACAGTACCTATAACTGTATCTTGCATACAGCTACTAGAAACATAAATACATGCTGAATAAAGGAACATATATAGAAAAATAATGTGGGGTACCTGGGTGACTCAGTCAGTTGAGCATCAGCCTTTAACCCTGGTCATGATCTCTGACAGCTCAGAGCCTGGAGCCTGCTTCAGACTCTGTGTCTCCCTGTCTCTCTCTCTGCCCCTCCCCCAGAATATTTGCTATACTATTCTTTGTACTTTTCTATGTGTTTACATTTTTCAAAACAATTTAAAAAAAGAGAGAGAGAACATCTGAATGAAGAAGAGTGAACTAAGTAAGCCCTTATAGTTTTATAGGAACTAAAGCTCTCTGATGTGCTGCTACCTACACTTGACCATCACAATAACTTTGAAGTCATTATCATCACCATTTTATCTAGGTAGAAAAGGAGACCAAGATTGGGGAGGGAGTTACCATGACCACCTATTAAGAGTTAAGGCAATTCTTGGCTGAGACCCTGATCTAGGGATGATTTCCTTCTCAAGTGGTAACATCAATGTCCTTCAAATATGATAGCTGGGCAAGAGGTAAAAGAAATTAGCTTTGAGGCCTATAGGCAAGAGACCTCAAAGAGATCAATCTAATTGATGGGCAACGAATGAGTAAATATTTGAATACAAATAGAAAATATGCTCCAAATGACCCTAGGCTAGTAGCTTCAACTTAAAAAAAAACCTTTTTTTTTTTGATGTTTATTTATTTTTGAGAGAGAAAGAGAGAGAGAGACAGAGTGTTAGTATGGGGGATGGGCAGAGAGAGAGGGAGACACAGAATCTGAAGCAAGCTCCAGGCTCCAAACTGTCAGCACGGAGCCTGACGTGGGGCTCAAACTCAAGAACCGCGAGATCATGGCCTGAGCCAAAGTTGGACACTTAACCACCCAGGTGCCTCTAGTCTTCAACTTTTTTTTATATGTTTTTCTTTAATTTTTTATTTTTAACATTTATTTATTTTTGAGATACAGAGGGAGAAAGATCATGAGCAAGGGAGGGGCAGAGAGAGAGGGCACACAGAATCGGAAGCAGGCTCCTGGCTCTGAGCTAGCTGTCAGCACAGAGCCCGATGCGGGGCTTGAACCTATGAACTGTGAGATCATGACCTGAGCCAAAGTAGGATGCTTAACCAACTGAGCCACCCAGGTGCCCCTAGTCTTCGACTTTTAAGGCTTATTTTGCTTACCTGTAAAATAGGGTATTTACCTACCCCTTAAGATTTTTGGGAAGATTGTATAATACATGTATTTATGTATTACGTAAATTGTGTAATTTATAGTTTATGCACGAGACCCAGCATACTGTTCAACACTTAATAGATGTTCGATATTTGTGTCTTTCCTTTGGGTTGCCTATGTCCCCATGCATTATGTTGAACCATTGAGAACTGCCTTTTTTTTCTAGTAAAAATGGATGAATGCAGTCAATTTCATGAGATTCACAGTATGACTATGAACGTAAGCTTGGATACCACAATCCACTGTCTCATCTTGAATTCACGTGAGGAAAGAGCCGAGCAGAGTTTGAATAAGACTGATGGTTGTTTGGGGCCTGGGCTTGAGAGCCTATTTGCAAGGATAAATAAAAAGGATTTGCAAGCATGTACGGAGGAGAGGGACAGTCCAATTGGCAGAGATAGGTTTACATAATCAGGGTTAGGCAATTGCAAACCAGACAGCTGCTCTATAGCTTTTGGCACCAAAATATATTGACCAGCTGGGATATCATTAATGCTTAACAGTTTCATCCTATGACCATATCTTGGCCAATTAGGTTGTCTTTGGCCACGGAAGGGTATAATATATTCTGATGTAAATGCCATTTGTGTATCCGTATATCACATATTCTATTACTTTGATGTAGAATATACACTAAATATAAATGTGTTTGCTTCTTTAGAACACCAGGTTAGATGGTGTGACAAAAGAAATAGAATTTAAATATACATTTATTTCTTTTAAAAAAATCAATATTCTAGGAAACGCTTTTTTGTGTGTATACTGAAAGTAATAAGATTCAAATAATTAAAATAATTTTAAGCAGAGATTTAGAAAGAATGATTTTAGAAAAATAAAGATGGCTAGGAATGCCAGGTGTGTACATTGTATGCATACAAACAAGTACGGAGGGAGAAACGGAATCATTAAAGACAGTGATTTCCTGAAAACAGAAAACTGCCGGACGTGTCAGAAGGAACACTTGAGTCATTGTCGTTAGACCGTGAAGCCATTTCAGAAATGCTCCTATGCAGGTAATCTCCAGATAGCACCCTTAAATTATGGGACAGGAAAAACCATTACGGACAACATTTAAGATGATTGAATGCCACGAGATTTCCCAGAATGCTTCACACACTAAAATTTAATACATCAGAGTATTCAGAATATTTTCAAAAATTGCAAGCATGGCATTTACAGAATAAAATTTATAATACAAAGATTTTATACAGCAGCAAAAAATAAAATAAAATAAAAAGAGTCATCCAAACACAGAACTTTAACTTACTACCCAAACCTAAATGCATGTGGATAAAAGATTTCACCAGTAAATTGTTTCCATTTTTAATCCTTTGCCATTTATTTAATTTGCTGTCTACTGGAATTCCTTGGTTCCTTTCTTTAGCATCTCTGGATTGACCTTTAAGCCCGGTACTGGTTGTATATTTTTACGTACTCCCCGTAATTCAGGTACTTGTGCGGCTACCGGTGATCGTTTCATGTGCAATGTAAACCACTAAAAGTAACATCACTCTTCCTTCTTCAAAGCCAGAGACCTGACATTAAGAACTTCATATGGGAAATATCAAAAATAGGCAGCCAAACAAGCTACTCCTTAAATCTATGGAACTAAAATAAGCATTTGACAGAAGACAAATAAAACACAGTCTGAGATGCAAAGTGCGCCAACAAGTATGAAGAGTCCTTCCTACAAACCCCATATACATGTTTTCGGTTGTGCTTTGACAAGCTATTAAAGAAGCCAATTTTTATGGTCTACCTTCTTTCTTTTCCTACTTCAGATGGAGGGCTTTTACCAGAACTAGAAGACACTGGATTATGGAATATTAGTAGAGGAAAAGACTTCAGCAATTATCTGGTTCAGTCTGTCATACAGAGATGAAGCCCTCGAGGTGGAGAAAGCTTCTACAACTCCTTAATATCCTCCTGCCAGCACGGTGGAACCAAGACTGGAACCCAAATATGTACCAATAACTGGATGAATACCAATTCCTCTAGATTGTTTTTTCCCCTCACTACTTTTTAAACTGCCTTTCCCTTAAAATAGTATGCACCCACTAATTAGTCCAAACTGAATAACCAACACCTTTACTAATACGGTTTCGTTTTCCAAAGGTCCTTTTTAAGTGGAAAATCCTGGGATGAAGGGGTCCTGTGCATAAGATTCTGCCTGGGAGCCTGCCTGGAGGAGGTGTCCATCCTCATGCTCAGTCTTCATCTTGCACTGGCACTCCTCCACCAGCATCACCACCTTGACCACAGGGGGAAAACCAGTGCAGTTCAGCTGCAAGTGCATTGTGGTGAACTTGGCAGGCGAGCAGTGGGAACAGAATGCGTGGGGGTGCTGTGAAGCTCCAGGAAAATGAACAGACCCACATTTCCCAAAGCAAAGGTTGTTCTGTACAACTACTTTCTCACAGTCTTCATGGGTGATTGTCTAAAAGGCAAACACATCTCCATTAAGTTATCATGAGTCATCTCACTAACATCCATGATACAGAAGCTATAGACCATAAGTCTGAAGATAATTTGGAATAGAATTTCAAAAACTTTCCAATTTTGGATATTTTACAATATCCAAGTGATGGTTGATCTGTAAGGGCAGGGGCACCCAGGTGGCTCAGTCAGTTAAGCGTCTGACTTTGGCTCAGGTAATGATCTCATGGTTGGTGAGTTTGAGGCCCGCATCGAACTCTCTGCTGTCAGCACGGAGCCTGCTTCAGATCCTCTGTCTCCCTGTCTCTGTTTTTCCTCCCACTCTCAATCTCTCTCTCTCAAAAATAAACATTAAGAAATCTATAAAAGTATAAAGCCACCTCAACTAAATTTTTTTATTGAGTATATTGATAAATTAGCCTTTAGGAAATCCCTAAGTGAAAAAGAAAATGCTTTGCACCTTAAATGTCAAACTTTAAGAAATTTTGTCTAATTCAATGTTACCAGTTGAAAAAGCTCTAATGGCTAACTTCCTATATAAGTAATGCACCTTATCTTTCTACACCTTGCAATGCATTAGGCCCAATAGATTCTCCATGTATTCAGTTGTTCATAGAATAAATCAGAACATCATTCATTCTATTCTATTTTGCAGTACCTATAGTACATTCAAATCTATGAAGTTGCATGTGGCCAAGTGATGGCATCTTTGTCAGCAAATCATCCTGCATTACATCACCTTTGTCTCCTCTAACCCCATTTACCTGGCTTTATGTGCCCTTTAAGATATATGAGTCAAACACCTTAACTTTAATTTAATTAGCACTAGGATTTAAAATAAGAGTTTCAAAGGAAATTTGGCTGCATGATTCTTAGGAGCAATTCTGTAATTGCTCAGGGCCAACAAAGCAACCATTATTATTTGATAATGGACTTACTGCGACATATCCTTGCCTTTTCAGGCAGAATACTTAACTGCCTTACACAGTCAATTACCTTATAATACTGCCTGCTTAATTGGGTAGCACTATTGGACTGTAAAATTTTACTCTACCCTGCGTTGCTTTTGGTTCAGTATCTTCATGTTTAAGGACTTGATGCAGTTTCTCAATTTAATTTAACATTTGGAGTGTGGGGCTTGCCAGGACCTACTGGAGGAAGCGGATAGTAGAATGCCCCTTTGTCTCAATAGGGCAGAATCAATCATAATAACCACAAATCAGCCAACACCACACGAAGCAGGAGGTGTTGTTTCTGAGGGGTGCAAATGTGATTTCACACTCACATCGGTTTTTTTGAAAGCTAATGAGAAAAATAAATTAAATCATCTTTTGCTGCATTGATGTTAGAAACCATGCAGCCCCTTCTGCCTGACTGCCTCGGAAGTAGTTTGGTGTGAAATACAGGGATTAAGACTGAGATAGTATGAATGAGAGTGTTTGGGGAGGAGTCCAGTGTTTCCCACCTTATCTGTGGGTGGAGCTGACCTGCTCATCTACATCCCAACAGAGTAGATGAGCTGTTAGAGGAACTGCTGGAGAGGAGCTCTGGTTATATCTCTAAGTTCCCAGTTTTCCTAACGGAGGGTCCCCATCTTACTTATCTCTCTGGATCGACCCCCTCCAACATAAAAATAAGGAAAAGCCCATAAAACAAAGGTCTGTGCCATCAATATGAATGACTACTAATATTGGCAATAGCAGCATATCCTTCTTACAGCATTTCCAGAATACCAGGAAACCGTGGAAAGCTGGAAGGAAATTTGGGGAGCGTGGTCATACTCTGCCAGTCCCTATGATGAACGCGCAAGGGCCAGTCTGGGGGTGAAGAGTGACTCTGGCTGCCTTCCTACTACTTTCCACCTGTCCCAGTTCTCCACCCCTTTCTTGCAAGTTCTGACCCCCTCGCCCTCCGGAGCGGATACCTGGCTGAAGGGCACTGTCCTACAGGTCTCCTGATGTACTTCATGGCTTTTGATGGGCAGGATGATCCCCTGGGAAGCTGGACCCATTCTGAACATGAAGTGGTGCCAGAATCTCTTGGCCTCTTCCCGGAGAGGAGATTTCTGCGTCTGTATCCCGTCTTTCTGCTGGGCGAGGGCCTGGGTCCCAGACGGGAAGTGCTCACTGACCGAGTCCCGGGGTGGGCGCACTTGCCGCTCAGGCTTCTTCCAGAACTTGCCAAACCTGGACAGCATCTTCTCTCTCTGCTGCTGGCCTTCCCCTGCACCTATCAGGTGTGGCACTGCAACAAAAAGATCTGGCTTCTCCTCAGCCTCCTCGTGGTTCCCCGTTGGGAGCTCTCTGCGACTCCTTTCTGGGAGCCCGGGGGAAACAGGAGTCTGACCGTGGCAGCTGTCCTGGTGCTGCACAGCCTCCCGGAGAGGCAGGAGCACCAGGAGCTGAAGGAAGAGGAGACCCATGCCGGGAGGGCCCAAGCTTCTTTCAGATTCGCAGATGGCGAGGTCTAAGGGGAAGGTTCACTCTGTGCAGGAACTAACAAGGAGATCCTATATATAGACACCTGCCTTGTGGGCTGGGAAGGCAGGTGGTCAGCAGCCAGCAGAGTAAACACATTTATTGTTTGCTTGAATTATGTAGTGCTAATGGTGTCCTGCCTTCTCTTTAGCTCTGTGTGTTTTAGAAGGCCCGAGTGAAAGCCAGGGACCCAGGGGGTAATTAGCTGGCACTTTATCGTCTGAGATTTACGGACCGGTTATTCCTGAAAACAACACATTCTTTTCCCCAGATTTCCCATCACTGTTATTAGAAGGACCAGAGTCAACGGACATCTGTGGTGCATCTGCTTTGCACTGGGATAGAAAAGACAAGGCATGGTTTTATGACAGAAGTGTATCAGATAAAAATTAAGGGCATACATTTAGTAAAAGCCCAAGCCTCTAGGCTTCACACACACACAGGCATGCGCACGCACACACACACACAGCCAGCCAAAGACGTATATCAAAATGATAAGAAAGGAAAAGGAAGAAAGAAAGATGTTAACTGTTAAACAGAGTACTCTGTTACTTAGATGTGGTTGGGGTTGTTGATTTTTATATAATAACCAAATAAAAGGGATACATGCTCCTTTTCCACACAAGGAAACTCACAGCTCCCAAATTAATTCCTTCACTTTCAGAATCAGATACTGGATGCTAAATTTCACAATGGATCAGCCATCAGATAAACTCTTTCAATTGTTCACAAACTTCTCAGCCAGGTCCTCAGTAACAGACGAACTGCTCCTCAGTCTTCAGTGAAGTCAGGGAAGTGTCTCCTTCAAGCCACCCTATTGATTTTTTTCTTTCACTAAACAAAGAGCCAGACTTGAGAACGTGGATTCTAAGAACCAGGATTGATAGCTCTGGGCCTGAAGTTGGCTAGTCCGTTCTTTATCTTACAGAATCCACACCATCTTCTTTATGCTACAGTAATTGATGGCCAGGTAAAATGAAGATGGAGACAAACACGCATCTTCAGGAATCAAAGGAAATTTGTTAGATGACTATCATTCAAAAATCGTGTAAATCACACAAGGGTATGAGAAAGAAACAGATCCACAACACTGAAACCCCAAAATTGAATCCAGTTGACCATACACACCATTTGAACGGTATTTCCATTGGAAATTAATCCCGTACTTGCTTATATTTCTTCCCTTTTAACTTCATTACTATATTCCTTGCTTTTAGTAACACACGTAATCCTGGAACATTGTCCCCATTTCCATACTGATGAAGCTTTCTAAGAATTGCCCCATTAGAATTTTTTTCCAGACATTCGTGTTCCCTTTCATAGTCATGCCTGATTTCTATGACATAAAGCCCGAAGTAAGCTCCTTTTTCGACAATAATGAACAATTTTTAAATGGTCCATCATTTCCCCAAATTCTCTCAGAAGAGATGTCTTTTGCCCATACATACCAAGCATCCACAGGACCTGGGCTAGCTAATATTAATTAAGGTACAATTAATTGATCCACACTAAATGAACATTAGTATTTTCCATTTCTTTTAAAGTATTTTTAAAAGTCGCCTCCCATTTAAATTTCTTGATTCCCCTCAGCTATCTAATGAAATAGGCTTTTCAGAGCTGGCCATTCCACCCCAATTACAAATATGGTCTGGAAGCCAGCTATGTTTCCTGATTTCTTTTAAGCTTTACTTTTGTCGCCTGAAGTTCTAATGTCATCAATCACAGTGGTTGGCATTTCCCCAAACAGAAGTCTGTCCCACAGATCCCTCTCAGGGTCTCAGATTGCTTCTGCACATAGGATACAATTCAAATAATTACAATAACATTAAAATTTGTGGAAGATTCACTTGGTGGGCTAAACATTGTGTTAGATCTGAGCAGAAGACAGAAAGTGGTAAGAACTTGGTTCCTGCCTTCAAGCCGATAGTATAGTCTAGTGGTACTGTACACTCGATAATCTAATTATATGAGCTGAAGTGATATCAGTTATCCATTTTCAATCTTCCTGTAGTCCTAACCCCTTGCCCCTTCTTCAGATCTTAATTTTGGTATTTGGTCATTTAAAAAGTACTCATGCAGACCTTTGCTTTTGCTGTACAGTCGTTCCTGTTGAGAAGACGTGCACATATCCTGAAGGATAAAGCAAGCAAAGTAAAGCCTCCTGTGGTGAGAATATAAGTCTGTCTTCAACTCCTGTCTTTTACAACTAAGGGCAGATGACCTTCACCTTTGACTTTGTGTCCTTTCGTCAATTCTAAAACTATGTGTGTGATATATTATAGTTTACTCTTAAGACCATAAACATTTTGTAGCTTTTAACAAAAATATGCTGCCTCTGTGGGTCTTCAGTGAGACAGGCATCTGGTCACCTCCCAGTTTGGTGAAGCCAAATGGAGGTAGGTCCGGAGGGGCCTCCAGGCTCAGCAGGATGTAGTAGTGTGGAGAGAGCACCAGAGGTTGTTGATGTACTTAGTACCAAATGCCACAGTGAGAGACAGGCCTGAGCTCACATGCTCCATCGCCCGCCCCCCCAAGTCCACGTCCTGGGACAACCTCAGGCCTACATGGGAGCCAGAGGGGCTAATGTCATCATTCATTCATTGTAATTCACAACTGTCATTCAGCATCGTCTGAACTCCGCTTTCAACTTCACCTGGTTTTCCTGGGCACTGCAATGCCCTCAGGAAGCTGGAGATCCCAGCGTGACTGAGAGGACAAAGCAGCCACGTTTTTCTGTCCCTGTTACAGACTCTCAGAAGGGGGCTATAAAGCGATCTAGTGCAGTCTGAGGGGAACAAAGAGGCTAAGTTCTTTCCTGAAAACCCCAGACAGACAACAACAAAAGGTGAGAGGCGGTGCTGGGTCACAGACGGGCACTGGATATAAACTGGGAGGCAGAAAAGGGAATTTGGGTGCATGGATTAGTGAAAGAAATCTGCATAGGGTGTGTGCCACTGTTTCCTAGCTACCTTTCTTTCCAAAATATGGAAAAGCAATAGGGTTGTGGGGAGTTAGGTTATTTTCAAAGAACCCAAAAGACGGCAGAATCTTCCTCTTTATTTCCCAAAGAACAGGGAATAGGGCAAATTAGAGTTAGTGGTTTCTGCTTCAACCTTATCTTGATTTAGTTCAGTAAATTCTTCAAAGCCCAGAACACCCCCTCTGCACTCCCCTCCCTGCCACTGTCAGTGGAAAGAAGACATTAGGAAGAACCTCATTCCCCAAAGATGCTCTGCTCATTGGACTCACTGATGCATTCATTCATACAATGTATTTTTTAATTGTTTTTTAACTTCTATTTATTTTTGAGAGAGAGAGAGACAGAGAGACAGCAGGGAGGGGCAGAGAGTGAGGGAAACACAGAATCAGAATCAGGCTTCAGGCCCTGAGACATCAGCACACAGCCCTACACAGACTCAAACTCACAAACTGTGAGATCATGACCTGAGCCGCAGTCGGACACTCAACCGGCTGAGCCACCCAGGTGCCCCCCATACAGCGTATTTTTGAGGACCAAGTCTGCACAAGGTCTTGGGGATGAAATGGTGAGGGTGTCCTTGACCAGGCCCACTAGAATTTACAGTCTATAGGGAGAAACTAGCTTATTCAAGATAAGTTACACAAGGAAAACCTTGGCAGGCACCACTCCTGTACTAATCAAGGACTTTCAAGTGGATCCAAACTCCAAAGGCACAGTGGACTGGCACACCATGTTTATGTTAATTTTATTCAGTAACAGATGTTGCGTCGCAAGGATGTGCAATAAGTGTGCACTCATTCTCTTTTACTTCTGATAACATAATGAATATTTGTAGTAACAAAACTCAAGTAATACAAAAAATTGTGCAATTAAAGAGAAATCTTCCCGTGCCTACCCAGGCTTCCAGTCCTGCCAGAGGCAATGGCTGTTATCGACTTATTTATATTGAGTCTTCTAAAACTGTCACCTGTTGGGGCACCTGGGTGGCTCAGTCCGTTAAGCTTCCAACTCTTGATGTCAGCTCAGGTTATGATCTCACAGTTCATGAGATTGAGCCCAATACAGGCTCCGTGCTCCCAGTGGGGTGTGCTCTTGCTCTCTCTCTCTCTCAAAATAAATAAACATTAATAAAATAAAATAAAAATGTCATCTGTTATGGGCTGAATTGTGTCCCTCCCCCCCAAAATTTACGTGCTACAGATTCAATGTTTTAGTACCTCACAATATGACTTATTTGAAGATAAGACTTTTACAATGAAGCTGTTAGGGTGTGGGTGTCGTCTGATAAGACTGGTGTCATTGTAAGGAAAGGAGATGAAGACAAAGACACATAAGGAGAGATGGCAGTCTGCAAGCTGAGGAGGGAACGCCCAGAAGGAACCAGGCTTACCAACACCCAGACTTGGAAACCCCAGCTTCCAGACCTGTGAGAAAGTAAGCCCCTTCTTGTTTAAGCCACCCATCTGTGGAACTTTGTGATGTATCCCCCAGCACACTAGGACAATGCTCAAAGAAAATGAAATGTGAGCCAATACTAAAGGGTAAACATCAAAGGGGGTCGCATGCCACAAAAATTCCTCTTTTCCTCTGATCCCCGAGTTACTTTTATGTTCAGATTTTTCTGTTTGCAGTTTCAGTGATCTGTCGCTCTCTGTCCCAAACACTCGACCCCATGAAAAAGCATCCTACTTATTTGTTTTGTGACCAGGGGTGCATCTATCACCGTGCACAAGTCGTAGATGATGTGACTAATCAGCTACTTACCAAGATTGTAGAGAGAGCACCTGCAAATCTAGAAGAAGGCCAAGGGGGCTGAGGCAACTTCACCGTGTGCCCCACCATTCCACCGCCCACCCGTCCCTCGCTGCCGGTCTTGACATACAGCCAGGCCAGGATGCCTTCACCGATGCTAACCTCGGTCATGCTCCTCTTCTTCATCCTTACAATTTACCTGGATCACTTTTCATTCTGCAGAGAGCTGCTCTCAGAGAGTAATGGAAGCGAAAGTAACTCTGGACCGGAAGCCAGAAAACCTTTATCTGATTCCTGATTCTGCCTTACAGCTTGTAAGCTAGAGGATCTTAGGGGCTCCAGGTCCCCAAACCTTTCCACGGACAATGCCCTTCCTTCTGCATCTGGCTCATTGCCTTTCTTTCCATCCCTAATCCTCCCATCACCCTGGGTAACTTCAGTGTCTACATGGACGCATCTGACCAACAACAGGGCATTGGCATTGTATGACGCCCCATTCAATACCCAGACTGAAATCTCATGACCCCAGTTCAACTGGCTTCCTCATCCCCCTTACATGTTGACTTCTGTTATGATGAGGAATGGTGAATTTCACATTCTACTCTCATGACAACATTCTGTTGTTTCAGGTCTACACAATTGTTTGCTGTTTTCTTCTTTGTCTTCATAATAGCACCACCACAGTTGTAGTTAAATGATGACTTGTGTGAACATTTGTTTAACATCTGTCCCCACTTTAGATTTTAAAGCCCATGAAAGTAGTGCTAGGTCTTTTGTAATCGCCATCTCAGGCCTTAGAACAGTTCCTTTCGCGTGGTAGGTGCTCAAAATTACTGGTTTAAAAACGATGAATGAGGCATGCCTGGGTAGCTCAGTTGGTTAAGCATCAAACTCTTGGTTTTGGCTCAGGTCATGATCTCACAATTAAGTGGTGGGATCCAGCCCTGTGTCTGGCTCCGTGCTGACACCTCAGAGCCTGCCTGGGATTCTCTGTTGCCCTTTCTCTCTCTCCGTCCCTCCCTTGCTTTGGCTCGCTCGCGCTCTCTCTCTCTCTCTCTCTCTCTCAAAAGTAAATAAATAAACATTAAAAAATGACTATCTCTAAGCTCTTTGGTCTTCACTTCCTTCCCTATCCAGGCTGGATTCAAGGCCCATCACTTCAAAATTCTGCAATATTCCCAACTCCCTAGCCCCTCTGTCCCCTTGCACCTATCTAGTAGAGTTCCTACTCTGGAAACATTTAGCTGTCACCTTCTCTGGGCCACATTTGGGTTGTGGAATGCTGGCAGAAACTGTAACTGAGTAGTAGTTAATATTGATTCCTTCTACATTAACTACCTCTTTTCTTAACTTAACCCTCAATTATGCACAGCAATCTTTTTTATTACTCAACTCTGTGTTCATTTTCCCTATAGATTAAAAAACCTCTCTAATTATCTCAAGCCTTTGATGGCTCTAACTCTTCCACAATTTTCAGCAAATGATCTCATCCCTTCTTCCACAGAGAAAGATGGAAGCCACCAAGAAGGAGTGTTCCCTCCCATCTGACCATCTAACATACTGATCCGTTCCTCCTTTCCACACTACTCATGGATGCTGCTCTTTCCAACCCACTGTAGTGAATATTCTCCCCTCCTCTCATCAGCCTTCCTCTACTCCACCGGCCAATTTATACAATCTTTGCTTATTTTGAATCTCTTAAAAATGTCTCTTGATTTCTTAAAAATTTTCAGGTTCTTCACTTCGGTGCCATCTCCTGCCTTCATGGGCAAATTTTGTAAAGAATTGCGCAAACCCAATCTCCGCATTCTCATGTCTCCTGACACGTCAGTCTGCTTTGGCCAGACTTTTGATTCAGCACATCCTGAAATCCTCCTTCCCAGGATAACCCAGGCCTCCTCATAGCTGTTGGAATTCTCTGCAACATTTAACTCATTTCTCATAAATTTGGTCCTATATAAAGTGGAAAAAGGCAGGTCAGGGCAGGCGAAGCAGCTATGAAAATCCTGAAGCTTTAACCTGCCAAAGAACGGCCATCCAGTGGGCTGCCCAGCTCCCTGGGTGGTGGAGGATTTACGAGGAGCCTTCTCACCCAGAACACTAGACTTTCATTGAGGTTCTGGAAGCGGTCACTTCTTTACTCAGCCATGTAGCGCAATTCCTCAGACCTGGCTCAATTTGGGTGCATGTGTGTCCTCCTAACCAGGGAAAGAAGGCTCCTGGGAGGCAATGTTTGCTGGAGATGGCATTGTCAGCAACTTTGGGAACAGGGATTTTGTTAAACGCATTTTTCTGTTTTCTTTCTGTTCCTGGCCCCTCATTTCACACCTAAGAGATTAATGAAAGTTTGTTTTAATGTACGAAATCCAATAAAAATGAAGACAGAGCCTTCTGACACAGGACTTTGTTGGGCTTTACTTTCTAAGAGATATCTCTTTGGCCTGGAGAACTTATCTTTAATTCTCTGCATTCAGACTCTATTTTAAAATCAAATTTCCACTGAATCTGGGAAGATCCTGAATAAACCTTTCTTTATTTCCCAGCCTGGCCACCGCCTCTGAGTTGGCCTTTGGACTTTGTCACACCAACCATACTTCCCAGGCAAGTTTCTCCTGATGCATGATTACACTCCCAGAAAAGGGTAGCTCATGCCAGAGGACCCTATCTGTATGAGGTGACTTAGGCAGCTTGTAAATTGTTTTCCTCCAGTTGGAAGATGGGGGTTGTGTGTCACCAACAGAAATGAGTGTAGGGGGCATCTGTTGAAAACCGTTTCCCTCCTGGCTACCTTGCCAGTTTCTGCTTATACAATGCAGGCAGCTTGAAGGAACCATATTGTCCCTATAAGCTCATAACACATGGACAAATGATTAAAAACACATGGAAAACAGTTCCACAGCTAAGCTAAAATTCAGATGGGAATGGAAAATCAACTTGCAAAGCTTTCAACTGACTCGGGGCCAAATGTAGGACAGAATGCTAGGAGAAGTTGCCAAAAGAGAAGGAAGTTGGGAAGAAAAAAAAGCAACTCGTGGATAGGAAACCTAAAACAATGACACCTTGTATTGACAACCCTTTCCTAAGACTCTCCAAAAGTAGGCACAAAAATCAACTCTGGAAATATTAAGACCTTCATTCGTGAAACATTTTAGACAGATTTATATTCTCTACCCTCCATAAATAAAGGTTGGCTTGACTATCTTGGCAATACCTATGTAGAAACATAATGTTAAGTATCTGTAACATAAATATTAGAATATTACACATTTTCCCCTCCGAGGTGTGGGAATTAAGCAATAAGGTGACATGAGACAAACTGTGAAAAATCATGACAATAAAATGCAAAAGCAAAGCCTAACTTTCCAGTAAGACTTGCTTTCTGTTGCGTACCTGACTCTGGGCCCAACTGGACCATAAAGCGAGGCGAGGCTTAGTCACAATTACAAAAGTTCAATCCTCTGTTCAAATCTGAAACTCTAAGAAGCTGGTTACTAAAATGACCCAAGGATTCTGGTGGGTAGGAAATCTGTAGGCAAGGAGGTTTCCTGGGAGCCAGTTTCTGCTGTTTTTTTCTCTCATTTAACTTCTAGTCCAAATCCCTCCTGACTTCCATACAACCTGGCCCACCGTTCTCTCCATTTAGCATTATTTAATTCTTCATGTGTTCTTTGGGGGGGGGGGTCATGATATATCCTCCATACATACAACAAGTGTGTTCCTTAAATAAAGAATGCAAAAGGAAATTTTGAAAATGTGGCTTCACGGAGAGGCCATTCTTAGAAAATAACTATCCCTCAAGTCTTTAGCAACAAAAACCATCTGCTAACATGTCGCTCTTTATAATGAGATTTGTGTGTCATAGATCATGTCTGAGAGTAAAGCATATTGGGGTTTTAAAAAGGGCTTCCCTGGTCATCTGGATTTCTCCAAAAACTGGAAACATTTCCATGTCCAACACAAATGTCTTAACATGTGGGAGAGTTCTCACTTGTCATATGGAACTTTGAAACCCGACTCTTCCGCCCCCAGACCCTCCTTCCCGGTTTACTGGTAAGCACAAGCACTGCTTAAAAAGAGTCACTCCCTCCCAGGTGCTTTGCATCTCTCTCCCCCTCTCTCTCTCCCCCCCCCTCTCTCTCTCTTACACACACACACACACACACACACACACACACACACACACCAGTTTTTCCAGGAAGTTGTTATTGTTCCTATTTTTTCTTTTTTAAAAATGTTTTATGTTCACTTATTTTTGAGAGAGAGAGACAGTGTAAGCAAGGGGAGAGAGAGAGAGAGAGAGAGAGAGAGAGAGAGAGAATCTGAAGCAAGCTCCATGCTGTAAGCTGTCAGCACAGAGCCCAATACAGGGCTCGAACCCACAGACTGAGAGATCATGACCTGAGCTGAAGTCAGATGCATAACTGACTGAGCCACCCAGGCGCCCCTCCATTTTTAATTAAGATACTTTTTTTGAGAGAGACAGAGACAGCACAAGTTGGGGAGAGGTGGAGAGAGGGAAAGAGAGAAAATTCCAAGCAGGTTCCATACCATCAGCCCAGAGCCTGATGTGGAGCTTGAACTCACGAAACTGCAAATGTCAGATGCTTAACCGAGGTGGCCCTGTCCCCATTTTATAGATGAGAAATCTAAGTTTAAAGAATTTAAGATACATAGAAAGTAAATGGTAGAACTATGATATAAACCCACCTCATATTTTTCCTTCCTGCCAGTTTGCTTTGTGCAATGCAGCCGTTAGAATGGTGCATATGTTATTTTATATTCTGCTACTTTTAAAATAACATTATGTGATAGAATTATCACTTTAATGGAGACAATATAATCTTCCATTGAGCATTTTCCTGTCATTGGATATTTAAGTCATATAATTTTACTCCAATATTTTATTGCTCTGAAAGAAAAATCTTGTTATGCTTTTAACTCTTTTCTTTTGAAAACTTTCCATGTGGTTGGAATTACTTTATTACTTCTTTCTTTAAAGAGCCTTATTGAAATATAATTTACAAACAATAAACATGTAAAGTGTACAATTTGATAGGCGTAGACATCTCTATGTATATCTGTGAAATTATTACTACAATCAAGGTGGTGAATATGGGGCACCTGGGTGGCTCAGTGGGTTGAGTATCTGACTCTTGATTTTGGCCGAGGCTGTGATCTCAAGGTCATGGGATTGAGCCCTGCATTAGGCTATATGCTGAGCATGGACCCTGCTTGAGATTCTCTCTCCTTCTCTCCCTCTCCCCTGCTGACTCTCTCTATTTAAAAATAAGTAAATATGTCCATCACCCATAAAAGTGTCCTTGTTTCCCTCTTCAGTCCTTCCCCTGCCTTTCCCTACCCTCCTCTTCCATTTCCAGGTAATACCAGATTTGCTTCCTGTTACTATACAGTTTGTACTTTTGGAACTTTCTATAAATGAAGTACATACACACTATATGTTCTTTCTTGTCAGTCTCTTTCACTCAGTGTAAGTGATTTTGAGAATCACTTGTTGTGTAGAAATATCTCATTTGTTTTTATTTCGAAATAGATTTCATTGCAAGGGTAGACCATAATTTGTTTATCCACTCACATGATAATGTACATTATTTGGTTGTTTAGAGTTTTGACTGTTACAAATAAAGATGCTATGAACATTCATAGATAAGTCTTCGAATGGTAATATTCATTCCTTTCTCTTGGGTCAATACCTAGTAGTAAAATGATTGGATCACATGATAGGAATATACTTAACTTTTTAAGGAATTACCAAATTGTTCTCCAGCGTGGTTAGACTATTTTATATTGCACCAGCGTGTATAAGAGTTCTAATTCCTTCACATCCTCACCAACACTTGGTATGGTCAGTCTTTCTCATTTGAATCATTCTAATAAATGTGTATCTTCACTGTGGGTATAATTTACAATTCTTCTTTTTTTTAAGCTTTATTTTTATTTATTTTGAGAGAGAACACACAGGCAGAGTTGGGACAGAGAGAGAGAGGGAGAGAGACTCCCAAGCAGATACTGACAGTGCAGAGCCTGATATGGGGCTGGAACCCACGAACCATGAGATCATGACCTGAGCCAAAGTCAGACACTTAACAAACTGAGGCACACAGGCCCCTAATTTACAATTCCTAATGACTTATGATTAATAGGTTGACATATTTGCATTTATTTATTTGCCATCTATAGATCTTCTTTGGTAATGTATATGTTCAAACATCTGTCCATTTAAAAAAAGTTTTTATTAGTGGGGCACCTGAGTGGCTTAGTTGGTTAAGCATCCAACTCTCAATTACAGCTCAGGTCATGAGCTCAAGGTTTGTGGGTTCAAGCTCTACATCAGGCTCCATGCTGACAAAGAGGGAGGCTACCCCTCCCCTGCTGAAGTTAATAAAGAAACTTTAAAAATAATCATTATAAATAAATAAATAAAAATAAAAAATTTCTTACTATTGATTTTTGACAGTTTCTTTTGTGTAGTATAGATATAAGCTCTTTATCAGAGAAACACACAGTAAATATTTTCTCCCAGATGGTGACCCATCCTTTTCTCAACCATGGCTTGACAAGGAGGTATAATCCTTTTGAATATATTGTTGGCTTTGAATTGGTAAATTTTTGTTTAAAAGTTTTCTATCTCTCTTCATGAGGAATATTAGTCTGTAGTTTTCTTATAATATTTTTAATGGGTTGGTATCAGAGTAATCTTGGCTTCATAGAATGAATGAGTCAGAAAGTATTCTTTTGTGATATTCCAGATGAGTTTTGTAGATTTGGTACTATTTCTTCCTTAAATATTCATAAAATTCAATACTGAAACTATCAGGGCCTTAGTAATCTGAGTCCTCTCTCATTTTTTCCTGATTTGTCCAGTTAGAGATTTATCAATTTTACTAATATTCTGAAAAAACAAGGCTTTGGTTCCATTGATTTTTCTCTATTATTTTTTTTCCATTTCATTGATTTCCACTCTGATATTTTCTATTTCCTTATTTCTGCTCTCTTTTTCTAGTTTCTTAAGGTGGAAGCTAAAGTTAAGACCTTTCTTCTTTCTAATACGCTTAGTGTGATAAAATTTTCTTCTAGGTAATGCTTTAATGACAACCCGCACACTTTGATATGTTGTGTTTTCATTTTTTTATTCAGTTCACCATAATTTTTAATTTTCCCTTTGATTTCTTCATTAATCCATGAGTTGAAGAAGTTTATAATTTAGTTTCCAAACACTTAGAGGTTTTTGGGGGATATCTTTGTCATTGATTTCTAATACAACTCCACTATGGTCAGAGAACATATTTTGTATAACTTAAATCCTTTTTAAATTTATTGAGATTCATTTTATGTCCTAGAATATGGTTCACCCCAGCAATGTTCCCCGTGCACTTGAAAAGAATATCTATTCTCTGCTGTTGTTGTATGGAATGTCCTAGCAACGGCAGATTAATTTGGTGAACAGTGTCTCCACTTCTCAATCTTTACTGATTTTCTGCCTTTTCTATTAATTATTGAGGATATTAACATCTTTAGTATAATTATAGATTTATTTCTATAAGTTTTTGCTTTGTGTATTTTTAAATATCGTTATTAGATGCATAAATGTTTAGAATTACTATGTCCTCTTGATGTATGGACCCCTTTAAATAATAAAAAATAAATCCCTTTAACCTTGGTGATATTTTTGCCTCTAAAATCTACTCTGATATTAATGTATCTGTTTCACCTTGCTTTTGACTAGTTTTAGGACAGTATATATTTTTTCATTTTTCTTCCGTAGAGTAAGTTGGGATTGATTTCCTTTGGGAAGCAAAAATACAGATGGGGAGAGAAGCAAAAGGTGAATTCATACTTCATTGCTTGGAAAAAGTAATGTGGGTTACCATAAGGCCCTAATAGAAGTGTTGGTTGATTTTTGTTCCTTTCTGTCTTAAGATAAACTAGATTTTATTGCCTAGAAGAATATAAGACCTATAAAAAGTGTTCAAAATGAACAGTTATGCGTATAAATTATGAGGAGGGTATATTCATTTCCTGCATGATCCTGTTCGAAAGACTTGTAGAATTAATTTTAGAAAATCATGGCATTCTGGACATTACACATATCCAGACACACTCTGCCATCAGTAAGAGTGATTCATGGAGAGAAAGGAGGAGGATCAGTAAAGCCATACTGTAAGTTAAAAAGTATGTCCGATCAACATTCTCTTCCCCTTAACCAACTATATAAAAAATAAACAAAAACCTGGGTGAGACATGAGGCAAAGACGGAAAAAAATGTCTTGGATGAATCAGATAAACACACAGCAAATTTATCAACCCATTTATAGCTTTCTAAAATACATTTTTATATGGTGATTTTAATAGCATTTTAATGAGATATACTTCCTATAACATAATCCTCAACATTTTAAAGTGCACGCTTGAGTGGTTTTTAGCATGCTCATTATGTTATGCAACCACCACCACTATCTAATTCCAGATCATTTCCATACCCTCAAAAAAAGCCCATGTACCCATTAGCAGTTAGTTTCAATTTCCCCCTCCCCCACCTCCTAACAACCATGAATCTACTTTGTCTTTATAAAGTTGCCTATTATGGACATTTCATATGAATGGATCATGCAGTACACAGACCTTTCCTGTCCATCTTCTTTTACTTACAATTATGTTATCAAGCATATGTCAATTTTATCATATTCATCATTCCAAGGTATTTGACTTGAATATAAGCAAACCATTTTCTCAGAGTGGTAATAATTAGTATAGGTAGAATAAATAGAAGAGATTCAGCCTACAATTTTCATGTCTCTAGTTCTAGTGCTAATCTCTCCCCACTTCAACTATTTTTTAATAATGTTTGTATTTATTCTTGAGGGAGCACGTGACGGGGACAGAGGATCTGAAGCGAGACTGGTCCAGGGCTTGAACCCACAAACCATGAGATCAATACCTGTGCCAAAGTCAGATGCTCAACAGAGGAAGCCACCCAGACGCCCCTCCCACTTTAACTTCAGTGTTCTCTACTCTAGCTCTACAATAAAGATATTAGGAGAGATGACATGATCGATCTCTCTTTTTCCGGTTACACTGGGAATCTTAAAGACATAAACTGCTTGTCTTGTTGCAAAAATCAATCAGCCAGCTATGAAAACTTCAGTTCCTAACTTGATCTGGAGGCAGGAAATTTGGGACAGCTGCTCTCCATAACACTTTGACCTGATTATAAGCTCAGGAAGTAATATCAGTTTCTTAATCAGGAGAGAAACACAACAAAAGACAGCCTGAGTTCTTTGTATGGGGGTGTGTCTCCCTTCAGTTCTGAAAAGGGATAATGTAATCAGTGGTTTCCACTGCGACTTCCTCCCTGATAAAAAAAAGTTCCACAATAAACAAAAAAGTAGAATTTTCCATGTATACACTATACTTTTATACTTTTATTTTTCTATCTCATTCACAATAATATCTCTAGTATCCAGAATAGGTGCAGGATTGGCATGCAATATTCAATATTTGTTGAAGAAATGATAGATGGATGGGTGGCTGAGTAGATGGATGAAAGCCATGTAACTAAAGGTTGGTTTAAACAGAAAGGATAAAAAAAGACATGTTGAGTTTTCTTTCCCATTCCTTCTTACCATGGATAGCGTAAATATAAAACGTTAGGCATGCCTGGGTGGCTGTCAGTTAAGCGTCTGACTCAATTTCGGTTCTGGTCATGACCTTAGTTTTGTGAGTTGAGCCCAGCATTGGCTCCACGCTGACCATGCAGAGCCTGGTTGGAATTTTCTCTCCCTCCCTGCCACTCCTCCACTCACACTTTCTCTTTCTCTCTCAAAATAAATAAATAAACTTTAAAAAATAATAAAGATAAAATGTTAAAATTAAATCAACAGTGGTTCAGAAGTAGAAATCCGTTTATTAATTTTGATACAAAGCTAGAACAGTACATTTAATATGCAGCTTGCAAAACTGAATCAGCACCAGTTCTTGGTTTAAATTATACAGAACCATAGTGTTAATGAAAACATGTGCATGTTCTTTCTGACTGTATTAAAAATAAACAACAGTGGAAATGTAAATAAATGTCACCTGGTTCATTTCTACCATTCCTTGGAAAGAGAAGAAATGATTATCATATGTTTTAAGTTTGTGTTTAGCAAAATATATGCCATACATATATATTTATATAAATGTATGCTTTTGTTAAAAAGCAAAAATCACAGGATTCTGAAAAGCTACACACTGTTTAGCTGGGTTGATTGACGTCCTTGGATAGAGGGAAACTTTTCTTAAGTCAACTCAAGTCTGGGGAGAAAAGTGGAGTGGCATGTAAGTCTTTTTTTCTGATGTTCTTCTTCTTAGCTATCATCTGTCCCATCTCTTCTGCTCAACCTTTCTCTCCTCTTGCCCTTCTTCTCTCCTAAAATCTCCCATTCCTGTTCTATCATTACACCATTTCCTTCCTTCCTGCTCCCACTGGAACCTAACAGGTAACAATGATCCATCTAGGTGAAGAGAACATAACAATCATTTACTTTCTTTTTAAGATTTTATTTTTGGGGCACCTGCGTGGCTCAGTCGATTAAGCATCCACTTTGGCTCAGGTCCTGATCTCCCAGTTTGTGGGTTCAAGCCTCGTGTTGGACTCTTTGCTGACAGCTCAGAGTCTGGAGCCTGCTTCAGATTCTGTGTCTCTCTCTCTGCCTCTCCCCCACTCATGTTCTGTCTCTGTCTCTCTCTCAAAAATAAACATTAAAAAATTTTCTAAAGATTTTATTTTTAAGTAATCTCTACACCCAATGTGGGGCTCAAACCCACAGCAAGAGATCAAGAGTTGTACATTCAATCGACTGAGCCAGTCAGGTGCCTCCCCCTCCTTTTTTTTGGTTTTTTGTTTTTTGGATGACAATCATTTACTTCTTTTTCTCCCTGAGTCAAAGCTCAATCATGAGAAAAAAATTAAGTTCATGATAAATATTGCCCAGCTCCCCAACTTGTCCAAATACTTGTTTGTATCTTCTTTCAATTACTCGGCTATTACAACCTGATTGATGCCTTCATAAGCAGGAACATTTAAACATATTATTCTAGTATTTCTAGTTGCCATAAAAATCAAAACAACCTCTCCAAGTGCTAACATTTGCAATTACACTTACATATCATTGTCGTTGCAGAAAAGTACTATAAAATCTACCACACTGACCAGATTCTACTTAACAGCCATGGTTCTGGATTCCCAGTTTTAGATAGTATTATTAATATAGTTCTGTGGTTTTTGTAGAAAGGAGTGGCCCTTGAGTTCTTCATGTCTTGAACTTTTACATTCCCTCCTAGGATGGAACCCTTTTGGCAAACAACTCGTTTCCTTAACGGGTATCTCACCTTCCAACACTGCAGAGGCCCATGGATCAGAAAGGATCAGATCTGGTATGGAGGGTGGGTTTGGCATCTTTCAGTTAAATACCAGGGAGTGCTTGTGTCATACAAGAGAACTGGATGTTGTATCAGCCCAGAGCCCACTCGTGACACCGAAGGTAAGGAGCCTTCTGACTCCACAACGCCATTTCAATTTCAGTAAGAGGTAGAATGCCTAAACTCTACTAAACTTCTCTTTGTAATTACTTTCAACAACTAAAATCTTGATAAATGAGCAGAAATAAAACAAGCTTGTCATGTTTTATATCCAGAAACTGGACTGAATTTCTTCAGTTTATTTTAGTTTTACCAAACATGTTATGATAATAAAACCGGCACCAAACTTTCGTCTACTTGGGAACCCCATTTTGATGCTGAAATTACACTGGTGCTCTCAGAGCAAGTTACATTTGGCACACTGTACTTTTCTGTGATTATGAAAAAGGGAAAATTCAGAGTGAATGCTTCGGAGGTAAATTTCTAATTTCCTGTAATTAAGTCTTGATTTCAGAAGGGAGTCTTTGCAAGGCTACAACATGTTTCACTGGTACAGAAATGTTTCATTCCACTGATATTACAAATTAATAAAGTATCTTTTTGTTAACGAATCATGTTAGCATGCCACTTCTCCAAATATTAAAGACTTACGGGCTCAAAATTGTATCAAAATCCTTTCTGAGAATATAGGTTTTCCAGGGCTCTGTTTCCAGTATTATTTTGCCTTGTTCATCAACATAGTTCACCGGGACACTTCTGAGGAAGAAGTGTTTCTCTTCCAAACTGAAACCATCAGTCACATATACTCTATTCCAAACGTCCTTGAGGAATGTCAGTCTGTACCACACACACAAATGAAAAGAGGTTCATGTTGCTTCAGATTTTTCATCAATCTGTAAGGCCAGGGAAATGTAATGATTGGCTTTGGGATGGTACAATGCCAACGTTTTTATTGCAAAAAAGAGATCAACCTCATGAGTAGTGACAGGTAGACCTCGAGGGTACAGGTAGCCTCTGAATTCTCACCTGAACTAGAGCTTTGCAAATGAGTTTCCATCTAAGTTCTTCCAGCTAAAGCCTTCCTTTTCCACCAGAGATAATTCTCCTTTTTATCCACAGCCTCTCATCTCAGGTTTCACATTTGAAGGGCCTCCAAAGGGACAAAGCAGTGCTTTGCATCTCAGCTGTGATTTACTGGACTGGGAGAGTTTGTTTCACTCAGACTGAAGTGGAAGAAGTACCAGCAATATGGATTTCAGAATGGACTCACTGGAGATATTGGGATTAAAAGAAACAAAGTCCAAGGACCATGAAATCAGTACTGACTCAGATACGGAGTGGGGTCAGTGTGGGAGTATCCTGCAATTAGCAAATCTTGTACCATAGAATACTTCAGGCATTTATTTTGAAAGGTATGGAGATCCAAGAATTGTATGTTTTCCCAAAAGAAGTAATTCATTTTGATTGAACTTCCTGGAATTATTCTTCTATGTTCCTTTTTCACTAGAATCACTCATGTACTATGATAAAAAATAATGTACTAAGTCAGCCATGACACCTTCTTTTCTAGTGAACAATATGTACAAAACCTGTAAATAAATAGGTGAGAAATTCCGAGTGGGCACCTGTAAGGCCAGTTACATTTAGAGTTTCCTGGAGCACACGTAACTGTGAGGTTTGCTCTTCCTACAGTCCTGCATTTGCCACTTCCCTTGTCTCTGAGCCAAAACACAGTTCTTGCCAGGCTCTGACCATTGAGGGGGCCCTTTCCTCCAGTTGGTGAAGACGACAGGTTCACCGCCAATCCACTCCCAGTGGCCTGCACGCACTTGGTCATTCAAACCTAATGTGAACCAGAGAATGTGCCAAATTATTTTATTATATTTATGCTTGGTTATCATATCAGTCTCTTGCTCTGAGCTCAGGAATCACATGCAGACATGGGCCTACATTCTAAAACATAGAATAGGATCTGGGAATCCTAGGACATGGTTAAGAACATATGGCAGACCCAAATCCAAATCCTTGATCTACCACTTCCTAATTGAGCATCTTTGAGCAGGTTACCTAACCACTTTGAGTTTTAGTTTCCTCATCTAAGAAGTGGGAATAAAAATAGTATATTGAGGGCCATGTTAAACATTCAATACTAAAATGCATGTAAATTTCATGGCATGCATGCATGTTTTAGTAAATGGCAATCATTGCTTGTATTATTGCAAACTCCTATCCCAGGGAACAGGTACCCTCTTGTCTAGAGTTCTTCGCTATTTAAACACCTTGGTTTTCATGTTTGAAAGGAGCTTAACTAGATATTATTTTTAGTCTCGGACGTAAGTTTTTCAGTCTGCTGTAATTCCAACAAAACGCAGCTTTTCTCAACTTGCCTCTCTACTCCCACTGGCAACTTTACAAATTACACTTTTGCAATGCTATTGTAATTTTTCTTTAAAAAAATAATTCCTCCTCCTCACTCTCCTGCATAATAGAAACAAAGAGAATAAAATCAGAAAAGAATCCCCTGTAACAGCATGATCTGACATCTCCCAACCAAATTCAACCATGAATTAGCTGCAGAGCCTATAACCTCCTGTGTGATTCTCCCTCAGTATTTTGGAGTAGAATAAAATGAACTACTATCTCCTGGATTGTTTCCTTTCATCATTGATCCCATGATGCTATGCCTAAGTATTCTATAGGAATAGAGCCTTGAAATCAGTCACTGTGGGAGCAAAGAAACCTCCAGCTTTAACTTAATACTCTCAAAAAGTTTCAGAATTTCGAGATGTACTAAGTATTACAGAGATTCTGAGAAGCGAAGATTGGGTTTAGTACAGTTCCCTGAAATCTAATACGTTAAGGACAGATGGTGAAAATACTGACTTTGAAGTACCCTGAGAATTCTACTTCTAAAAATAGAATCTGAAGAGATTTGTATAATTGTTAAAATTGAAGAAGATATTAAAATTTCAGAAAACAAGGGGTAAAATTAACATCACCTATAACTGTCAATAGGTGTAAACATTTCTAATGCTTTGACATATTTCTTTATATATGCGTATGTGTATGCCATATGCATATATATATCATATGTACATACATTTTTTAATTATAATTATTTTCTGCTTCTTTGGCTGTGGACTCTGCTTTTTTATTTAGCACCCTGCCACAAATGCAATACTTTATGTATTTTATATAGGATATGTATTTCTTGAATGAAATAATAAACATAAAGCACTTTGTTATGTCTTTAATATTTAATGCCTTAGAAAGCATTAAATATTAAATATTCCTTCATATGGGTATACTATAACTTTATTTAACCACCCCCTGTTGACAGGTACTTATAATTTTTTACTTTTAGAAATACCACTTGTTGAATTCTCTTACCAACAATTCAAGCCACATCCCTTATTATTTCTTTGAGATAGATGTCTAAAAGGGAAAGTATTATGTAAGTAAGATGGGTTTTAAAAGACAGATCATCCACCGGGTTGCCCCCTCCAAAAAGGAGAACATAGACCGCCCAACCATCTAACTGTGGCCTGTTACTGTGAACCACGATTATTGGCCCATGGGAAGGAGACGCCTTCTCGGTGTTCTGGCCTCCTTCCTCAGTGCAGAGCAGACACTTGCCTATCCAAAAGGGCTTTCTTCCACTGAGGTCCCACAGCCACTGCATATGCTGCCTGGAGAGTACGGTTACAAGGCTGCCCAGGTGACTGCAAACAAACAAAAAGGAAGCATCGGTGACAGGGACTCCAATATTCCTTTTGATATGGAATGCAGAACAGAAATCTAATCTGTTTAAAACAGAAGACAAATATACACACTATATATATGTGTGTGTTTGTGTGTGTGTATATATATACTATACACACACGATATACATACATACACATTTTCGTAGGTTGTATAAAAGTTGAAGCACATGTTCCTATAAAAATACATATTTTCCCCCAAATAGAATTGTTTTTATGTTTAAAGTGCGTAGCATAACGACTTGACTCATATGCATTGTGAAATGGTTATCATAGTAAGTTTAGTTGGCATCCATCATCTCAGATTGATAGAAAAAAAAGAGAAACAAAATTATTTCCTTGTGATGAGAACGCTTGGGATTTACTGTCGTAATAACTCTGAGATATACCGTGTGTCAGTGTCAGCTCCGTTCCTCAGGTTGTACGTGACATCCTAGGACTTAACTATTTTATAACTGAAAGTCTTTACCTTTTGACCACCTTCATCCAATTATTTCACCCCATATCCCTGGCCTCTGCCGATCATATCTGATAAATTTTTTTGTGAGTTTGCTGTTTTGTTTTAAGATTCTACATATAAGTAAGATCATATAGCATTTATCTTTCTTTATCTGACTTATTCCACTTAGCATAATACACTCGATGGATATTTGATAGTTACAAATGGTAGAATTTCCTTCTTTTTATGGCTGAAATATTTCTTAGTGTGTGTATATGTATCACAACTTCTTTATTCTTTCATCTGTTGATGGACACTTAGGTTATCTCAATGCCTCAGCTATTATAAATAATAAATATCTCCTCAACATTCTATTCTGATTTCCTTCACATATATTCCCAGAAGTGGAATTGCTGGATCATCTGGTAGTTCTATTTTTTTTTTCTTTTGAGAGACAGTCAGAGCCCCACTCAGGGCTTGATCATGATCTGAGCCAAAATCAAGAATTGGACGCCCCACTGACTGAGCCAACCAAGCACCCCAAGGTAGGCCTACCTTGAATCTTTTAAGGATCCTCCATACTATTTTCCAAAGTGTTTGCAACCAATTTACAATCTCATCACTAGTACACAGTGGTTTTTTTTTCCCCCACATCCTCACCAGCAATTGTTATCTCTTAATTTTTTTGATGGTAGACATTATAACGGGCATCAGATTTCTTTATGAATTATTTTTGCAGCTAGATGAATTATTCCTATAAGCAATATTTGACTGTTTCTAATTTTCCAATAGTGCTCATTAAAAGCTCTTTAAAAATGTCTTAAGTAAAAAGCTTCTAATTATTATTATTATTTTTTTAATACAGAAAATTTTAAACAAGAAACAAAGTCACCATGATCTTGTCTGGATAATATCCACTAATATTTTTTAAAGTAGGAAACAAAAATGGTAATACTTGTATACATTTAGAGAACTGTTGAATTGGGTTTTATTCATTTTGCCTGTCTTTCTAAACTTCAGATGCATTTCTCTGCTTTTCCAGATCACCTGCGGTGAACATAATTTACCCATTTCGTCACTCTTTTTTCCCCACTTAAACCACTACTTTCCTGTTTGAGAATGCACTGGTGAGTTACAGGACTTCTGCGATGTACAAAGCTCTCTCTTCACCCTTCTCCGAGTGGCCTGAGGCTGCTGGATTGGGGTTTTGTGACTTGGTTCTGACCTCATTATTTACTGTCATCGCCTGTCTGACAGTTACAGAAGATTTAACAGCACAACTTCTTCCCTTCCTCTCACATCCAATATGGTAATTCTAACGTGCTGAGGGGTTAGAACACAGAATATCAAATGTGTGTTAAATGTCAGCCGAGGGAAGGCTCCTGGGGCTCCCTCACTCAACATGGTGTATTGGGCGGCGTCTGGGAGACCTGAGTTCTCCTCCTGCTCTGCCCCCAGTTCCTTTATGGTTGTAACTGGAGGCTCACCTTCGTCATCAGGAAGTAACAGGTCTTATTCGGGGATATTTACCATCTCCTCCTGTTTTAAGATTCTTGAAACTACCATCAAAGCAGACTTCGTAAAGTCCATTTTCACAGGTCAAGTACAAGTTTGATTTGTTTTTTGTCTCTCCAAGAAGCAAAAAGTCCCCAAAGAGCAAAATGGGAAAATAGCTGTGTTTACGATAGGTAAAATGTTAGACCATAGTCATTTATTAAATAAATGTGTGGGCCCTGGTATGTTGATTATTTTACAAAACCATTCCTTTTCTTTATTCTTTATTCCATATCCACATCAAATAGCATGAACATATCTAAATAGATATGTATAGAGAGATACAAATAAAAGATAGAGGCATAAATAAAAATCTTTTGACAACTCTGCAATTTGAAGGCATTCAAAGTACAGTATTAAAAACAGAAGCTTTCATTTGCCTAGGTAAAGAAATGAACATCTACTTCTTTGAAATGTTTTGAGCAAGTATAGATGTATTTCAGAGTAACTCTTTAAGGACAGGCCAGCAGGGGGTCCAGACACTCCTGTGGGAAAACAAAATGGTTTCATAGATAATGATTTATAATAATAGAATTACCAATGTCCGATGACTGCCCAAGGAAACGAGCAGATGAGATTACAATATGCAAATTCAAGAAATGCCTAATCTAGGAGTCTGGCTCCTCTGAGTTGGAAAAATAATAAGACACTAACGGAGAGGAAAGGAGATTGGAGATAAAGACTGAGTTGAGTTAGCAATCTGATTAGGGACAAGGAGTAAAGCCAAATTTGTTGTTCTTCCTGAAACATGGGTGCTGTAAACGACCCTCAGTAAAGGCTCTTCAGGGAAGGAAGCCCCAGGAAACACAGCTCAGAATTGAATAATGATCCCTGATACCACATCAAAAACATACTAATATTAATATTAAGTCTAACTATAAAATGTGAACCAGCCCCTAAAATTAATTCATGGGAAGACAAATATCCAGGTTGCAACATGTTGAAACTATGAATTTTATGGCACAGAAGGAATTGCTATTTTTCTTTCATTTGTATGTATATTTTTAATTAAGTTTTTAAACTTTAATTCCAGTTTTGTTAACAAACAGCGTTATATTAGATTCAGGTGTATGATATAGTGAAGAATATCTGGGTTTTTTTTAAAAGACCAAAATGGTGGAGAAGAACCAAACAAAATGAACCTGAAAGGGAATGGGTGGAGGAAGGCAGGGAAGCCCAACAGGTGAATAAAAACACGTTGACTGGTAGAGGAGGCTTTGGGGTTCAGAGAAAAATTGTCCTGAGGAGGTGGCCCTACTGCCCAAAAATGTTCCTTTTAGAATGACTGAACCAAAGGAATATGGAGATCTTTTCTTTTTCCTTTTAGTTTGCTTTTAACTTACCACTAGACATTTTGTGAAATGTCTAGAACTAGAATCAACTGGTTCTGGGGTAATCATTCTTGTCCTTTTGAAACGCCATGCATACTGAAGTATAATACAAATACAATCAGATCAAATATTCATACTCATCTTTTCCAAATAAAATTTTAAAATGAAAAGCTCTTCATGATATTTTAAAAATCTCATGCCACATATATTTTATTTACCTCTCTTAACATATTCTGGAATACCATCACAAATGGTATTTGGTAGATGTCTTAAGTCCTGGACCATTCTGGTAAACACACAATGTGTAATTTGAAAGAGATTATATTCCTGAAAGATATATAATTAGTTTCTTTCTAAAATATGATGGAAAAACTCCAATTGTCCCTAACTTTTTTGTTGTTGTTGTTGTTCTGAAAGCTTTCTCAGTTTCTTTTTTTTTTCTTTTGTATTGGTTTTTACATTTATTTAGTTTTGAGAGACAGGGAGAGGTAGAGCACAAGTAGGGGAGGGGCAGAGAGAGAATGAAACACAGAATCCAAAGCAGGCTCCAGACTCTTAGCTGTCAGCACAGAGCCCGATACGGGGCTCAAACCCAGGAACTGTGAGATCATGACCTGAGCTGAAGTTGGACGCTTAACTGACTGAACCACCCAGGTGTCCCAAGCTTTCTTAGTTTCATGTCTAAAAAGAAATGACAGTGTAAGAGCTTAAAACAATTCCTTGAGACCAGTGATTACCAAAATAACTTCAAAATAATATGAATAAATTACTTCTGAACCTGCTTAGAATATCATGTTTGATCACTAGATATGATGTTTAATATCCTTGAATGAATAAGAGAGATTGAAATTTTCCATCACTACTATAATTGATTTTATAATAGTTATTCTAGCACAAACTATTCTCTATATTATTTCTAAATGCCATTTATGTTCTCATATATGCAATCAACAAATACTGCTTGTAACTCACATTATTACATTTACACCCAGAGAACTTCTTAACTAGATCTACAGTAAGACATCAACTCAATAAAAGCTAAATGCTGCCATTTAAATTTAGTGCCTTTCACATTCTTAACAGAGCTTTCTGAGAAGGAGATGTGGGAAGGAATTTTCAGGGTTGTATGCAACACCCTACTGATGCAAAATGCAGGGTTTAAACACTTGCCATACAAGACAGCTGTATCTGGAGAGAGATGGTGACAATTTCTATGATGCTTATTGATGAATAAAGAATGATTTAGTTATTGGGTTATGGGGCCAGTACTGGGGGACAACACTTTAAAATGCAGTCTGCGGGCACCTGGGTGGCTCAGTTGGTCAAGCGTCCAACTTGCACTAAGGTCACAATCTCACAGTCTGAGAGTTTGAATCCCATGTCGGCCTCTGTGCTAACAGCTCAGAGCCTGGAGTCTGTTTCAGATTCTGTGTCTCCCTCTCTCTGCCTCTTTCTCTCTCTTTCTCTCTCTCTCAAGTAAATAAACATTTAAAACCTTTTGGGGGGGGCGCCTGGGTGGCTCAGTTGGTTAAGCATCTGGCTTCAGCTCAGGTCATGATCTTATGGTTCGTGGGTTTGAGCCCTGCGTCGGGCTCTGTGGGGACAGCTAGCTCAGAGCCTGGGGCCTGCCTCGGACTCTGTGTCTCCCTCTCTCTCTGACCCTCCCCTGCTCATGCTGTCTCTGTCTCTCAAACACAAATAAAAAGAAAAAAAGAAAAAAAAATTTTAATGCAGTCTGGTCTAGACACACTTGTTGAATGAATGAATTAAACTGAGAACTTGATCATACCTTAGGTTTGCTCTGAGAGGTTACTTTGATTCCAATCCAAAGGAAATTTAGGATCCATAATTTAATAAAAATCATAATATGTCTTTGCGTGAAAGATAGAAAATACTAATGCATCGTTTGGAAACCTGCTTTAGGTTAGTTCAACATGGAGTCAACACAGCTGTGCTTGCCCATTCACCTGAGATGAGACAGCCCCGATCCTTATGGAACTGTTTTGGAGAATGTCATAGAAAATCAGAGTCCTGTCGCTTCCACTTACTTGCCTATATGACCACGAACAATGATTTTGCTTCTCCAAATCTCTTCTGTTTTATCTGTAGAGTGTAGATAATAATAGCACAGAAGTGGGGGCGGGGGGTCAAATCAGTTACTATCTGTGAGAGGATTCTGCAAACGAGAAGATGTAGTATCACAGGAAGGCATTATTGGCAAGGCAGCGTGTAGAACTAGGTCAGCTACTGTAAAAGGGTCCAGGCATAGTGCTTCAACCCACGTTGCAGATGAAATCTTAGGTCAAGTGCATGAGGAAGTAGCTAGGCTTTTAAATTAATTGGGGCCTTAAGTTTATTATTGAGATGAGTGGATTTATAAAATTAATAGATGTATGATTAGATTAATAGATACATAACTAGTTTTCCTACCCTTTGTACTCACCATTAAAATCCAGCTGCAATTAGAAGGATCAATAAAATAAAGGAATCTATTGGGGGACTTGTGTAGGTTAGTCACCTTGAAGGTATCAATGTTACCATAATTTGCCATTATTTCAGAAGAAATGAGTTTTGATACCAAAGAGCTAGACCATAATATCAGAGTAAAGAACAGTCCTTCTAAGTAAAGATACTTGGTGACCCTACTAGGCCAACATGGATGGATGGAGGGAAAGCTATCATTCAATACACGTCGTTATTTTTCTCATAACATGAAGGACCAGTTAAAGGACGGCTATTTGATAACAGTGGAAGATGAACAATAAGGCTGCTTTCAAACGGAGGGTTTGGCGGCTCTGCTGCTGTTCATTTGCATTTTACCAACAAGTCCCAGCAGCAATGTGATCTTGATACGCCTGGCTGTAGTATAACTGTATTTCTGTACTTGCTCTCATTTTTGTCAGTAAAGAAACCATCTCCTCTCCTTCGTAGCATGTTGTGATCTTCTCCTTGCTAATTCAGAGAGGTTCTAATTCCACACCAAAGCTCCTCCCTCAAGGGGGGACAAAAGACCTCTACCACTCTTCCTACCTGAGCTTTCAGTGCATTAAGACAAACTTTATATAAAAGTAGGACACCAGTGGGGCACCTGGGTGGCTCAGTCAGTTCAGTGTTCCAACTTCAACTCAGGTCATGATCTCACGGTTCGGGAGTCTGAGCCCTGCATCAGGCTCTGTGCTGACAGCTCAGAGCCTGGAGCCTGCTTCGGATTCTGTGTCTCCCTCTCTCTCTGCCGTGCCCCACTTTGTGTTCTCTCTCCCTCTCTCAAAAATATAAATAAAAATTTTAAAAAATTTTAGAAAAGAATAAAAGATTAAAAAAAAATAAAAAATAGACCTTTAAACTATTTTATTAGCTTTTTAAAATCTAGTTATAACTTACAATAAATGCATAAATTTTTAAGTATTCAATTCAATGAACTTTGACATGTAATAATTGTCCAGAGCGTGACATAGAACATTTCCATCACTCTAGAATATTACCTCAGGCTATTTTTCAGTCACCCCACAATACCTCCCAGAAATAACCAGTTTTTTATTTCTAACACCAGCTAATAAATTAGTTTTTCCTATTCACATAAATAAAATCATGTAGTATGATTTTATATTGGGTTGCTTCCTCTCTACGTGTTTTTGAGATTTATCCACGTTGTTGGAGGTTTTAGTAGTTCATTCCATTTTATCATTTATAAAATAAATTATCAAAAAAGAAAATTTATCGAGTTTCTTGTTGAGTAAAATATAAAGAACCTCTATAAGTCAACTAAATTAATTTTTTCAAGTAGGCTTCACTCCCGGCACAGAGCCCAGCGCAGAAACTGAACCCACAACCCTGAGATCAAGACCTGAGCTGAAATCAAGAATTGGATGCTTAACTGACTGAGCCACCCAAGCACCAGAGACCCAAACTATTATTATCATGGAAAAAGTCACCATGAAATTCTTGTGAAAGCCTTTTTTTTTTTTTTTTTTTTTTTTTTTTTAGCAAATACCTCTAGTGTTCTCCAGTAAATACCTAGGAGTAGAGCTGTTAGGTCACAACATAAATGCATGCAAATATAAGAAACTGCCAGATGGTTCTACAAAGCAGTTGTACCATTTTACACTTCCGCCAACATCCATGAGCATTCCATTTGCTCTGCAGCATTTGATATTGTCAGTCTTGGTGATTTTATAGTCAGTATGAAGTGGTATTTCACTGTGGTTTTCATCTGCATTTCCCTGATGTCTAATGGTGGTACATCTTTTCATGTACTTATTGACCAATTGTATATCTCTTTTTGTGAAGTCTCTAAGTCATTTGCTATGTTTTTAATCAGATTGTCTTTTTGTTAACTGATTTCTAGGAATTGTCTGTATTTTCTGGATTTGAGACATGGGTCAGATATATGATTTGAGATTAGCTTTCCCAAATGTGGTTTGCTCTCTCATTTTCTTAATAGTGTTTTTATTTATTTTTATTTTTTTAAATGTTTATTTATTTTTGAGAAAGACAAAAAGTGTGAATGGGGGAGGGGAAGAAAGAGGGAGACACAGAATCCGAAGCAGGTTCCGGGCTCTGAGCTGTCAGCACAGAGCCTGACACAGAGCTCCAACTCACAGACCATGAGACCATGACCTGAGTCGACATGGAACACTTAACTGACTGAGCCACCCAGGGGCCCCTCTTAATAGTATTTTTAGATGAGCATAACTTTTTGAATTTGATGAAGTGCAATATCTGACTGTTATTCACCAAGGACTTCTCTAGGGTTAGTTTCCAGTGGTTGGGGCAAATTAGTCTAATTGCATTGGTCTGGACAATATCTGGGTAAACAAAAAGGGGGTCAGGGATAGGAACCTATGCATTTTTAAAGTCTTTTTGGACTATATAAATTTTGTTGTCATTATTTGACCGCAAGTCATCTCTCACTAAGTATTCCCTTACCCACTGACTCACTGACACTTTATCCAACTTGTCTGGTTTCATAATCATCAATGTCTCTTACATTTTCTTATATCTGATACTATAAGAACTTTCATTGCCATGTATTTTAAAATTAGTGGGCAGAAATCTTTACTTAATAAAAAAAATGACAATGTACAATGCTGCTGACTCAGAAAAACTCCTTATGGTTTTCTCTAAAAGATCAAGAAAAGCTAAAAAATAGGATTTTGGCAATGGTACATTTTTCACATAAAAGCAATAAGTAAAAATACGTTATCAAGGTCAATCCCAAATCCATCCTGAACTACAGAATTCTCCTGGGGTTCCTAAAACAAAACCAAGTTCAACACTTGAATGAATAAAGCAACCCTGAAGCTGCAAGAGA
The DNA here is from genome assembly GCF_006229205.1 of Suricata suricatta. Taxonomy (NCBI): domain Eukaryota; kingdom Metazoa; phylum Chordata; class Mammalia; order Carnivora; family Herpestidae; genus Suricata; species Suricata suricatta. The sequence goes on along the minus strand of NC_043712.1, from coordinate 52,532,172 downwards.
AGAAAGAAAAACAGTAAGAATAAAACCATTGATTAATGTGAAGCAGGGTTTCTTACTGTTCTTTGCAAGCTCGGGCCGCCGTGTCCCAGGTGCCTTTCTGCTCTGTGATCACGGAGTGACAGTAGCCTGAGTGATGGTGCCACCCTGCTGGGCAGGATTTGCCTTCCACCTCCTGAAATACAGTTGTCCACGTTCAGGTCTTTAAAATCTACAGTCTACTCTCAGCATAAAGAGTCCTAGGAGTCCCCTAACTTGAGCAGACTCGTCTTGTCACTAGAAAGGAGGTCAGCCCTTATCCCAATTCTCCACCTTGAGAAATGTGATGGCCTTTTACAGAAAACACCATTAAAGTCCACAATCTTCGGATTTTACACTGTTGACATTCTGATGATGAAACAAAATGAGTAAACAACTTCTTTAATGGAATTGATTAACTAATGTGTATTGGGATTTATAAAACACCACCTGGGCCATATTTTCCTCTTCACTTTCCAAGTATAACAGGGGCAGGTGGATGTAGCGTCCTATCATTTGCTATCAGCTTATCATAGAGCATACGGCCAGCAAAGATACTTTGCTGTTCACCCCGTGTCCCACTTCACTTTGGGGGCTCCACGCTCTCCAGGTAATCCCATCACACTTGTACAGCTGTCGGAGGTTTTCTTAGAAGTGGAAGAGTCCCTTTAATTCCAGCGTGCAGTTCTTTGGGAATGAGGGCATGCGGGCCTATGGGAAGGAGAGGTCATGCTGATTTGACTTCATGTCAGCTAGGCACACCCCCACCTTCTTTAGGTGTTCAGTTGCTAGGTAGCATTCGTGTTGAGCAATCGATCCCCAAGCTTGACAGCTGTTTTAGGGCCCAGCCAACCGCTTGCTCTCAGGTGAGTAGGAAGTGAAAAGATTTTCCTACCTGTCTGGGGAAGTGTGAGCCAGTTGTGGATTCCACCTTATCTGCCTGGGGCAATTCTGCCACTCGGCTTGTCTTCCGTGCCTGACTAATATTGGAGACTTTGGCCCTCCTTTTGTAAGATGGGGAACTGTCATCCTCCAGTTTCAGGGAGACCATTCCATGATACTTGAGAAAATCAGAAAACAACAATAAAGGAAACACAGACAACCAGGTAGCAAACAAAAACATTTGTTGGGAAAATGAGCAGTTCAAAAGTTGGATTAAAGCAAAAATGATAATTTTTTTTCCTGGCCATCCATGCCTCTGAAAGAAATTTCAAAATAGGCTTTTAATAGATATACATAAATACAGGGGGAAAAAAGTAGTTTCATTTTGTGTTTTGCATCCATAAATACAAGAAATTTAGTAATTCTCTCAGACTGTGCTTACATGATAGATGATGTCTGTTCCATTTCTATAAACAGAGGATGGGAGGACCTGAAATCAACAAAGTACAAAATATGAACAAAATTGACTTGAAAAATAACTAGCAGCAGAGTAAAACCCTTCCAATAAGATCTTGCTAGTGTCTAAAAAAATTTTTAATGTATGTTTTTAAGACTTTCCATGCCCAGGGGAGCGTGAGTGGCTCAGTTGGTTAAGCGCCGACTTTGGCTTAACTCATGATCTTGTGGTTTGAGCTTGAGCCCCACATCGGGTTCTCTGCCGTCAGTGCAGAGCGGGCTTTGAATCCTCTGTCTTCCTCTCTCTCTGTCTCTCCCACCGCATTCTCTCCCTCTCTCTCAAAAATAAACAAACATTAAAAATAAAAACTTTCCATGCCCAAATCATTAGAGTGTTTAAAAGCACTGGACCTATTCACAACTCATCATTGTTGATTCAGACATTCATAGTTTCAGTTATGGAGAAAAGACATGGTTACTTACACACACACACACACACACACACGCACACACACACACACACACACTATGCACATACACTGATGCGTGTGTGCTTGATTAGAATTTTGTGCTAATAAAGTCAACATCACTGTTTCTACACATAAGTAGATCACTTAATCTCATTCTGTTCCAGGGTCACTGGTCATTCCCTATCTCTTTTGATCACAAAAGGAACCAAAGCAGAAATCATATGGAACCATCACCTCAAGTAGTACAATGAATGAAGTGGGCACCATTATGATATCTGTAGCTAAAGGACACTGCCTGCACAGAACCAGGGCTCCCATTCATTATGAGAAGCAAACAGCTGCTGCAGTGCTTCGGAACACCCATTATTATTTTTTTATTCTTTCTCCATGTGCTCCACACGTCACATCCCAGAATTTTCCCCAGCCTTACTGTTTTGCCATTCCCTCGGATCCTGAGCTTCCTATGAGAGGCATCTGTAGAATCAAAGCTTTGGAGGGTGTCTCCCCTGGGGACCGCTGGCCACTTGGAAGATGGAAGTGGTCTTCTTTCCAGATGAAAGGAACCAGAAGTGCTGGGTGAGGAAGACCTTGGGGGCAGCGGGCGCCCAACACCCTTCTCCCAAGCATTGTGCTTGCTGGCACGGAAGGAATGTGAAGGACGGCACTGTCCTGGAGGCATGAGAGATGGCAAGTCAGGTCATTGTACACAAACAGAGAAGTGATCACATCCACACAGCCCCTGGAGCAGCTTGTCATTGGGCTGAGATGGATGCTTTTCCCACCAGATGTTGCCTTTTTGCCATTTGCCAGAAACTCCTCTATTCTTCATCCGCTTCCATGCAGGAGAACTGTGCCCTTCTGTGCATCTTCAGGGTGATTATAAAGTCAGGACAATGATTTCACAAACTGCAGATGAAAACCATTGTCCTACTGCACCTCTAAACATTTCATTAAATCCCATTATACAGCAAACACTCCCAAAATAAACTTAGATTGTATTGCAGTTTCACTTAACATATAAAATGCTGTGTTGTGACAGGTATGCAGTAGGCATGACTTTGAGTAGATAATGAAAGAAAATGCAAAATGCTTATTGATTCATGATGTGGTTTCATCTTAGCTTGGGCAAACCATGCAGTATTTAACACATAGTAGCAGAATATTTATTATTGAAGCTTGAAAAGATGTGAGTTCTTTGTGTGCCATCTTTCATTTATGCATGTGAGAGGGTTTTCTTTTTTTTTATATATTTTTACATTGTAGTACTTGTTTTGCTTGTTGGGGGTGTTTGCTTACTTAACACATTCCGTCAAGGACAGAAAAAAAATTAATTAATTAATTAAAAAACATTAAAAATTAAAAAAAAAAAACAAAAGAAAACCATTGTCCTAATTTGATAATCATGCCACACACTTGAGAAACAGCCTCGCTTCGTGATCTGGCGTTCCTCAATATATCAGGTTTATTTCACTGACCACGTATCACACCCCGAACACTTCAAAGTGCTCATCCTTTCCCCAGTCTCCTAGAGGTAGAAACTGGAACTGTTGAAAGAAGTGAAATCAAGTAACAGTTCTAAAAATTAGCATTCAACTGTCATAGAACAAAGATCCAGTAAATCTTATTGGAGCTACTTCTGTGGGAAACATTCTCAATAAGGAGGACAAAAATCTAAACCCAGAACCTCATGTAAATGTTTTAAACTTTATGTGTACAGTGTGTAGTTCATGTATTTTATGTGCTTCCTGTGACCAGAAAATTCTATTGAAAAACAAGTGAATTTGGCCATAAAGGTGGTGGCGAAAGATGTTGTGGAAACATGAGTATTATAAAGGAAAGAGGAGAGTGTCTATTTTTTATTATAAGATGAGAAAGAAGAGGTGAGAGCAGATTTCAGGTAAAGAAAACAAACCATGGGGCATGACTGGTGTAAAATCAGGGGTCTGAGTCTGCACATGGTAACTGGACTCTTGTCAAATGCTAAACAGACACATAAGTAGAAAGTGTTTGGCAGGAAAAAAAAATTAGAGCAGCAAGGGCTGTGCTTCGCCTTTATTTTATTTAGTTCACAGGTCGTTCTTTTGCAGATACTATCCAGGACCGATTTGGCTCTGCAGCCCAAGGTTATTCATTAATATTCGCCAGCTGCTCCTGACTCCCCTAGCCAGCTGCATCGTTCACATCTATTTTTCCCCCATTCCTTCCTCTCTTAGAATTTTCCTGATCACACGACCGTGGGGGCTCAGATTTTAGGCATTCAGAGCTCTCTTTCACAGAGGAAGATAATTACAGCCCTACAAACTCTGGGGGAAAATAATTGTCGATAGATTCTCACCAACATTGTTTCCCCCTCGGTGAGAACCACAAACGGGGAGGGGAAAAAAACAACCACGGCACTGACTTGTTGCTTTTCTCAAACGATAGTTCTTAGCGGGAGGAAAACCACATGAAGCAGAAACCAGAATAAAGGGCCTGCAACATGACTGAGGTTGCTTTCTTGACAAGAAATTAAGCATTTTGATTTGAAGGCGTTATCGGGCACATTGACTGTTGAAAGCAAGCAGCCAGAGCGCCAGGACCGCTCCTGATTTTGAGATGAGGATCAAAAGAATACCTCCTTTTGAGTCCAAAATTTTCACTGCCGCTTTTGTCTTCATGCCAAGAACTGCATTCACAGGGGAGTTCAGAATTACTTCAAAGACCTCATCATCTTCCTCTAATCCGTCATAGGTAATTGCTATATTCCACATCTTAGTTGACATTCCTACAAGAAGTAAACATTTTAATTACTCTTTAATTGCTATTTCAATCATCTAGGTGTCAGAGAAATATATTAATTAACATGTCGGCAGCGAGGCTGCAGTAGCCCAAGTGAGCTATTGTGCTGTTCCCGACTCACTGAGGTCCTGCTGTTCTCCCAAATAATATTAAAAGACCACATTTGTTCCTGGACAATGATGATTCCATTTCAATGCAAACACTGTAACAAAAAAAGTGAGCTGCATTAGGCAAGGGATGAACACGAAAAAAACAAAAACAAAAACAAAAACGGTTAGTCGGTGAGATCCAAGACCTAATTTCTTCCCCCGACCTGCCCCTTCTCTTCTTAGGAATAAACAAGTACCACAATCTTAAAACCTTAATAGTTTCAAAAATCTTAAGAGCTCAGTACAGACAGTTAAAAGTGATTATTGGATGGTACTTCACGCTATTCATGGAGCCCTTGAAATGATTGATTTCTAAAGACAGCTGCCTCTATCGGCTGCTCTACTTCCTGAGACCCTTCTAGCCCACAAATGCTTTTTCTAATGATGTAATACTCAGTATTTGATATCCGCCTGGAGAGCATTTATGGGCTGAAGGTTTTAGAAATAGACCTAGCCAATGTTTGTTTTTTTCCCCCTCTCTTTCTGTCTGCCTCTGCTCATGGAGTTACAATCAAGCTCGGTTCACAGTAACTTTGTGAACTTAATCCCAGTTTGGAAGTTCCAAACATACCCCCGCCATTCTGTCACCACTGCGATGGGATGCAAAGGAACCCCAACAACATGAAACATGAAAGCTGGAAGACTCTTGTGGGATTGTCGAATCCTGACCAGTTTTTATGACGTGGATTACAGGGTCTCTCCCTTAGTTTATTTAGAGGAAAAAGTGGTTGGAGGAATAAAAATTTTAAAAAGGTACTGTTTAGTAGAGAAATAAGCTCAAGTTGAAGGTGAAAAAATATAACAAATTTATGGTTTAACCTTCCAGGACTAAGTTTCGAAAACAGTTACTCTTTGGTGATGTGGGGACTCTTATTCCCAAAACCCATGTATACAAGCAGTCAAACGTTTTTTCCCTAGTCTTCTCTTCTGAAAATCAGGATTCTTTTCTTCTGGTAGATTGTTGGCTGCAGATTTGTGCCTCTCGGTTGGTCCATTTCTAGGACAACCTCCTGTTTGAAGGTGTATCATGTACAGATTTGATGATCTAATCAAGTTTCCTGAATCCCCCACAGAATCCAGTGGAAAAATGAAACTGTTCATGCATCCTACTCTTGACTGCTGTTAGAGGGGGGAAAGAATTAAGTGTATTTGAAATAATTTTATTTAAAAAACCCCAAGCTGACAGCTGATTGGTTAAGTTTTCCATACCAACTGAATTTGCAAAAACAGAAGTCGAAACACCTAACATAAAATACTATATAATTCTCACCCATCACAATGTACATTTTGTATCTATCATGTCCTTACCTTTGCTTTAAATGCTATGGAGAATATCAGACGTGTAACATCGGCAAGCCCTAACATAAAGGAATTTAAAACCTCTTTGAAGAGACACGATGTAAATGCTAGAAAAGTCCATTCTTCAAGGCTATGTATGATTAGCTGCCAAACGATACAGGATGGATGGTAAATCCTATACGCATGAGGGCTCCAGAGCTGGTCGGTTTGGGAGGGAAGAAGTGGGAAAACAGCATAAGCAAAGGCACGAAGGTAGCAGAGCAAAGGCCTTGAACAGGAAAGGCTGAGCAATTGGCTGGCTGGAAGAGAGGTCACACCCGGACGAGGAGGCAGGAAGGCAGCAATGGAAGTATGTAGCCAGAAGGCAGAGAGCCCTGGACACCAGGTGGCTGGATTCAGACTTTCAACCATAGGCAACACGGAAGGCCCTTGAAAATGAATGTCTTAGAAAAATGAATCTGAGTGTTATGCAGGAAGATTTAGGAGCCCAGGAAGATGGGCAAAGAGGCTAGAAGTAAGGAGACCACATAAGCAGCTGTTGTAATAAACCTGGTGTGAAGGGATAAGAGACAAGACGGTGAAGAAAGTATATGAACACTAAGAATTTTAATATTCAAAGAACTGTTTTGACTCTCAAAGCCCAAAAAGTCCAGCATTAGTCAAATAAAAATTTAATAATAACAACAACAACAAAATTCCAAGTCCCAACCAAATGCTTCTTATTTTAAGAATCATTTCTTAAAAAATTATAGTAGCCCTTCTCCCTCCCACCTTCTGCCCGCCCCAACACAAAAAAAACCTTAAAGTTTTTCTAAGACCTTGTAGAGTAGAACCAGATGGTTAGAGAAAATCTATTCCAAATTTCATTTAAGGACTTTCTGATTGGTTTGCTTGCATTTCGATTTTGTCTCCATGCCTACCAGGTGTGCACATAGAACCAACTTTTCTAGGCTAATGAGATTGGAAGTAAGAACTTTCTGGGTTTTTCTTTTTCCTTCCTCTCCCATTTTCAAGGTGCAAAGTAGTTGTTAAATCACTGAGATTTTAAGCAATTTCGGAAGGCTTGAACTGGCCTCTTGTTCCCATAAAACAAAAGGCGCTGAAGAAAAGGTGTCATTTTATGCAGACACACTGCACTTTACAGAGTAGGTCAGTTACTGGATATTTTCTTGCAGAGTGGATTTTACTATGGAAAGACATTTTCTCAATGTTTTTTTAGTAAGTGCCATGTTGGAGATCTATTCCTTGGGAAAACATTCTGACTCTTAGGAATGACTTAGTCATTCAATTAGGAAAGCAACAAACCTTTCAAGAACACATATTTGAGAGGAAAACAATCATTTTCTTAAGAATATTTACACTTCTACTCAAGATCAACCACGATAGCTGAATGGTACATCAGCAGGATTCGTTTTGGGTTCAGTACAACAGTAGTGAAGCGTAGCTCACTAGTCTCAAAAGTGACCCTGTTTCTCTCCAGCACCCTCCTAAAAATTCTCAAACCTTACAACAGCCCAGCAACTTTGATTTCTCACTCTGTTTCTTTGCCCTTCATAGAGGCTGCTGATTTTAAGCAAATAAACAGATTGCTTGGGCCTGGGGGTAGGGCATGGGGATGGGAACACCAGACCCAGAAGAGGCAAGGATTAACCACAGAGAATAAATAAACATTTACAGCACCTGTGGACACAGGGAACTCAACATTTTCTAAAGTATGCCTTCAACTTATGAAACCATTTCTGGCTAATACATTCCAAAACAGTGAACAGGCAAGGATTGTTTCCTTTTAACTTACAAGATTATTTTTTCTTAAAACATCTAAATAATTCCTAACATCATGACCAGTTAAACGCTCCAGAAGTCATTAGCGTCTACTCAAAATAGCATGTAAACTCTTCTAGACAAATCAGTATTTATCTTACCCCATGGAACCTCCGAGAGTTCCCCTAACCGTGATACTTCCTAGTTCCTATCAATCCAAACAGAGCACCTGGCAGCCTGCTCCAAATCTACTGAAATCCAGAATCTCATGACAGACAGACCCCACATAATAAAGATGACCTAGGACAATGACTCTTGGCTCTCAAAAAAAGTGGAAAACTTGTAGGGGGGCCTGGGCGGCTCATTTGGTTTAGCATTCGATTCTTGATTTTTGGCTCAGGTCATGATCCCAGGGCTGTGGGATCGAGTCCCACATCAGGCTTGAGAGCGGAGCCTGCTTGGGATTCTTTCTCTCCCTCCCCGCCCCTCCCCTGCTTGCATTGTTCTCTCTCTCAAAATAAATAAATAAATAAAAATAAATAAATAAATAAATGCATTTAAAAAAATTTAAAAAGTAGAAAGGTTGGAACTACCTTCACATGAAGCACAAAAGGGGCGTACACAGTGAAAATGCCCTAAATCCTTTCATCTTGGGGTTGCCCAGAAGATTAGAGCCTGCAACCACCTGTGGATAAACCTCAGGTACATGATGGAAACAGCTCTTATACAAAGTGGGTCACTTGAGGAACAAACTTACATGAGTCAGAAACTTAAATATCACAAGAAGGAGGCCAAGCACAATATTTGGGCTGTCTCACGTCAAATTTAAGGCTCATTGTTATGGGTTGAATTGGGTCACTCAAAATCCGTCTGTTGAAATCCTAATTCCTAGTACTTCAGAATGTGACCTTATTTGGAAAAAAGCTCATTACAGATGTAATTGTCAAAATAAAGTCACACTAAAGTGGGCCTCTAGTCCATTATGATTGGTTCCCGTATAAAAAGGAGGCATTTGGACACAGACACAGACACAAGAATGCCATGTGGGGACAGGGCAGAGATGGTGTGAAATTCACAGAAGCCAAGGAAGGCCAATGACCAGCGAACCACCAGAGCATGGAAGACAGGCGTGGGGCAGAGTCTCTCTCACAGCCCTCAGAAAAAAATCAACCCCTGACAGCTTGATCTTGAACTTAGAGCCTCCAGAACTGTGAGAAAATAAATTTCTGTTTTCAAGCGACCATGTTTGTGATTACTTATTGAGGGCAGCCTGAGCAAACAAGTTACACACCATGATGCTACTTCTGGTAAACTGCAGAAAGGTATTTCTTGTCTATGTTTTCTATGAAGGTTGTCGGTTTGGGAGCACTGATGGTATTTAGGCCATTTGTTCTGCCTTTGCTTGAAGCCGTAGGTGTCGGTGGCAGATAATGGCAAGAGTTTTGGCTTGGTGGAATGTTCTCGGAGGGCAGATTACCTCCTCTGTAGGGGAGCACAAAGCCACAAGCCCTGGCTGGTTCTCAAGGCCTTTTTCATTTGCCCTTGGACAGGTGATGTATGCCTACTCCAGACCAGAGGGAAAGAGAGAACCATGCGATACAGTGAAGGAGAGTTACCTGTCCTTTTTACAGAAGCCGAGGAAGGAAGGTGTGGCTCCAGCCTGAGGGCTTTAGGCAGAGCTTACCCTGAAGTCCCCTTCTCCCCCTTCTTCTACTTGCTCAGAATACCACCTCCTCTGGGACTTCCAGGATTCCCCTTAGCCAGAGTAATGGCTCCCCTTTGGGTCCCAATGTACTATTTGTGAGGTGCTTTCATGTCTCTATGTCCCACACAGTAGAAAACCTTCAAGAGTTGGCACCATATTTTTATATCCCCTTTTGCACTTAGCAAAAATGTTTCCATAGATTTAGAACAAAATATGTGCTATCTAATGAATGTTCCCCAGAATCTCCTCAAATCAACCTATTCCAAGAGAAATCATTTAGAAATGGCTCATGACATTCTGAAAATTTCCATCAAATCATTTCAGCTTTGTGTTAGGACTCTAAATAATTTTTTTAAATGATGTTCTGAATGTGGGTGTTTGCTTGGATATTTTATTTTTATGTGTTATGAGTTTCTTCTCATTTTAAATGAATATTTACTTGTGATAAAGTAAAATATGAGGGGCAAAACTTCAAGTCCAAACTGATCTCTCTCGGAGTGATTAAAGTAAGTCCCCACGATCTCCACACATTCTTACAAAAAATGGGAAACAAACTCTAGACATGAAATATACCTGGGTCAAATTGAATCAGTTTAGATGGACTCAGAGTGAAGTCTTTTCCAACTGTGGCTGACAGTTGCTTGACCTTAAGAGGAAAAAAAATATCCTTCTTTAATAAAAATAAATATTATTTTAATAGAGAAACATCTAGTCTAGTATCATAATAGATTAAATTCATGCTTCTTTTTAAGGAGGCTCTATACCCAACGTGGGGCTTGAACTCATGACCCCAAGATCAAGAGCTGCATGCTCTACTGTCTGAGCCAGTCAGGCACCCTAAATTCATGCACTTAAATCTGTTTTTAACATACCAGCTTTTTAAAAATTATAATCAACCATTTTAGATCTAGAGATCTTCCCTTAAAGTCAACTTTTTTCTTAGACTAATACCAACAGAAGTAAAAGTAAAACTTTTTTTTTCTTTCTGTTTTTCTTTTTGCTTCTTTATAAATGATTCAGTCATTGGAGAAAGCAACATAAATTTTAAACAATATTTTTCTATTTGTTGTGAGTATCCATTATTTCATTACCTTCCTTCTACCCCAACCTGGCTTTGAAATAGCGCCTTGGAGAAAAGGGAGGGGGAGGAGAAGAACCAGCAAGAGCCCAGACAGGTAGCTGGGAGGTGTCCCTGCAGGTTCCAGGGCACTTGAGGGACTTTGACAAGTTGAACTAAAACAAGTCCAGTTTCCTGTCTGGGTGAAACCATCCCACCCCACAGACGTGAACGAGAGCTCAGTGGGGATGACAGACCTGGGGAAAGGCCAAGCAAAATCAATCCACACGCAGGACTGAGGGTTTTCAGGGCTCCATCAAGTTAAGTTGTTAATAACAACAACAAACATTGCTCTAAAGAGACTATTTACTGGTCTCCTGTTCTCCGCTCCTGGGGCTAAAAACCAGAGGTGATTTAGGGCTCTCAAGTCATAGCCTGATCTTCCCCCAGAGGGAGCCTAAATCCGCCTTAAGAAGAGTGTCCTTGGTTAGTTTGGAAAAAGGTCATCGGATGAGAACCTTGCATAAGCACCCTAGGCAGCTGTTACTTGGCACTGTTTTAGACATTTAAGATGGTCAAGAAAGTGAGTTACTACATTTCCTCATTTTCACCCAAAGAAATGAAGTGCACAGTTGAAAACTTAAAAGTTCCTATTTTTTCTGGCTTTAGATATTACTGCCATTTGTAATCGAGGGCCCCGAGAGCTGCAAATGGGTCTGCACTGGAAATATTTCACTGAAGAGGGTATTTCCTCCCAGGCTTCCATTTGCTCTTTGCCTACAATGCCAGGGCTCCTCCTGAACAAGCTTTCATTGTGAAAAGGCAGCCCATTGTACACCTGGATCCACCATATGCTGGAAGTTACATTTCCCCGCATGGCTCTTGCACATGCAATTACTTAGTATTTACCACCACTGAGTTTACAGAATCCTGCGTGGGAAAAGGAATGGTCTGCGGCAAGGTGGTAGGAGCAGTCTTCTCGGTGAAGATACACTATTCCAACCAGTGCAAACAACACAGGTGGAAGCGCTTTCTCCTTCCCTGCTTCTGGTCAAGAAGCCAAGAAGCTCGCTTAGAAAGAGGCACCTGCGCTCTAGGGAGAGCTGGCCCTGGAGGCTCAGCTGTGCGTGATCTCAGCTCGCAGGCTCACAGTGGGCACTCAGCTTCAGGAGACAAAAGGTCCCATGTCACACCACATATGTTCTTCCTACCTGGCAAGGTGAATGGTGTATGGCCCAAAACTCTAGACCTGAGCATATGGTGTTGTCTAGAGAAGACCAAAGCATTATTAGAAAAACGTTCGGACAGATTTCTTTCTGCGTGAACAATCTGCTGGAAAATTATAGGGCATACCAAGTTGTCTGCTGTTTTAATAACAATAAAGCACCCACAGATCCGGGGAAAAGAGTCGATGCCTACTGGCAAGGTAAATACCAAATGTGGATGTAATAGAATTTAGGTGCGCATGGTTCTGAGGGTGATTTGAATGTAGTTTTATAATTGAGATTTAACAGAGATGACCATTTTTTTCAAAAGCTAATATCACTGCCTTTTTCAGTAGATTGAGGACCAGAGCGTTCAAAGCTCATTTGCCATTGTCAGTTTGTGAACGTTGTCCACGCTGTCATTCTCCTGAAGTGGTATTGTGATGGTTGCACAACTCCTTAAAAAAAATCCTTCAATTCTAGAAGCCATACGTTGTGCTCCTGGTCCATGTCTATGCAAAGGAATAGCTAGTTGACTAATCTAAAAGTGATTACTGAGTATCCTTTATATTTCAGTGGCCTGGATTGATAAATGGGCCCAAAATAAAATCAAGAGTCGGATGCTTAACTGACTGAGCCACCCAGGTACCCCAACCTGGGTGACTCTTAAGTTTGCCCTTTGATTTCCCTCATCCGCTGAGACCCCAGAAAGCAATCCAGGTGTATACTAAGAGAAAGCCATCTGGAGGCTGAAATTTGTTCTGGGGACTCATTGAATGTCTTGCACGCAGAGTATCTTTTCCAAAGCAGGGTTTGGCCAGGGTTCACTAGGTTGGATACGTCTTCCTGTAAAATCAAACTTCAGGCCTTAGTGACCAGATTTAAAAACTAAAAATGAGTTCAAAGTTCCTTATCAAGGAGCTAATGAAGTTAAATAAAGAGTGGAAGGCCAAGGAGATGTTGGATGTAGAATCTCCAAAATAATGTGGTAATCCTGCAATTTGAAATTTTCTTGGTTACTCTGGGTTTCTTTTTAAGAAAATAATGAAAGGCACCAACCAGCAACCCACATTTTAGCCTGACAGTTAACGTTTTAGACTTGTTACCTTTACACTCACGAAGGCGGAGTCCATGGAATATCCCCTTCTGGCAATTTCTAAGGGTAATATGCCCACATTCTCACAGACTTCATATTCATCCTGCGACCATTCAATATGAGACCACTTCAGTTCCAAACTGTGCATGAAAGGAAAAGAAAGAGAAAATCGCTTTTATAAATGCGTAGTAGATGCCTATAGGATCCTCTCCTTGGTAGATGGAACTCGTGGTGGGAGGGTCACTTCATGGTGACAGATGTGGTTCATCAACCTATAGCAGTGATAAAAATTCCCTACACTTCCTTGGTACATTTTAGTTCAAAAAGAACTTTTACAAACAATCTCATCTCATGCTTACCAAAATATGCCATGATGTAGAAACAGTAAATGTTAGAATTCTATTTTACAAATGCAGAAACTAAGGTTAAGGGGCTGGCAGAGGTCCCCTAGTCATTAATGACAAGAAAGGGACTCAAACATGAGTGCTTTCAGAAGAAATAAACCAGCAGTTGTGAAATTCAAGAAGACCTCTTTTTTTTTTTTTTTCCAGGAAAGGCCATTGATAGAAAATCTTCTCTCTTATTTTTTGGCTTTCATTGGTACATCAAGAACCGTTCTGGGGTGCCTGGGTGGCTCAGTTGGTTAAGCGTCCGACTTCAGCTCAGGTCATGATCTCACTGTTCATGGGTTCAAGCCCCGCATCAGGCTCTGTGCTGAAAGCTCAGAGCCTGGAGCCTGCTTCTGACTCTGTTTCTCCCTCTCTCTTTGCCCCTTACCTGCTCATGCTCTCTCCATGTCTCAAAAATAAATAAAACATAAAAAAAAAAGAACCATTCCAGACACAGAACTCTGAACTTAGGTTCAGTTTAATAACTTGTTATCTTTCAGGATGTGCCTAGGAATTAAAATGTGGATGGATTTTATAGCCACTATGTGGTCCTTCTTTTGTGCATATTAAAGGGCTTACATGTAGCTTGGATGCAACTGAATAAACCTGATAATTAGGGGTGGTCTTTTTCCCACAATAGGTTTAGTGATGCAAACATTGGATGGAAACTGTCTATTCCTCAAAATATAGAGAGAATTTTTTCTTTTCCTTTTTTTATTTTTCGGAAAAGAAAACCAAACTTAAGAGAGGTCCAATAACCAGCTTAGAGGCCAAAAGCTATAACAAAGCTAACAGATGGCAGAGCTGAAATCTCCAGCATACATCTGAAGCCAAATGTCCCGTTCCTTCTGTACCATTCTTCTTCCAAGTTGAATTCCTTCATGACTCCTGTTGCTTGAGCTCAAGCAAAGGAATACAATTTTATCCTTACATTTCTCTTTTCGAGGTGATAAAATGTGAAGTTTGTTATCTAAACATTTCTCTCCAAACATGTTCTTACCTTTTTTACCCCTGCAACCTTCAGCAATGTAAGACGCAAGCAATCTTCGCTATCATCATTCAACACACTTCCACTACTTTTGTTTTCTTTTCCCTTTCATTCTACATTTGCAAAAACCCTCCGTGGTTCCCTTACTGTATTCTCAATCTTCCAACTGGATGCAGGCTCCTTCTTCTAGATTTCTTAATGTATTTTTTACAGCTTTTTTTTTTATTGCAGAACTAGAAATTCTGGGCACCACCATGTAACACATAGAGTTTCCAAATTTTACAAGGTTCTTCAGGCTTTTCTGGGGACTATTCATATTAGAGAGTAAATTTATCCCTTCATAACCTCTTCATGTCTTTGCACCAATCATGTGTCCCAGTCACATATTCTAAGTTCATGAGCAAGAAAAACTCAAAAGCACAATAGCACTGTCTCTTACTCAAGGATGATGGGCCAGTGAGACAAGGTAGTGTGGGAGCATGGAATTATGGGAGAGGTTCATGAATCTATATGAACATACGTGTTTATTCAATCAGTACATAAATGTATTGTCACTGACATGCTGGGGTTCATAAAATTTTGACATGAAAACAGAATCCTCATATTAGAAATATTTGGTCTCTTCACAGATCTTTGATGTGACTGAATTCAAATCTGGCATGGAAGAGTCAAGAAGTAAAGAAATAAATGACTCTGCTTAAAGAATCACAAGATAACAAGTGACGAAAATATGATAAATGCCAATAAAAATAACATGTTGCAAAGAATTCCTAAAGGATCCCACTAAATGAGATGGGGGGAAATCAACAAGATGGATTGAGGGGAAGGGCAGAAAGATGAAGCAGGAAGGAAAGAAGAGCAATGGGGATGAGTGAAATAGATAAATACAGATGGATTTCAGCTAAGTCTCAATAAGGTTTAAGTGAGTTTCAACGTCCAATCTTCTGAGAATCCATCTACTGCTAATACGAACCATGACAAGCAAAAATTCATCAATGTCACTCTGCAGATCCAGGTGACCGCAAAGCCTCAAGCTAAATGCTGTTTGATTGCTGATCTAGACCCATAAAGGGATGACGTAGTGTGCTGTTCAGCTTCAATGCATGAAGGGCTTAGGTGTTGGAGAACGTGCACACACTTCCCTGACACACGATTAGAAAGCTGTGTACTGCATACAGGATAATGTTGTCATCACACAATGTTCTAGTTTTATTTTCCTCCCTATAAATAATAAAGACCTATTGAAAAGCCACGGAATTTAAGTCGTGCTATACACCTTCCAGAAGAATATTTGAATCACAAAGCACATCCATCCCTATAGGATATGTGCAACACATGTTTTTAATGTGTTTGGTTTTTGCAGTACTGCCTTTGAAGATCCTTCTATTGCTAAGACTTGTTTAGATTCTAAACAAACACCCAAAAGAAAAGAGATGTAGTCGATCACTTAGGAATTCTCCCCGTAAGAAGCCACCTAGCTGTATGCTGGGTGTCATGTAAATAACCAGATGCAGGAGCCCGTGAGGGACATTTGGAAAGCTCTGGATGGGTGAGTTCATGTAGACCAGGGTTGGGTCAAATCTTCACATTTTAAATGATCCTCCCTTCTCCTATTGCTTAATCTAAGGTCAGAAATGAAGTTTATGGATACACGTTATTTGAGACCATGTGGCAGTCATTTCAAGTCAGTTAGCAAGAAGGGAGAATCCCTTAATTCCCTAGGTCACGGTTTCTCAACTTGGAGACCACTGACACTGAGACCAGATAGTTGCTGAGGTGGCTCTGTGCACTGTAAGATGGTTAGAATCGTCCCTGGCCCCTGCCTGCTGGATGCAGTCACACCAGCCCCTCCAATCAAAACTGTTCCAGAAATTCCCAAATGTCACTTCAGGGTAAGTCATCTTCAGTTGAGAAACATTCCCCTCAGTGACTGGGGGGTACTTATCATAATAGGACATTTGAGTTAATGTGAAAGCTGAATTTCAATTCCCAACAACCACCACTGTGAATGGAAGACAGGGTCAAACAGTGGAGATTAAATCAGATTAGAGGTCGCGAGGTTTCTGGGTCCTCCATCATGCACAAAAGGGTCTCGAAGTGCAGCATAAGAAAGCTGTCTTGCTTTGTTTAGATTCCCATCTCCATTCTTATCCCTCTTCTTTTGTTTTACTTTGGCACATATTTTAAATTTACATTTTGTCTTGTTATACTTTACATATACGTATAAGCAGTGATATGGTTATAAATACCTTAACAATGGACTCTCCAGATGGAAGAGGGGTGTGGATGTGTAGTACAATATTGATTTAAGGATGTATAGGACATAATTTATAAACAATAGTATTAGATATACTATACTTTTTATTATATATTTCATATAGTTGATTCTCAGATCACATTTTTGTTGCTTTTCCCCTAATTTTTGGTATGAATAGCAGAAAAGCTATTTAAACACCCAATTTAAAGTCACAATCCATCCCCAAAGTCTGCATCTGTGATCCCCCTTATCCTGACCAACTTTTTCATTTTCCAAAGTAGTATCATGCAGAACATACTACTCAACTTATTTAGATATGATGTTCCCAAGTAAACAGAGGTCTTTGGTTCACTGATACATTCCCAAGTCCCCTGGAGAGTGACCAGGAAATAGTAAGTGCTCAGTAGATATTTGTTAAATGAATGAAGGAATTTTTTTTTACCCACGGTTTTCCACACTAAATTGAACACTGAAAACTTTTTTCTCCCCAGCACTATTAATTGATGTTGAATCATAAAATTTGAAAAACATTCTGGGCTAGGTGATCCTCACATGTTCTTTCTGGCCCTTACTCTGGATTCCTTGGCTGTTATTGTGTTTTACCAGAGTATTGAGAAAGATGGCATTGATAAAAGGCAGTCTATCACAAAGCAGGACTGCTTAACACACCTCTATGGTGTTTCTAAGGTATGTGCATGGTTCTCCACATTTGGCAAGGTCTAGAGACAGCTTTGATTGTCACAGTTGGGAAGGGGGTGATGGTGGCGTATAGTGGGTAGAGACCAAGGATGCTGTGAACATCCTACGATGCACAGGACACGCAGCCTGCCCTCAGCGCGCCCCTAGTCCGTGACAAAGAATTATCCAGCCCAAGTTACCGACAGTGTTTCAGTAGAGTAAAAAATATGTATACTTTCTTATAGTTCACTTTGCGGCTACTTGAATCATTTATATGAAGGAACAATGAACTGAAGGAAACACAGGATTAAAACCCCAGTTTGAGATCTGGGACACTAATCTAGGTTAACAAGAGTGTGTGAAAAAGGTACTTAGCTGCTCTATGCCTCGGTTTCCTTGCTTCCCAAAGTAAATAATGATGAGTCTGTACTTCAAAGGGGTTAAATGAGCCTTAATGAATACTCATCAAGTATTTTGAGTTTCTCAGCGAAAGATTTTATAGGAGCGAAAATTGTGAGTAAATTATTCTTATGACTAGATCTTCATTTATAATCAGGTAGCATATGACTTAAGAAAATTGAAAGGTTAAAAAATATTTTTCCAAGTGTTCTAAGACTTATCAATTCAAAGAGGATGCTATTAATCTCCATAATCTAATGCTTTGAACACCTGTGTTTTTGAGTCTGTCTTTCCCCCATGGTAATGGGAAAATGGTGTTTAGCCAGGAGGCAGCACAGTGAGTACCCAAAACAAGTGCTATGAAGTCAGACACATCTTGTAACTGCTTATTAGTGTGTTATTATGGTCAGTTACCCAGTCTCTCTAGGCTCCATTTTTAATATGTTTAAAATGAGGAAAATTATGTTCCTGTGAAATGATGAAAATTAAAATTCATTAGTATGTAGAAAGCACCTGTACACAGTGGGTGCTTAATAAGTGCCATTTCCCTTGTCTTCCTCTGTGAGTTCTTAGATCTACTTGGAGACAAACATGTTACTGCCTGGCTTGCAGGTATAACATGAAAGCTTTCATTTCCAATAGTTTCAACCTCTTCCCCTTCAAGGTGTTTCATAAAAGTTGCTAAAACACTGCAGAATGTGCCTGTTAGAAATTCTTTTTCAGTTTGATCTCCTTGTCCCTTCTTTTTTAAAGCCAAGAATGAATAAGGGTAGCCAGAGGGAGGAGACGAATCCCTCCCTGGAGTCAGGCAGCGGCTGGAGAAGCAGCCCTGAGTTATGAAGAACTTCAGCAAGGCTCAACTTTTCTTTTGAAGTTCGCTTTCCCCGCAGTGGGCACATGAAAGAGGTCAGTGTGGAAGACTGTGCCTAGGTCAGAAGTCGGCTGCATCTGTGGGCTGCAAAGGTGTTTTTGTGAGCAGAGTGAGACCTTGTCTCTGAGTTTGGGAACTCGTCAGACCATCCTGAGAGCGGAGCGCTGCTGCAGGACAGGTATGACGTGTGACAGACTCACGCCAATGAGATGAGCCTCACTGTGAGGCCGTGAGGTCAGGGCTCACCTTCAGCTCTGTCATCATGCATTCACTGAGTGACTTGCGGCCAACTCCTTAAATGCTTGGAGCCTGATTTCCCGATCACCCTCAGAGGACTGTATTTTGCAGAATGAATTAGACCACATATGGGAAAGCACCTAGCACTGTGCCTGAAATTTAGGCACTTAGCCAAATCGAAATCTTTATGCAAATTTCCATGGATTTTTAGCATTATAAAATAATTTCGACTTACGACAAAATGTCTCCCAAATGTATTCCATGAGAAGTTTGTCCCGTGAGCTCTCTGGGGCAGTTCTTATTTTGAGAGACAGAAAGCGTGTGCATGTGAGCAGGGGAGGGGCAGAAAGGGGGGGTAAAGAACCGCAAGCAGGCTCCACGCCGTCAGTTCAGCGTCTGACGTGAGGCTCAGTGCAGGGCTTAATCACAAACACCACGAGATCAGGACCTGAGCTGGAACTAAGAGTTGGACGCTTAACTGACTGAGCCACCTAGGCGCCCACCCTAACACCTTTTCTAATGGAATATCTAATGACCCTTCAGAATTGGTATTCTACAGAAATGTTGCAATAGAAAAAACTTACTAGCAGTCAAGATCCTGAACAATCCCACTGAACATGGGTCCCTCTTGTTTTTTTAAAAGAGCCTCCTTTCTGCTTCAGATTGCACCCAATGGTCCATTGAGCTTTATTACAGAAGGTTTTCACCTCCTCCAAATGCACGGAATATTCATCGATTAATCCTGCCTCAGCCAAACAAGAACACGATTATGCTTATTGATTAATAAGCATATTGACTGTTTACTTTGTGAATCATCCCAGAATTGACGTCGAGTTAGAGATGGGCTCTAGCTGGCCACCAAATGTCCTCAGGATACGTCTTCAAATAGTCCATCCTGTACTCATGTGAATGACAACAGCAATCGGCGCTGCAAGTGACATTTGTCAAGGACTTTAAATACACGAGAGGTTCTCACAGGCTTTATCTCATTTGTTTCTCTAAACAAATTGTGGCATTGGCCCTCGTTTGACAGATGAGGTAACTAAGTCTTGCACAATCACCTAGGTCAACGGCACACCCAAACCTCCAGCCCTGTTCTTTTGTGCCTTGGCTCTAAGTCTTCTGGCTTGTTATCTACAGCATGATTCCCAGTGGGTTGGACATAGAGTGCATTAATATTAATATTAGTAGCTTTAATTTATTTTTAAAAAAAACAACCTAAAACTTAAAATCCTTGAAGAGTAAATATTCCTTCTTTCTTGTTGCCTGGGTGGCCAATGACTGGAAAGAAAGCAGAGAGACAAATCTGTTGCTCTTTTTCCCACAGGCCAGTTCAGCAGACTTGTTAAGAGCAGGCAAGAACTGGGCCGCCTGGGTGGCTCAGTTGGCTAAGCTTCTGACTTTGGCTCATGGTTTTGCGGTTCATGAGTTTGAACCCCTCATCAGGCTCTGTGCTGACAGCTCAGAACCTGGAACCTGCTTTGGATTCTGTGTCCCCCTCTCTCTCTGCCCCACCCCTGCCTGTGCTCTGTCTTTCTAAAGGGAATAAGCACTAAAAAAAAATCAAAGAGTTGGCAAGAAGTTCGTCAGTGCATTAAGGGAAACCACGGACTCAGAGCCATCCTTCCTGGGCCGGCATCGCAGCTCCTCCCTAGTCCGCTGCATGAGCTTCGAAAAGTCATCTCCCGTCTCCATGCTTCAGTTTTCACACTACAGGTTCTGGATTATGAGGGCGCCTAACTCACAGGTGGTTGTGGTATTAAAATGAAGAGTAAGGAAGGAGAACTAAAAACAATTGCATTGCAAATGCCTGTAATATACACTGAACACGTTACTATATTCTTGCCAGCTGTCTTGGAAAGACAGATGACTACTTACAAAATTGTTTCTGATTGGAATAATATGCATCTTGTCCCCAAATCATCTACTCACAAATGAGGTGAGGGACAGCTACAGCATTCACAAATTATAAACAGAAATTCTGAGTAATTTCTCTCTTCCCCTACCACTGTAAAGAAAGCCATGTAATATGTGTCAGAATCAAAATTATTTCCGGGTTCACCCTTGGTAGGCACATTTTGTATTATCTGGTTCCACTGGCTCCTATCATTTCAAGCTGAAATAGAAATATCTTCAGCAAGGTACATGAAAACAGATATCACAGAAGCAGGAGACTATTTAAAATGGCCTTGGTTAAGATTATAAATTCTTCTGTGAGTCTCCTATGAATCTGAGAACTATTTTAAAACACAAATCATCTTCAAAAGCAATGTCCTTAGTAACAATGTCCTTAGTAACAATAAAGAACGAGAAGGATGCGTAGTTGAAAGTATCAATCTGGCACCACTGCAGGAGAGAAAAAAGTTGTCTGCCATGCTATGTTAACAAGCGGAGGAGTAGCAGTGCGCATTTGGTCAACAGCGAGTCTGATCAATGCTCTTGTCTTTAGTTGAACTATTAAAAAGCAGGCAGGGCACTGGGGTGGCTGTCAGTCAAGTATCGGACTTCAGCTCAGGTCATGATCTCAGAGTTCATGAGTTCGAGCCCCGCTTCAGGCTCTGTGCTGCCAGTTCCGAGCCTGGAGCCTGCTTCAGATTCTGTCTCTCCCTCTCTCTCTGTCCCTCCCCCAATCTCTCTCTCGCTCTCAAAAATAAATATTAAAAAAATAAAAATTTTAAAAAGCATATGCTTTATAAAATAACAAAAATAAAAAAATTTTAAAGTGAATGTAGGGGCCCCTGGCTGGATCAGGCAGAAGAGCACGTGACTCTTGATCTCCGGGTCTTGGGTGTAAGCTCCATGTTGGGTGTAGAGAGTACTTAAGTAAATAAATATTTTTTTAAAAATAAAATAAAAAGCAAAAAGCAAATGTAATCAATTTATTAATGCTTTTGGAGCAGGATTTTTTTTTAATTTCCTTGAGAATTGGAAGACATTTGTCTGAAATTGTAATGAGGTAATACATTTTCTATAAGGATGATAATGCCAAGGAATTGTTTCTCTTGAACAAAACCAGTTTAATGGGTGGTGGTCATCTATCTGAGCTTTATAACTCATGATTGTATTTTAATGTCAGGGGCCAGGTTTCCCTTGTTCATGCCTATTTCCCAGTTTCTAGTCCTGTGAACCTGGCATGTAATAGTCACTCAATAAAAATCTGGAAGGTTATAAATCTGGCACGTACTTTATTTGTATCAGGACATGGAGGTGAGACTCTGGTAATGAATTTTAAGGGAATGCGTTTTTCTATCAATGACTATAGCGACCTCTGCTGGCAAGTATTGGAACTACAGTTCAGGGTCAGAAAAAATAAGAATGGAAACAAGAACTTGTTTTCTTCCTCTGTCTATATTCTGACATAAAAAGCCCATAAGGGGGCTGTACTAGCCTATGACATGTAGTTTGACAGGGTGACAGCAAATACAGAAACTAGGATAAATGAGCGACTTTTCTATGAGGTGACTGGGAAGAGTGTCTAAATTCAAAAGAAAAACATAGCACAAGAATTGGACTATAATTAACCTTTCTGTGATTATCTGCTAGCTGGTAAGTTACTCAAGGTCTACACTCAAGAGAAGTTTAGAACAGGGGGCCAGTCAGAAATATTACGATAGTCTGTTCATCTTGTTAATTTGAGGATTTGTTACTCTGTTGGTTTTACATTCTATACGTTTCTAAGTGTCACCTAATACTTTCCTTTTTTCCCCTTTACATTGTCTTCATCTCACCTGCGATAAGTTTATCAGCTTAGAGATGTGGTCACAAGTAATCAGTTGGATTTTTGGTCTCTTTGGAAGAGAAGAGATGTTTTCTAACACGTCCAGACCCCCATTCTTCCTGCTGTAGGTATTTTCGAAGACTCTGGTTACTAACGCAGTCCTAGAGTGACCTCTTGCTGCACGATTTGTACATGAGCCTGCAAACTCAGTCCTGGATGTTAGCGAATTGTCAAAACAGAAACGTGTGTGTGTGTGTGTGTGTGTGTGTGTGTGTGTGTGTGTGCGCGTGTGTGTAAGTATAAGCATATATGTGAGTAACATGAATGAGCCAGCACTATATAACTTAACTTTCTAATATTTTCATAATCTATAAGACTACTGACTTTTATATTATCACACATGAGAAGGAAAACTCTTTCTCCAAAATAAATTCTATGAGTTTCTAAAATGGCCTATTGATTGATCTTCATATTTTGTTTGAAAACGAATATTTCATATTCATAATCAGATACATTCTGGACAGTATATACAGGACCACTAAATAAGCAAAATAATTTACATTTGAGGAGTGGCAGAGTTCCCTGTGGGGTCCATGATTTGAAATTCCATGATATCTGAATTAACTTCCAAAGATGGGTTTATGATGTAAAGAATGGTCTTACTGTTTAAGTCCTTTTGGATAAATTTCTCATGGATAAGTTCACCTAAAAAAGAAGTGAATAAATTTCACAGTGAATCAAACAAAATATTAAATAGAAGTTGATAAATTGTATGCCTATTTTAAGCACACCTTTCAAAACAGCCAAAGTATACGTTTTTAAAGAAATGAACATTATTGCAAGTATCTTAAAACTTGCATGAAATAAAATTAAATTAGGCTTTAAAATTTACTTTGGCTCAGAAATATTGTGCCTTAAAGAAAATATAAAAATAGAGGGAGAGTAGGAAGATACAGTAATAAAATCTCTAATTCTGTGCCATTCGTTTTAGTGACATATTTTGATCATTGTCTTCACGAAGCAAAATAATTACAATCTAGAGAAACCATTCTACCCCTCCCAATTTTTTTTTTGTTACATGAACTGATATCATTTAGTATTCCTGATTAAAAAAGATCACTGACAGATACGACTTTGGTCCTGACACTGTGACTGTTTTACAATCTGGCTGAAGAAAAGAATTATAAGCATAAACAGCTGTGTAGCGCTGTTTGGTTCTCCCACTCAGGATGAATTTAGGGAAGCTCAGCCTCAAACCCTCTCTAGCACCAATACTGATTTATAAACTGCATCTGTCAGCAAGCCCTGGGTCTGTTTACCAAATGCGCCCACACTTAATCAAATTACTCTCCAGCGTTGCCAGCGACTGGGTATTTTAAGATGAGCAATTGCAAGGATTAAAGAAGGCCGTACCTGTCGTTGCGTTCTCCAGATGTCCATGTCGCGGGCCTCGCAAAATCTTAAAGATGATCAGATCGTCATCAGTGTCAGGGTCTGATGCCTTCAACACATGGGAAGTGAGGTAAATCCCATAACAGCCATTTGTCAGGAGCCCCACTTGAGAAGGGGAACGCAGGTGTGTGATACGGGGGGCTGTTTTGTCCAACTGGTCAACCTGGATGGTCAAAAATTACATACAATTTCCTACAAAGGTTTCTCATCTCCAAGCAATATAGGGCCTTCATCGTTAACAATGAAAATCTATCCCAAGTCTCAGATTATTTATCTTCCTCACTTATTAATTTCTGCTAAAGACTGGCTGGCTCGCAATATCCTCACTGAATATCATAGTGCCCGGAACAGAGGCTAACTTGCCGTTGTAAACTTTGACTCAGCTTTGTGAACCGTCCATTGTCTGACTCTCCCATTAGGCAGGACGTAAGCTCCCTGACGGCAGACGTTATGTCTCCACACTTACCCCTCCCACCTTCCCTGCACCTGGCACATTACCTGAACCATGACAACAGCTCAAGGAATATTTGTTGACTAAACACATTAAAATTGACCCAAGAATTGTATTGCAAACTTAAAGCTAGCTCCAAAGGAGGAATTTTCAATTTTCCCAGTGTTTGGTGATACACACTAAGAAATAATTTTCCCAGTGTTTTCACAGTGTTTAGTGATACAAAAGAAATAAGGTTATAAAGATATATATAAGGATATGCATCATGAATGCATTGAACATTTTTTGGGCACATCTTTGTTCAAATGGCAAAAAATGCAGTATAAAAATTAGAAATAGTAAGAAAAAATGAAAGTCGATTATTATTATTGTGTATTTATTTTTGAGAAAGACACACAGAGTGCAAGCAGGAGAGGGTCAGAGAGAGGGAGACACAGAATCTGAAGCAGGCTCCAGGCTCTGAATCATCAGCACAGAGCCCAATGCTGGGCTCCAACCCACCAACTGTGACCCCATGACCCGAGCCGAAGTCAAACACTTAACCGACTGGGCCACCTGGCACCCTGAAAGGTGATTATTTATAGGCATTGCGTATTGGTTCCACTGAGGATGAGACCCAGGTAACTAAACAGGTAGACTCAATTTGTGAAGACGGTCGAGAAGCAATGACTCATGAGTGAAAGAGGCATATAGGTTCAAACACTGCAAAGGGCCTCATGCAGGCCTGGTAGGAAGCCCGGGCCTCGCAAATGACTGTTGTAGGTGAGGGAAGGAACAAGTTTGAAGGAATTAGCACCGTTCCTCACTGATACTAGACATCAGGCAGAGGAACACCATCTCCATTCCTCTTACGCCTAGCCATTCAGTTCTTAACTTCGTTTACCCAAGAAGGATACTATTGGAAATCTTGGTTCGCCCTAGCAAAGAGTAAGTGCCATGACAAGATTTATATATATATATATATACACACACACACGCACATATTCATCTATTTTTAAAAAACTGAGATAGAAGGAACTTATAATATATAATTTCCACAACTTACTGTTAACTGGTAAAGAAAAAAACAGTAAGTTGCAGAATAAGAGATGGTTATAATACCATTTTTGTTCACATATATGTTCATACAGACACAGACAAAATTCTGTAAGCATTTACTTGTACAAACCTGTTTCAAACTATTTTTTTAATGGGGTGGGGGAAATGTCATGCTTCATTATTTATTTCTACATGGAATTTTGTAACAATCAAGTTTTTTTTTCCCTCTCAAGTTGGCAACGTATATTTTATTAACAAAAATAATCAGGGGCACCTGGGTAGCTCAGTCAGTTCAGCCTCCGATTTTGGACAAGGTCATGGTCTCATGGTTAGTGGGTCTGCGGCCCAGGTCAGGCTGGAGCCTGCTTCAGATCTGGTGTCTTTGTCTCTCTCTGTCCCTCCCCCACTTGCACTCTGTCTCTCTCTCTCAAAAATAAATAAACTTTTTAAAAATTTTAAACAATCATACATCATGTTGTAACTATTTGGAGAAATAGAGGTTTTTACATTTTGCTGATAGTGGTGCAAATTGGTGAAAATTTTCTGAAGAGAAATTTTGTATATATATATATATATATATATATATATATATATATATATTAAAAATGTAGGGACGCCTGGGTGGCTCAGTCAGTTAAGCATCCGACTTCAGCTCAGGTCATGATCTCATGGTTCGTGAGTTCGAGCCTCATGTCAGGCTCTATGCTGATAGCTCAGTGCCTGGAGCCTGCTTCAGATTCTGTGTTTCCCTCTCTCTCTGCTCCTTCCCCACTCACACTCTATCTCTCTTTCTCTCCCTCTCAAAAATAAACATTAAAAATTTTTTTGAATGTATATATACTTTGATCCAAAACTTTCACTTTTTTGAGTATGTCCTGCAGAATGAGTAGATGTGTACAAAAATATGTGTGTGTGTATATATATTCACAAAAGTATAATTTTAGTACCAATTTTTAAAATCCATAAAATAGATTTCCAACAGGAAATTCATAAACCATCTCTACCTGACGCTGAGTGCTATTCAACCTTTAAAAATTATGTTTTCGAGAAAGATCTAGTGACATTAGGAAATTTTTATGACATAATGAAGAGTAGAAACAGGCACTATACTTGACTGACATACAGTATCCCCCTGAGAGAACATGCACAAGCAGGGAGGGGCAGGGGGAGAGACAGAAAGAGTTCTAAGCAGACTCCTCATTCAGCACAGATTCCGATATGGGACTCAATCCCATGACCCAGGGACTGTGACCTGAGCTGAAATCAAGAGTCGAAGGCTCCACTCTCTGAGCCACCCAGGTGTCTCATAAAATTAGTTATCTTTGAGTGGAATGTTTGTGAAGGATTTTTTACTTGTCCCTTTCTGTAGCTTATGAATTCTTTACAATAAACAATAAATAAATAAAGGAAATAAAGGAAAAAAGCAACAACAATTTTCAAAAGTTACAGTCATTCTCTTCCCCTAAAAAGTGTGGACAACAACCTCAGAGCTATGCACTTGGGTGGAAGCTGGGGATTCAAATCATGATCATGGCCTTTTGGGGGAGAAACTCCTATAACCAGCATGGCCAGTGGGAGGGACAGTCAATGGCAGACAAGGAAAAATAAAAATGCTTGAAGCCATGTAAGAAATCCTCAACATTATAACCAGCTGAGTGTAGGTGTTGTTGTTTTTTTAATATATTTTCTGTAAAAACAGAAGTGTTACAAAAGGAATAAATGCCTGTAGTGATCATTTGTTTTCAAAAAAATATTAATGTTTGGGGAACCTGGGTGGCTCAGTCAGTTAAGTCTGGTTCTAGATCTTGGCTCAGGTCATGATCTCATGGTTTGTGAGTCTGAGCCCCACATTGGGCTCCATGCTGGCAGTGTGGAACCTGCTTGGGATTCTCTCTCCCTCTCTCTATTCTCCCCCCAGCTCTCTCTCTTTCTCTATGTCTTTTTCCAAGTAAATAAATTTTAAAAAACATATATTAATATTTAAGCTCTGGTGGGGGAGGGGGGCACCTCCTCCTTCATTTAGTTAAGTGTCCAACTCTTGATTTTGGCTCATGATCTTGCAGTTGTGAAATTGAGCCCCATGTCAGGCTCCTTCTGAGTGTGGAACCTGCTTGGGATTCTCTCTTTCCTTCTGCCCCTCTCTCCCACCCACACTTGCTCTCTCAAAAATAAATAAATAAGTAAAAGTAAATGCTGGTCACATGGTCCTTTGTTGTGTCTTTGATCCTACTTGCCCTCATGTCATTCAACTTCTGGTTTCTTCAAAACCAGGTCTTCTGGCTTAGCATTTTAAAATGTTGGAGTCCAAGGCATTTTTTTTTAAAAGAAAAGGAGGCTACATTCTTTGATATCTTGTCTTGGACTCACTAAAAGTCATCTCAGACAGTCATAAACCATAGAAAGCAGCAACACTGGTCCTTTCTCCCTAGCTGCCAGATTGCCTTTGGGGTTGAGACCACAACATCAATTCCTGCTGGAATTTCCATCCTCCGGGCCTGCCTTGCAGATTTTGGTCATGTCAGGCCCCACACTTGTGGGAGCCAACTTCCAAAAATACATCTTTTTCTCTTTCCCTTTTCTCTCCCCTTCTCTATATATACATCCTGTCTGTGCTGTTTCTCTGGAAACTCCTGACCAACCAGAAAATACCTTCACAGCGACATCTAGCCTGCTGGTTGACCAAATGACTAAAGAGCAAGGGAAAATTATGATTATTTTACATAATCCTGAAGTAACACAGAGGTTCATCTTTCTTACTGTTGGTGGAAGCATGTAGAACAGGATAAACTATATCCCACCAAAATAGACTATAGGGTTTAAGAAAAAGAACATGTTTGATGTGTTTTGACTAAAAAAAGAAAAACACACGATGTCCTCTCAAAATCATCCTAATAGGCAACGCAAATGTGCCAGAGGAGTGCCAGAAAAAGGACACAGAATTTGGGATCAGAAAGACTGAAGGTCTTTATTTGGTTTTGATCAAGTTATTTAACTTGTGAATCTCTGAACACCTATTTAACGGAGATGATAAAACTTCCCCTTTCATGAGAAGGAAATGAGATTTACATAAAGTGGGCCTGCCCTACAGTTAACACTCCAAAACCTGTAACTGTTGCAATTATTTCTCTCATCATTATTTCATGTGTCATGTTGATGCTGCCTTGTATGTTTTCATATGTTTAATCCAAAATCATTAAAATGCCAGCAGGTGACATGGACCACTAAGTATCATCATAATGGTACAGGTAGGTATTATAACAGTAGTTACAAGATATTGAGTATCTAATATATTTCAGGCAATATACTAGCACCTTGGATACATAATCTGATTTCATTCCCATGATGCTGTATGGCATGGTTTTCAAAGGAAGAAAGGTTGAGTTAGAAGAGTTAAAAGACTTTCATAAGGTCACACAGCTAATAAACGGCAAATAGAAATTCCACCCCAGTTAAGTCTGACTCCAAAGCTCATGTTTCCTGTTTCTTTCTGTCCTACCATGGACTCTTGGTCATTAGCTTGCATGCAGGGACCACATCTGTCTTGTCTGTATTAATGCATCTGGTGCCTCGCTTGGTGACTGGCATGCTATAGACCTGCCACATGGTGCATGCGTGAATAAAAGAAGGAAGGGAAGGAGGAAATCATTCTCCCTCAAGTTGTTTACTCTACATCTGTGGCCATGAACTGTGGATTTGTCATACTTGCCTGGATGGTGAATGTAACAGGTTCTTGTCCCACTCTCCCGTCCACAACAAAGCCTTGGTTTGTCCTATCTGTGGCCACAAAGGTAAAGCAGTCAACCTGGGAGTCCCCACCCAAGTGCCGGTAGGCCACACTCCTGCTGTCCACATCCTGCTGAGTGAAGTTGTGTCGAAGCAACACTGTCCCCCGCAGGTACAGCTGGCCGTGTTGTGGGAGCTGGGCTAACACAAAGGTGAGGTTCTCCACTGGGGTGTCAGGGTCGGTCAGCTGGAGGAGGTCAGGGGAAAGCAGGCCCATGGTCCCCTCGGCCAGTCTCAGCCCCCTGTTCCTGGTCACCGTGGGTAAAACTCTGTCCACGGTCTCCAATGTGATCTCAAACACCCCGTGTTTGGTCTGCAGCCCATTGCTGATGATGAATCTGGCAAAGAGAGGCAAGGCAGCCTTCAGCATGGGATCTTGTGTCACCATCTACCGGAATGAAATGATAACAATACACACCTTTACTCAAGGATGTGTCCTGTTGGGGGTCAAATGAAAACTCCAGGGCAGATCTTTCAGAAGGATGCTGATTTGGCCATTAAACCAGTCACTACATAACACACAAACTACCTACAACATTCTATACCCAAAAGTGCTCTCTCAACAACGTCAGTGGCAGGGGCACCTGGGTGGCTCGGTTGGTTAAGCATCTGACTCTTGATTTTGGCTCAGGTCATGATTTCACAGTTCCTGAGATCGATCCCTGGGTCAGGCTCTGTGCTGACACTGAGGAGCCTGCTTGGGATTCTCTCTCTTTGCCCCTCCCCTATTCACATGAGCTTTCTTCCTTCTCTCTCTTAAAATAAATAAACGTAAAAAAAAACATATTGGTGGCAGATTCATGTGATAGAGGAGGCTCATCAGTACTTAGAATAGTCAGTATTTAGTAGAATTCCTTGGCCCACACAAATGTCACATCCAAGAAGATCCAATGCATGAGTTTCAAGAGTCCATCCGTCTTATTTATTCATAATCTTGCAACTGTATCTTCCTTGTAAGCATTTAATAAGCTAAACTTTGAAGACTGATTATTGGGGACCAGTCTAGTGGCTGACTTTGGCTATTTAACTCATGTATTTTCACAGTAAATGTCTCATGGGCAAATCACATTACTTAGCCATGAACCCAACTCCTCTCCCCTTTCTGGGCCTCATTTTCACTCTTCTGTAAAGTAAAAAATGGACTAGACGATTGCTAAGGACCGTCCAACTTTAAAATCTCATGTGATGCTCTAATCCCTTACACTTTTCTTGTGCTTTGGAGTTATGCTAGACAACAATTACCTTCCTGGCTTAAAGAAAAAAAATTCCAGCAGAAAGTAAAGAATGTCGTGGGAGATCATAAGGCAGGCAGGACACAGAACTGGGATTAGAACCAGGTTGTCGGACCCCACAACTTCTGCTTTTGCTGTTTTTAAGACAGTCTGGTTTAACAGATCACAAAGACAGACTGAGCGCCCCTGCAGAATGGTGAAGAGAAAGCTCCAATGCCATCAATTCAAAGTAAGCAAAATCTCTCATACGACCTTGGGTGTGTGCCGCCCTAATGCACTTTTAATTTTATTGATCCCTAAACCGCATTCCACCCACCACTGCCAAAGCCAAAATAAAACGAATTGAAGTGATCCTTAGAACACGTCAATGTGTACGTTTGATTTGAAGGGTGATTGGGAGTATCATGAAATTAAGCAAACCGAATACACTGTGGCAGCTCCAAAAGGTTAGGGAATCACTCCTCTCCAATGTAATTCACAAGTTCACCACAGACCAAGGAAATATACTCCGAATAGTCATGGAGTTGTATCTATCAATTTTTCTTCATGTACTGTGGTTGCTAGAAATATTCAAGGAGGAGATATTTCTATTCCTGGGATGTAAAAATCTCTAAAAAGAACATTTTAGCAGAGTATAACCTTAAATTATGAAAGAATTTTCTTTGGTGGTTTCTTTTTAATGAGAGAAGATAGGAGGTTTCTATTTATTTTCCTAATCTGACAAATTTGACTAACAAGTTCTTTATTCTTTGTAAAATGTGTCTTGTCCTTCAGGCTTAAGGGCTGATGCTTTGCTTTTGAACAGGAAAGAACCGGAAACCAGGTTGGTTGGAGGAGCACAAAGCCACGGCCCGCCTGAGGCAAAGGGCTCAGCTTAAAGGAGCAGCTGGACAGAAAGGAAAACAGGAGTTTGGCTGAGCACAGATTTTTACTTTGAAGGCTAAACTCAAATTTTTGCGCTTTCTAATTATCTAGTTGATAAGATTGCCTACGAGGAAAATACAATGTGATGCGTAGGACAAGGAGTCTATTCCTTTTTGCTAAGTGAAATTGCTAAGTGGAATATTACAAATCAAGCAAATTTTTGACATTTCACCCACCTCAACTTGCAAAGAATATAACCTGGTTTCTTCTCCACAGCATTATGTTTACAGTCTCAGTAAAAATAATAACTTTAGAAATGCAGATTGAGCAAAATTGCATAGTTTCCTTAAAATGAAACAGTCACTTTTTCTTTTGCAAAGCTAAACATTTGCTAAATGTGTTCTAAGCCAATAGGGCAATGTCGTTGCTGGATCACGAGTGTTGGCAAAATAAGTTATTTTGGAAAAAGCAAACAGAAACACACCCAGAAAACTATCTGTGTGCTTGTCAGCTTTGTCCTCTTCAGTCACCTTGACAATTTCAAATGTCAAGTGATATGCATTTTTAAGCTAAAAATCATGATCTGTTTCTCAGGGAAAGCCTTTCATGGAATTGTGCTTTTATCCCATTGTTTTCCTGTTACTTTTTCAGGTTTCCTCCCTGGAACCTACCATCTGACCCCCAAATCAAATAAGGTAGAGGTATTCCCTCTGTGCCTCCATTTTGTCTTTCTTCCACTCTCCTCCTCCAGAAACATGTTTCATGCCTCCCATTTCAA
Source organism: Suricata suricatta (assembly GCF_006229205.1). NCBI lineage: Eukaryota > Metazoa > Chordata > Mammalia > Carnivora > Herpestidae > Suricata > Suricata suricatta. Next base: position 52,500,164 of record NC_043712.1, on the reverse strand, counting down.
ATAAAGTGGCTCTCTAGTCCCTATCAGATCCTATGTCAAAAATATGGTCTTTTGGAAAGTTTTAAATGAGCGGTTTATGGGTTAGCACAGATTTAAGCCAAAGGATGTGTATTTTTAGTATAAAAAGTAGAATTAAAGAATTTGTGCCCCTTAAAAGCACCCTGTCAAACACAGGTGGAGAAGAAAGGGGAAAGGAGGGGAGAGATGGGAATCGATAGATAGGAAGTTCAAAGGGGACTTAGGTGAGTCACAGGGGCCATTTGGACTTTCCTCTCTGGAGAGTGAATTCTGAAAACACCTCGAAGCTCAGTCCTTCAGGAAGGCTGTTGTTATCTACAAATGCATGACCTGCGTGAGGACACGGAAGTTGTCTTCCGTTTCAGGCTGTCCATCTCAGACTCCTCCCTGCCTGATGATGGGGATCTGACCACGATGGAAATCGGCAGCCTGCCATCAGACAGATGGGAACGAGGGCAAGCAAGCCAGGGACCATGTAAGAGTAAGAAATATGTTTACTGAGGCCAGTGTTCCCAGCTGGGACACCGAGGCAGCTGTCTGTGCTGACCAAAAGCTAATAAGCCAGTGGTGAGAAGGATGACATTTCTAACCATGACTGGATCACACACACCCTTCCACTTTCACAAGTAACAATGCAAACCAGTCACGGGCAGAGAAACACTCGCAGAGGGAGACAGGGTGAACGGTCATGGTTGGCTTCCCAGTCAAAATACGCCTAGCAGAGCAAGAGCACCAAGGTCAGCACTGTTCATGTCTGCCAGGGTTGACCAGCTGATCTTCCAAATGCTCCCCCACCACCCCCAAGGAAGCCTCCCAAATATGCTTTCAAGTTTGAAAACAACCACGCCATGGCTGTGCCGGCATCCATCCCAAGGTTAAGAAGCTGGTGGTATCAAGGTAGCAGCTCCTTCTGTGGATCCGTTTTGTTGATTTTCCTTTAGTAAGGCCCCCCTGAGGAGAGACACAGCCAGGATGACCACGGTGCTCGTGAAATTTGGGGAATGACTCGCAGATTTGTCTGGGGTGCCTGCCTGGTCTGATTTCACCATTACCAGGGTGCTTTCAGGCTCTCTGCATTTCTTGGCAATAGAGTTGGCTGAAGAATCTGCCATCTGTCATGGCATTTAAAAGATAAAAATGGAATCATAAATAGAGCCAGTTCCGAAGGAAAGAAAAAAAAAAAGTCCAGCCAGCATGTCAAAATGGAGGACATTAGCATGTTCTTTTAGTACCCGGCTGCCAGCAGCTGAAGTCAGCTTGCTAATCACTTGGTGTCATCTGTCCTAGGATGTGCTGCCAAATCTTTCTTCCAGGCCAGCAGCACCAAACAATGCAGGAGAAATTTATGATTCACAAAATATTTTTGCAGAAGGTAAAATCTGACCATTAAACTCCCCCGTTTAATTAATTCTGCCGTATCTTACATTATAAAGACAAGGGGGGAAAATCCTCTGCCACAGAATTTATCTCTCCTACCCAGCCAAATTCCTTGCCAGATTTAACAGCAAGCAACATAAATTTAGGTGATCAGATTGGTTGCATAGATTTAATTTTTAAAAAGCACCACGATCACACGTTCATTACAACAGACTTTCAGCTTTGGTTGAGCTCCACTTGAGAAGCGCCACAGCAGCCCATGACTGGGTTAGTGAAATGCCAAGGGTCTTGGGCAGATGCTAGGCTCTTCCATCATAAATATGTACAACTGTTGGCCAAACATCAGAATGACACAGGAGGACATGTCTTCCCACAGGTGCAGATTCTCCATGAAGTTTTGGTATAATGGAGAAATCTCTTCAAAATGAGATCTTAGCCCAAATTCAGCTCTGATACTCAGTAACATCAGCTTAGATGACTTCCTGCACCTTTTGGAACCTTGGTTTTCTCATGCATAAAATGGGAACAAATCATCCCACTCGAGGCGGTGGCATAAGGCATTAAGGGAAAGGAGAACCAAAAAAAAGAGTCTAGTACAATGCCTGATGTATTGCACACATTCAAGTGATACTAGCTTTCCTGAACATCAGTGTGTTTCCAAGTCTTCTTCCCTAGTCTTGGGTCATCCAAGCAATACCGTTTTGCCATATTCTTCTACTACTGTACTCATAGTATTTAACTACTTTGCTTTATATCAATTCACTCTTGTAGCTAAATACATGTATTTAAAAGGACACCTTTTAACCGATACTGTCGGCTAAATGTGAAGCAGTTAACTCTGAAGAACTGTTAAAAACATATGAAGCCCAGCCTGAGACTTCTTCCTTGAAACCATCAGGGGAATTGACAGAATGACAAGGGAGTGGTTTCTCACACTGGGTTCCCCGTCGTTTATTGCCTTCTCTCTAGACCAACCCTCATCATTGCATCTTTGTATCATTGGTGGTGCAAAATTACTCTCTTTGGGAAATAGGGCCACAGACTTTTCGCTAAACAACAACGACCAAAAAAAAAAAAAAAACCCTGCCCAGGAGCCCAGTGTGCAAAATAAACTAAAAAACAATAAAAAAAAAAAAAACCAAAACAAAGCTCAATCAGTAAACTGAAGTGAGGGTCCCAGAGCCTCACCAATTCAGCCCCTTCACTTTCTGTGTCCAGGAAGCCCCAAGACGGCTTCTGGAAATCCTCAAATCTCCCTAGAATGTTCTTGAGACAATGGACTGGACTAGAATAGTGATTGCTAGTCCTGGTGGTATCACAACCCCCTGGAGAGCTTTTGGGTTTTTTATTGTTGTTTTTTGAGTTTTATTTCTTTATTTTGAGAGAGAAAGAGAGAGAGAGAGCGAGCACAAGCAAGGGAGGGGCGAAGAGAGAGAGAATCCCAAGCAGGCTCCACACTGTGAGCATGGAGCAGACATGGGGTTCCAACCCAGGACCTGCAAGATCATGACCTGAGCTAAAATCAAGAGTTGGACGCTTAACTGCTTACCAGGCTGAGTCACCGAGGTGCCCCCCCTGCCCCCCGGAGAGCTTTTAAAATTACAGATTCCTGGCCCAAGACTGGACTTAGCAAAGCCACCTCTCTGGAGTGAGAGCCAAGAATATGTTTTTATCAGTCTTCCTGGTAAATCTCTTGAAGATCTAGATATTTTAAAAATCCCTAGGATAAATGACTTCTAAAATGCCATCCAGTATGACCTTCTATGGCTGTGAATTAGGAAAATTTTAGAATATCATGAATCCTCACATACAGACATTTTGTTTGTCATTCTCAGCTCATCACAACCATCTGATGAACACCTCATCTTGGTTTCTGGAGCTCTAGATGCATTCATTCACTGGCTTCTCCAGAAGGGACACTAGTTTCTCCAAAGAGTCATTAATATCTTCAGCAAAGTGTCCTGTGAGCATTGACTGGGGAAAGTGGGAATGGAAAGGAGCAAGCAGTTCCAGAAATGGGTGTAAAATTATAGGCCCTGAATCTGATACACATGCATTAAGAAGCCAAGAAGCACCCAGTCTCCATAAGTAACCAGGAAAAAGCATCTCTCTTCTTTGTCATTTCTTTCCTCCTTCAAGAATAATCTTGGTATTGTAAAGACTGGCAGAGAAAGGGAGCCAAAGAAAGAATATAGTCACCATGATAACAACAGCAATAACAACAATAACAGTAGCCAAAAGGGCAGCTATTACTTATTTAATTCCTCCTGGGTGCCACATATGTTTAGAAGTACTTTACATGTATAAACTCATTTAAACCTCCCACCACTCCTATGAAACAGGTACTACGAGCCTCGTTTCTTTTCACAAAGAGGGCACAAGAGCACAGAAGGGTGTGTGACTTGGCCACAGAGTGGTCTTAACAACTATCCTCTACCACTTCTGGGGCAAAAGAACCGGCATAAAAAAGAATTCACAGGTTTGATGCTTTGCCTAATGCCTAGCAACACTCAAACACCGAACTGTTATTTAGAAATTGATCAACCAAATGAGTATCTGCTTGTTAAAGACATTAGTCAAAAGAAAAAAACAGAAACTATTAGTTCAGACTTCCCCCAATTTTTTAACAGCTGACTATCCCAATCCTCTTCCCAAATCATCATTCCAAAAAGGCAAGCAAAACCATCTTTAGTGACATTTAAACAATGTTTATCATCGCAGACATATTGAATTTAGAGAGACAGAAGGTATGACAGAGGAGAGTGGCGTGTGAGCACGGGTGCATCAGTGCCCTTGATAACTCATGGGGACCCGACGAATAACATGGGAGTATGCTACACTTACATGAGTGATAGTGCTTTCCTGAAGGTTGTATCTCTTTTTAGAAGATTTTGTTTTGAAGTAATATCTACACGCAACGAGGAGCTTGAACTCATGACCCCAAGATCAAGAGTCACATGCTCTTCTGACTGAGCCAGCCAGGCGCTCTTAGATATACTTTATTTGTAAACAACAGCCCTCATGTCTGGCTTTGCTGTTGTCCTTTAAGTTGCACTCTTTCAGCTGTCATGCGTCACGGCAGCCGAAGACCAGTGCAATACCGGAGCTGGAAGAGAACCCATTTTCTGCCACCTGTTGTCTTTCTAAGCGTTAACCCAGGGAAACGTTTTTGGGGGGCTCACCTGAAGGTGTCATGGGAGGCAGCTGCCTTGCTCTTATGTACGTAACAGACTGTCTGTCCTGCTATGTCCATTTGGCTGAAGCTTGTAATGGGGACTCCAGGGTAGCGGACATATTCAACCTGTCCATACCGCGGAGCGGAAGTGAGGACATAGAGCAGTTCCTCGGGTTTGTCTGTTCCATCCACAGCAAGGAGAGTGGCCGTCGTTAAGAAACCTCGGTCACCTTTAGACACCACAAGCGGTTTTGCCAGGATGACAATATCGCCTGCAGAGCAAAAGAACTTGTGGTCAAGACCCAAATTAAAAAAACACAAAGTATGTCCAAGGTAAAGGTAAAAAGCAGAGGGCAAGCAGCAGAAAGCAAAACTAATAAATACGGTATAGATTTTATATAATCATGATTAATAAAAGAATTAGGCAAAAGATATGACACAGCAGGGGAAAACATATGACCAAATAAAGATACGAAAGATGTCAGTCTCATAAATAATTGTGGAAATACAAATCAAGGTCACAATAAGTTACAATCATCTTGTAACTCGCTGATTTGCAAACATTTAGAATTTTGAAGAGGATGTAGATCTTGCACACGACTCTGGTAGGAATGTAAACTGGCACACATTTGGCATTATTTGGTAAAGAGTAGAATATTCAGACGTTTTGACCCAGCGGTTCCAGTCCAGCTGTGTCCTGGAGAGCCCTGGCACTCGAGAGACGCGGACCCGGCCCGCCAGGGCAGCACCGCTGTAACAGCCCACTGGAGCCCACAGTCACCGCTGGAGACAGCCCACATGCCCTTGCGGAAGGTAAATATGTAAACGAACCGTGGTCTGATCAGACAACTGAATTGGGGACAGTAGCAAAATGAAGGAACTACCGCTACATGCAACAACACGGAGGTAGCTTGCTAACATTGGTTAGTTGCATGAGCATGTTCCAGAAAGCCATGAACAAAAGTAAGAATATTGACACAAAATTTAAGAGGATGGTTCTCTCTGGAAGATGGGAAGAGCACATAGATGTTTGTTCCTGTTCATGTTCCAGTCCTTGAACTGGATGGCGGTTGCACAGGGGTGTAGTATGTATTTAAAAGAGAATAAATGAATGAATGAAAGAATTGTATAAATGAGTGAAGTAGAAGTGGGTCACATGTAGACTAAGGGTGCAGTTTTACAAAGTAAGGATTATAATTCAATTGTGTTCACATTCATTTAAAAAACGATCACAATGCAGATATTGAACTTTCTACTTTGTGCCAGGCACAGGGGTGAGGCTCTTTCACTGTCACACCAACTGTGACGTAACATATTATAATATTTCCCAGGTTATACGTGAGGAAACTAAGGTGTAGAAATGCTAACCAACTTGCTAATAATGATACATATAATAAAAGGTCGAGATAGAATTTATACTCAAGCCATCTGACTCAAGGACACAAACTTGAACATTAGATTATTTTGCTGCTACTCTGTAATATATCAGAGCTCTTAAATATCAACACTAAAAGAATGAATGTCCAAAAAGAACATTACTTCACACATACTTACATGTGACGTAAATGCCAAGCCATTTCTAAATTGAAAAATGCAAATTGTCAATAAAATATGAAAAGACGGTCAGTCCCATGATGAAAATAAATAAATCAATAAGTAAATAAATAAATAAAATATCAAGGAGGTACAACTAGACCAGTGGTTCTCAATGAATGGCAGTTTGGGCCCCCAGGGGCCATTTGGCAATGTCTAGAGACAGTTGTAGTGGTCATAACTGGGGGTTTCTATGGGCTTCTAATAGGTAGAGGCCAGAGATGCCTCTAAACTTCCTAGAATGTACAAGAAGTTCCATTACAACAAAGCATTATCTATCCCAAAATGTCAATCAATAGTGCTGACTGAGAAATTGTTTCAGATGATTAAATTGGTCTTTTTGATACATTATCATGCTTTTAACTCAAAATGCTATCCAATGTAAGTGCAATGGAGAATCAAAAACCATCCTAACTTGAAACAAAACCTGAGTCCCAGAGAGGGCTTGCCCCATGAGAGTCAAGATGAATGAATACATCAATAGAAGAATGAACAAAGCTGAGGACACAAAAATTACCCATGGAAAGTTTCCCCAGGAGTGGAAGATGGACCTGTAGGGAGAACGAGCATCTGGGCTTACAGCTTTTCAGCACTGCGATGGCAAAGTACGGCTTGGGGTCAACTACAGACCATGTGCCTTTAAGGTTCTCTCAAAGATTTCCACATCACTCTTGTCAGTGTGCAAATCGCAAAACACAGAACAAATGGAAGGCCTAATGTTATTTAGAATGACTCTCCAATGGAGATGATCTGAATGCTCAATATTAGGTTTAGGGCTTAGTGTAATTATTCAGTGTAGTTTTATTTAGAGATGAACAATTCCAGTCATAAAGTTATGCTACAACTTGAGAAAACTCACACTAAGTAAAAATAAACAAATACAAATAAAGTACAACACTGTGATGTAAAAAGAAGCCAAGAGAAGACATTTGTAACTTCAACAAATGCTAATAGGTTACTGTATCTGTTTGATATAAGTGTTCACAAAGCCTTTTAGAAAATTATCCCACATTGACACTGGGGGGCTCAGCTGGTTAAGCACCCAACTCCTGATCCAGGTCCAGGCTGTGATCTCATGGGACTGAGCCCCACCCCCGGCTCTGCGCTGAGCATGGAGATTCTCTCTCTTCCTCTCTCTCTCTCTCTCTCTCTCTCTCTCTCTCTCTCTCTGCCCCTCCCCCCTCAAAATATATAAAATAAACTTAAAAAAAAAAAAAGGGAGAGAATCCCAGGTCAGTCACAGCAGAGACTGGCCAGGTGCTCACCAACCTCATTTCCTTTTCTTCTTGGGCACACCACTAGAGTTTCTATCGCCCAGTCTCCCTTAATGTGGTGTGTGATGGATTCAGCCCCTGGGATGTGGAGAAGACAGGTACTTCCATAGGCTACCTCTCATATTCCTCCATGTTTCACTTCCAGAGTGATTCCAAGGCTTTCAGAGAGGAAAAAGTTGGAAAAAAAATCCCTAGATGGGTGTGCAGGACAGAGCCCTCCCCCACCCTGGTGGATGCGCTGTGCTTAGCCAAGAGCGGGCGGTCCTAATACATTAGCTGTCTGCACGGACATACTGCTTGCATTACATTTTGCCTGGACATCTATTTATGACGACCGTTTGCAGAAAGAAGAGAATATGAATAGTAATATCTAGGTTATCTGAGGGTCACTTCTTGGACATCTTCAAAAAACATATTTTATGACCAAGAAACAAGCAAATGAAATATGTTATTCTATATTCCCAAATACACAACTCAAAATCAATCAAGCTGACTTAAATGAAAAAGAGAAGAGATTCAGGACAACTGTAATTCTCTCACACACATGATGTAAGGTTTACACTGCACTCGGGGCTTCCTAGCAGCAAGGCAAAAAAGGAAGCATTCAGTCAACCAACGCACTGAAGATTCCAGAATATGCTTGGTCCTAGGAATAGAGATTCTGGGACTATCCAGAGGAACAACAAATGAACTTCCCTTCCTCACATAAACTCTAAGCAAAATTATGGGTTGCTGACAGCTGGGCATTAAGGGCTTATACTTTGCCTTGTTGAGCTTCCTTTCCAGTAATTTTTCCCCCTCCTCCTGCCACCATCCACTGTCAAGTCCTGTTATACAAATGGTCTGCTTAACTCCGGAGAAGCTTAGTATCTTGTCATGCTCTCCCTCGTCCCTAAAAGAGTTTGTGTTAGCACTTTCAAAGCGAAAGGAGCAACAGCCTAACCTTTTCAGTGACCAAGTTCTTTCTGATGATTTTTCCACTTTAAAATATATTTTTCTTTCCTTTTTTATTATTATATTGGAGATGTTTTTCCTGTGAAACTTTATTTTCAAGTAATAATTCACTTCCAGAAGATACAATTAGAGTTATCACACTGAGTTGGTAAAATTTTACTGGTAGCAGAAAACTCTGACTGTTTTAAGTAGCCTGTGTAGCCATATTGTGGGCAAGGTTGGATTTCCAACCGGCTTTTTAAATACTAAAAATATAACAAATAGAAGGACTTCTGGCATGAAGCCCAATAGCAGCAAAGCAGGTGAGGAGTCAAAGAAAGTAATCATAAATGATGGAATTTCAGGTACAAAGTGTTGCGCCCAAGTTTTTAAAATCGCCCCAAATCACCCCAAAACAAACACCAGAGACTGCTAGGGAAACCGAGTCACGCCTGCAAAAGCAAAGGGCCTTTATTACAAGCTTAAGCTCGGGCTCACACTCTCCAGCCAACCCGCTGGCCACGTGGAGAGAGCCCCAAACAAATGCAGGGCAGGGCCTTTTATGCCTTTGGGAGGGGGAGTTACAGGAAATGATGACAGGTGTACAGTGATCCAATCCCTGCCCCCACCATCAACACTGGCAGTTGTGGGAGCCAATCACACCATCCGGAGCACTGACCAATCAGAGTGGGCCCAGGACGCCCCACGTGGGGCGTGACTAGGCCCGCCTCTAGAGAGGTCAAAGGTATCGGCAGTCCTCCCGCATTGGGCGCCGCAGGAGTTGTCCCTCCCTAATGTGCGCCCTTTCAGGAGAAGCCGGCGCCTTCCCCTTTAAGTACAGGGGAAGGCTGGATCGGACCTGCATCCTTACAAAAGGACAGAAGGGAAAAAGGAAAGAAGAGAGGGGAGAAGAGAGAAGGAAGGAGAAGGAAGGAAAAAAGGAAGTTAGTTGAAAACGTTTCAGTGCTTCTGGAAGCTCACTTCTAGTTATAAAACTTAGTACCAATAGCGTTTGATAGAGATGCTTTTACCCTTCCCCATGTCCTTGATGGTGATGTGACAGTCAAATGCTGGTGACCGGTTGTCACCATCCCAGAGGTAGAAGGTAAAGCTGTCTCGGTTCTGGGAATCCACTGCCCCGGTGTGCGTGTATCTCAGCAAGTTCAGGTCCACGTCCTCCTGAGTGCACTTCATGCCAGGGTAGAGAGGGACCCAGTCCCTCCCTATCTGAAAGATGCCAGAGTTAGTCAGCCGCCCGTGGTTTTTTCTTTCCAAGCCGTGTGAGTGGACATTTTCCATATCCCCTGTAAACCTCCAGTATAAATGATATTTCAGGGAATCTCCAGGATGCATTTTATTTTTGCCTTTTTACCTTATTGTTTTTCCTTTCAAAGAAATACATTAAAACAAATTAAGACCTTGGGAAAAGAACTACCTTCAACCGAAAGATTTTTGACAGTCGCGTGGCAATTCAACAGCGTGCTACATCCAAGGTATTTATCATAAGCAATCACAGCTGATTAAATATTCCAATGAATGAGAGCAGGTGGGTAACCCAGCTGCTGAAATTGATTCTTTAAAAATTAAATATGTTTCATTTGAGGTTTCCTTTTTTTTTCTTAGATCCTATCATTGTACAATTAATCAAACCTGTTTTTTTTCCAAACTGGTTTATCACTGGACTAGTCTGAAATAGATCAAACAAAAATAGAATGGATGTATTTACTCCCAGTTAGCTTTCCCTAACCATAGCTCATAAAAGTCGCTTGACATATCATATTATCTTCTGTTTTTCCTTGTCTGGTTTAAGAGACTAAAATAGAAATGTGAAACCTTTGTGTTTTTTTATTTCCTTTGACACATTATTCCACAGACTCTCAATTCCTGGCAAAAAAATGCTTTGTCCTGCCCTCCCCTCTTTGCTTTACCCCTCCCTTTATATCCTATTTGATAAAGTTTCCTCCTCTTTAAATTTCTGTTCATCTGATGCTTGTCCTCGGGCTCACTGGGTGAAAGTTAGTTACATTGTAACAATAAAACTCATTATGTGTTTCCATCATAAGTTCTATTTGCAAATTTCATTTTTCAAACAGTCTCCTTCTGGTTTTAAACTGGACAGCCTGCAATTCTACTTAACTTTTTTCTTTTGTAATCTTTTGTAAATACAGAAGAAGATATCTTTGGCTATCTCCTATCTCCACACAGCTTCCCATTTGCACTCCCACATGCCAGCTTTGATTTTATGAAATTATTTGCAAGCCCCCAAAGAGGAAGAAAGTCAGAATCGAGCTGGGGCAAACTAAGGAAAGTCAGTAAGAACAGAAGAACCTGTGAGGAAGTCCAGGAATCCTAGAGTCCTGGTTCCTGGTCTTGGAGACATTTGGAAACCCCCAAGGGAGCTGGGAGAGACCTACATGGTGTCATACCGGGAGCCTGGACCCATCTGGATTTTCACATACCCAAAGCCCTTCAGTGCCCATGCTACCCAAATGTGTGAGCTCTCACTGCATTTCTGCTTCATTACTCTTCAAAATGAAATAAGGACACAGCTGTACCTCCATTTAAATCAGTGATTGCTCTTCATTCGGATTCTCTGTGGTGCCTGTAGTCTAAGACAATCAGGCTGTTCCACGAAGAATGAATCCTCACTGCTCTTCTAGGACTGTGTCTACATTACATTATAAGTTAAGCACTCAGTCAGATAATCACATTGGCGGTAATTGGTGGTTACTGTTGCTAGCTTCAATCCATCATTCAAATAAACATTTTGATGGATTACTCAAGTGACTGATGTATAATTTATGGTGGGCTACTCCATGGTCGTCTTGCACACGCTCTGAATCAGACTGGTGAGCACCATTTGTTAAAAGACCACCTTGTCTCTATCATATCTCTTCTGCTCCTTTGCCACCGACCCACTGACTGTATTTCTCTGAGGGTCGACTTCTGGACTCTCCATTCTGTTCCATTCATTCATTTGTCTGTTCTTCCACCAAGCCCCTACTAACTGAACTGATGCAGCTGTATAGTAAGTCTTGTAGTCAGGTAGTGTCAGGACTTGAACTTTGTACTCACTACTTTGGGTATTTGGCCTCTCCATGTGAACTTTAGAAACAGATTGTTAATATCCACAACTGCTCTTCAAAGTAGAGGCTATTAAAAATGGTTTTAATGTGGTGGGAATTAAGATATCTCAAAGGATGCCTGGTTCTCACCAGAAATTAGACAACTTGGCTTACCCCAGTAACCCCCTCTCCCCAAAGTGTAGGTACAATCCCAGGGGAGAGGAAACAATAAAGAACCTTGTTATCTGGTTGAATATACCCTGCGTTGAGTAAAGAAACATGAGTAACATGAGTTCACCTCAAATTAAGAAAATTAAATTTTCTACCTCTGGGCAAAATATGGCTATAAGAGAATAAATTCAGTTATAGAAATCTGTGAATTGAGAAAATTTATACCCACCACATTTGTTTTGAAAAACAAAAGCAAAAAGGCCACTAACCTTAAGTTGAAGTTGCCCATTTTGGGGAAGCCTTTCAAATAAATAGTAAATCTTCTCCCTGGGTGAGTCTTCATCTATGGCTGAAAGAATGGCACTAGAAATAATTCGAGTTTCACCCATTTTCATTGTAATTTCAGCCTTCCTGTAAAAAGGAAGAGGTCTAGGTTGATAGGAAAATAGAAGGCATTGCTTTCACAGGGGTCATTCAGAATGACTATTACAGTTCCCAGTTTCTACATTTGGGGGATGATATTCCACATCCACAGTACTGGAAATGAGGAGTCAGACTCGTGAAACAGGCTCTCCTTTCACTATACACATGAAAGTCCTAAAAAGACAATTAGCAACAATGAATATGGTATGAGGTCTTTAAATCCTTCTAACGGTTAACCTGCATTGAACTTCACAACTCTATGTTGTAATTTCTTTTATAAAATGGGGATTTCCAATATTTCATCTGCTACAACAACAGCTCCATGACCTAAGTGGCCAAGGTGTAACCATTCTAATTTCACAGACAAAAACTTACATAAAGAGATCAAATGGCTTATCCACAGGTGCTCTGGTACCTTTATGAAATACCATTATGAGTTGGGTGATACTTGGACCATCCACGGCCCTCAACATTATTCCCCCCTCCCCTGGTGACATTCTGGGTAGCGAGCTTTCTCTTCACAGCGACTGATCATTTCCAAGTATTCCAGCAGCCAGGTTAGCCGCTGGTGCTCTGAAGAGAGAACTGAAACAAGCGGCGGCTGGGTCCACCATAAATGTTGCTACTGTGGTTTTCAGGTCTTCTCCGGTGCATTCCTTTCACAGCTGACTTAGCCATTTGCCCCAAAGTGAGGAAGGGATTTCTCTCTCCCTGTGTGTCTAGCTTTTGGCCAAACTCTGTCCAACGTGACAACTTGGTTTCTGATAAAAATGGGGACATTTCATTGGGATGCAGCTGAAGGACCGACTGGCATTCCAACAGCCTTCCAACCTGCTGCTGAGAAGCCAGAGCCCAGACACCTCCACTGTAACCTCTTGTACTGGGCAGCTTTCTCACCCTCTCCAGGACTGACATCTTCCCTGGCAGTAGGAGGGGATTTTTGCCCACCTCTTTCCTAGAGAATATTAATCCCTTTACTCTAGAAGACTCATGAATCACTTCACCAGTTGCTTATGGAGATTAGTGGCACCATTGACAGAAACAGATTAATCAATGCAGGAAGGAAGCCCATGTGATGAAGATAAGGAGTCTGGCAGGAAGAAAGTGTCAGAATTAAATGCCAGGGGGGCCAAAGGAGAAGAAATTACATCATAGTCTGAGTTACCTCAAAAGGGACCATTGGACAAGGACTGTGGTGCAAGTAATTTATTTGGGAGGTGATCCCAGGAAGCAAGAGAAATGTGCGAGGAGTGAGACAGGGCAGGAGGGAAAAGCAACAAAAGCTGTTTTTCCAGCAATGGGGCTCAGTGTTCCTGAGGATCCTTTGAAGAACTACATAGAATATGCTTCAAATTGTACTCCTGAAGGATAGGAGTGTGGGACATTTATTTTATCCACTAGCTCCCACAGGGTAAGAGCTACCATCAGAGTGCTTTCTGCTGTGTCTAGACGGGCAGAATGAGCTGACGTTGCTTCAGAAAATCCCTGAGTAACACAGCAAGTGAGGCGACACACTGAGGCCCTTGTAAATGTGCCCTGACAATGTGTGTGGTCTTTTCCACCACAAGAGTGACTATAATCAGAGGAGGAGCAGAGAGTGGGGGGCTAAGAGATCATGACCCAGAGAACCAAAAGTATCTACTGCAGCATCTCAAAGGAATTATCAAAGGAATGGTGTCAAATGCTCTAGTGAGGTACAGCAAGGTAAGACGAGCCACTCATTTCGCGGGGAAAGCCAAGGGTAACTTTCCATGGAGCAGCTTCAATAAAGCGGGGGAGATTGGGCAGAAATGGCTGAAGCAAGCACAAGCGAATTCCTCCAAATTGTTTGGCACTGGAATAAATGAGGCACTGAGTCATCTTTGTAGTTGTAGCTTTAGAATGAGACTACTTGCTCGTAATAATGGTGATAACTGACACTCAGTAGCCAGTCTTTCAAGAATGACTACATCTTTTAATTCATTTAATCCTTGCAACAACCTTGTGAAGAGGATACTGTTATTATCCCCACTTACAAAGAGGTTGACAAAGAGGTCGGGAGAGGTTAAGTGACAAGTTCGAGGCTACACAACTGGTTGATGGCTGAACCAAGGCAGTCCGGCTCCAGAATCTGCTCTCTTAACCACTGACTATATCCTTGTGTCTTGTTAGCAGAAGGAATGAAAAGGGAGAGAATGAAGATGTGAGAGAAAATATAATGGAGCACATTCTGGGGGGAGGCAAGAGGTGATCCACCCAAGGACACACATGAAAGGGAAAGAAGATGAATATAACTACCATTCACAGGATAGGAGGAAAAAAGAAAAGAAAAACAAGGGACTTGGAAGAGAGTGGAAGATTTGGCAATTCTGTAGATGAACAATTACTGGCAGTTTTTTGGCAAGAACACAGCGAAAAAAAATAAGTCAGATAGAGTTGAGTGAGTGCCCTGTGATTTTACTACTCTAGTCTCGGTTTTCTTAGTAAAGATAATGATACCTCCTTCCCATAAATTTGGTGAGGACTTAAGGAAATACTTTCTGTAACAGGATCGAATACAGTGTCTGTCACATAGTAAGCACTTAATAAACACCAGTTTTTATCTCTCTTCCTTCCTCTCAGATGCAGTGAGGCTATCCCATAGAGGTTTCATATTACTGTAATACCCTTCTTGTTTTCATTTTTATAAATCAAGCTCATACCAGTCCAACACTCTACCTATATAATAGAAAATGAAATTTTCTTCTGGATACTTTCAGTGAAACTGATGTCTGAGATGCAACCCTTCAAGAAACAATCATCAGTATTTCCCATAATGATTTTCACGGGCCTTCCTGATGGCTTGTGAGGGAATGCCAGGATAGAGAAGGGACTTGTTTGAGGTCCTCTTTTCTGCAAAGTGGAGGAGACTTTGGGGTTTACACATTTTCAGGAAGTTGTTCACTCCCTGCGAAAAACTAGAACTGCTTACTCAACGCCTCTCACTGCTGCACCATTGGATACAGAGGTGAAGCGGTCAAAGAGCCCCCAACACCTCAGAGTCGCTTCTCTGCACCCAGCTCTAGAGAAAGCCGAGCCTCCTAGAGTTTTATCCTCATACAGTTGTGTACAGTTGCTGGTAATAAGAGAAATGGCTGGAACTATAGAAATATAACTGATGAAAACTCTGTACCCTATTTTCGAACTGATCAACTGCACAGGGATATACTGAGACAGTCTGCAGTTAATGTCAGTGCAGAATTTTTAAATAATCATTTAAGTGCTCATTTCGATACAAGTTGGCAGGGGAGGGTTGATCCATATGGAACACAGGGGACTGGTGGATAATGAAACACCAAGATGATGAAAGAAACGGCATTAAAATATTTCCCTCAGCCACTTAGTTAAGTTTGGTCAGTTTCAAGGGAGGACTGTCTGCAGTTAATATCATCACATTTTAGTTATGTCTACACATCCATTGCACTTTGGTATGTGTGTGCACATGCAGGTGCGTGTATATGTAAATGTGTTTAAATACTTGGGACACTGTTCATTCCATATTGTAGGTTCAGTCATTCTTAATTATTTACAACTAACTAGAACCTTTAGAGGAAAATCAAATAGCTAAAGGGTGAATTTATTATTAGGGGACGTTACATTAACTAACATTTGCACTAAAGGTTCTAGGTGCCTGAGAAGGCGGGACAAGACAGCAGGAGCTATCTAAGACTTATTTCTCTCTGGAGGATACACATTACACTTGCACCTAATCTTCCAAACTTCAGAATTTTCTAGAGCATCTGAAAGGACTCTTCAGGTAGCTTACTTGTTCAACATTGGTTTCTCATCATTAACTGGAGTGATTTCTACTGAAATCGTTTTTAATATCTTATGTTTCCCATCTGACAGCTGGACTGTGAAATCATCAGCAAGACTCTCTGAGTCATCATGCACATACATCAACTTCATTCCTGGAAGGAGGGGAAAAACAGAGAAGGTAAATCTTTCTTATGATTAAGCCATTCCTAAACACATATAATCTCCTTTAGTTTCCAAGGTATTGGTATCAGCAAGAGTTCGTTAATCAGTACATAGGGTGAAATTAAACTGCTTTATAAAGTAAGATTGCCCTCTTAGTTCATTAAAAATTCATATTTAAATATTTTAGTATTTGATACTAAAGGATCTTATTTAGAAATTAGTGAGAAAAAAAGAAATTAGTGAGGAAAGGATATATTATTTAATAAACTGTATGAAAACAGGGGTTCATTACTTGGGGAAAATTATAGCTAAATACCTACCTCAAGCCAATAAACAAAATAAGTTCTAGATGCATCACAACTTAAATATAACATTATTTTTTAAAAACTACATAGGATTCAGGGGTTCCTGGGTGGCTCAGTCAGTTAAGTGTCTGACTTCAGCTCAGGTCATGATCTCACGGTTCGTGGGTTTGAGCCCCACATCGGTTTCTGTGCTGATCGCTCAGAACCTGGAGCCTGCTTCAGATTCTGTGTCTCCCTCTCTCTTTCTCTGCCCCTCCCCCACTCGTGCTCTGTCACTCTCTGTCTCAAAAATAAACTATATTAAAAAAATTTTTTTTAACTACGTAGAATTCATATGAAAAAGCAAGAGATCCAGAATAGCCAAAACAATCTTGAAAAAGAACAAAATTGGAGACTCACATTCCCCATTTTCAAAACTTTCTGCAAAACTATAGTAATGAAGATAGTGTGGAACTGACATAGAATAATATAATAAAGGAGAGTCCAGAAATGAGCTCATACATTTACAATCAACTGAATATCAGCAGGGGAACAAAACCTATTCAATGAGGTAAGAATAGTCTTTTCAATAAATATTGCTTAGACAACTGAACAGCCATAGGCAGTAGAATGAATTTGGATCCCTACCTCCCACCACATAGAAAAATTAACTCAAAATGGATAATAGAACTAAATATAAGGGCTAACCTAGAAAAACTGTTAGAAGAAAACAGAACAATAAATCTTTGTGACTTTGAGTTAGGCAATGGTTTCTTAGATAAGATACCAAAAGCACAAGTAACCAAAACAAAACAAAACAAAACAAAACAAAAATGGTGGATAATTTTGATCTTAACAAAATCAGAAATACAGGGCTAAAAATGATACTATCAGGGAAGCAAAAAACAGTCTGCAGCACTGAAGAAAATAATTACAAGTCATATATCTGATTAGGGAGGGTCTAGTATTCCAAATAAAATAAAAACTTGTACAACTCAATAATAAAGGACAACCCAATTACAAAATTGGCAAAGACTTTGGGTAGACATTTTCCCAAAGAAGATGTAAGAATATAGACAAATAGCCAATAAATTCATGAAAAGATGTTCAACGCTATCAGCAATTCGGGAAACAAAATAAAAATCACAATGAGATACTATTTCACACTCGCTAGGATGGCTATAAGAAAAGGATAGACAATAACAAATGTTGGTGAGGATGCAGGGAAATTGGAACTCTCACATTACTGGTAGGAATGTAAAATGATGTAGCTACTTTGGAAACCAGTTTGACGGTTCCTCAGCATGTTAATCACAGAGTTATCACATGACCCAGCAATTCCACTCCTAGACACATACCCAAGAGAAATGATAGCATATATCCATACAAAAACTTATACATGAATGTTCACAGTCAAAAGTGAAAGTGACTCAAATACCCATTAACTGATGAATGGATTAAGTAAATGTGGTATGTCCATACCATTGTAAGGGCATTATATGTATATAATGAATATTATTTGGCAATAAAAAGGAATGGAGTAGTTCTGACTCGTGCTACAATATGGATAAATCTTACAAATATTATGTTAAATAAAGGAAACCAGTTACAAAAGATCATATATTCCATTTATATGATTCTGAAATGTAAGAATAAACAACTCTATAGAGACAAAAAATAGGTTACTGGTTGCCAAGGATTGAGGAAAAAAGGGGTAAGGATGAGTGCTAATGAGTATGGTATTTCTTTTAGGAGATGATGAAAGTGTTCTAAAATTGATCATGATGATGAATATACTTAGAATCTCTGAATTCTAGGCTTTAAATGGATAGGAATTATGGCATGTTGATTATATCTCTAAAATGATGTTTTAAAATATTTGGAAGACAATGGGGTGCCTGGGTGGCTCAGTCAATTAAGTGTCCGACTTTGGCTCAGGTCATGATCTTATGGTCGTGAGTTCGACCCCAGCTTCGGGCTCTGTGCTAACAGCTCAGAGCCTGGAGCCCGCCTCAGATTCTGTTTGCCTCTATCTCTGTTCCTCCCCTACTCATGCTCTGTCTCTCTCTGTCTCTCAAAAATAAATGTTAAAAATTTGTAAATATTTAGAAGACAATACAAGTAAGTATCTTTTTTAGACATTTTTAAAGTTTCTTTTTTTGACAGAAAGACAGAGAGAGAGCATGCATGTGTGAGAGAGAATGCAAGCAGGAGAGGGGCAAAGAGAGGGAGAAAGATAGAATCCTAAGCAGGCTCTACACTGCCAGCATGGAGCCTGCTGTGGGGCTTGAACTCATGAACCATGAGATCATGACCCAAGCCCAAATCAAGAGTCAGATGCTTAACTGCATGAGCCACTCAGGCGCTCCTACAAGTAAATATCTTATTTCTGAATGCAGAAGGTCTTCTGAATACAAAAACAGAAGAAAGAAAATGTAAAGAAAAATAACTATATATTTCACTACTTATAATTTGTGATTTCTGTACTTAAAAAACATGAATTAAAAGGCAAATAAAATCTAAAAATCTTATCTGTAGCATATGTGACAAAAATGTGAAACATCAAATATTTAATGATCTCTTATAAGTTAATATAAATCAGTGGAAAAATGGACAAAGGACATTATCAGGCAGTTTCCAAAAGGCGAAACATACAGTCAATGAATATGAAACTATGGTAAATCTTACTTATAATCTGAGAATTTCAAATTAAGGTGACAATAAGAGACTGTTATCAACTACCAAATTTGCACAGGTTTTTAAAACTATTCATTCCTGATTAGGAAAACAGGCATGCTCATGCGTATCATGCAACAGCGATTTTTCCCTTAAAGTATTATAAATGCTCACCTTTATTTTACCAAATAATTCATTATAAAAATGTATGCAAAAAAATTTTAATTTTATGTGGACTGATGTTAAGTTACAAAATATACATAAGATATGTTTATGTGTAATATGTAAATTCAAGAAATGAAAAGCTATCTGCATTTTTAAAAACAGAAGATAGTTGTATAAAATGAGCGTACAGTACATCCAATGAAAAGCTAGAGTTACCACAAAACATGTTTTCAATTAACATTTGAAAAGTAAGAAATTTAGGGGCACCTGGGTGGCTCAGTCAGTTAAGCATCCAACTCTTGATTTCCACTCAGATCATGATGTCACAGTTGGTGAGACAGAGCCTTGTATGGGGCTCTGCGCTCAAAGCACTGAGCCTGCTTGGGATTCTCTCTCTCCCTCTCTCTCCTTCTCCTCTGTTTGTGCTGTTTCTCTCTCCTCCTCTCTCTTGCTCTCTCTCTCTCTCTCTCTCTCAAAATAAACATTAAAAAAATGTTTTAGGGGCACCTGGGTGGCTCAGTTGGTTAAGTGTACAACTTTGGCTCAGGTCATAATCTCCTGATTCATGGGGTTAAGCCCCGCATCAGGCTCTGTGCTGAAAGCTCAGGGCCTGGAGCCCACTTAAGTTTCTGTGTCTCCCTATCTGTCTGCCTCTCCCCAGCTCACACTCTGTCTCTCTCTCAAAAATAAATAAACATTGTTAAAAATTTTAAAAAAATTTTTAATTTTAATTAAAGAAAAAGCCAAGGGGCTTTAAAAATAAATAAATAAAAACTAAGAAGTTTCTTATAATTGATAAGAAAAAAACTCCAGATTATGTAATGTGGTAGCAGCTTTATAAGTTCTGTATGTTTGGGGTGGGGGGTGTATGTGAGAATATACTAAAGTTTAGATAAAATGTAGCCCTAAATGAATCAAAGATAAACTAAAGATGGAAATCTAATCTCTGAGGTCATCAAGATTTTAACCGAAGTATTAATTCATGTAAACCATTTTTATTTTTTCCTCAAAATCATTGTGTAAGTGCAAAGCCTACTTATTTAACCTAAGAATATAATAAATAATAACAGTGAACCTGATTAGAAGACAGACTTTCTCGAGAGCAAAATTTGAATTATTACTTCTTTTCCTTTGTCTTAAATTTGAAAAAATATTGTCACAACATATTGTATTATTTGATATACATGGTTATTGACTTCATCCTATCATCAATTTAAGCACCATGAGTTCTTTCTTTGCAATTGAAAGAAACTAAGAAATATATGAATTAACTTTTCAAATTAAAACATGATATGACATTGAACAACTATTGCAAAATAAATTTGGGGACAAAGCACTTATCCCGGTTGGGAAGGAAAAATTCAGACAATAAACTGTTGAACCAGCACAGAGATGAAACAAGCACAGGAGGGGACTGGCTTGGCACCTGGAAGGGGTGCTCCACGGGGAGGCTGGAGGTAACCGGTTCTGAAGGCCCAGCAAAGGGGGCTCAGGCTGGGGAAACAACATGTGAAGGCAGGAAGGAGAGTGAGAATAGGCGGTGATTCTAGAATCATCCTTACTCCAGTATTCACAAGTGTGTTTATATTCAAAAAATGGGATAAAATTGATTTTTTAGAAAGAGCAATTAAAAAATAATTCAGGCTGCTATTCCAACGTGTCATTTCCTTACAGAACAAATTATCTCCACAGAGAATAATGAGTTATTATATGTGGTTCTATATTCGTTTCAAACATAGAAATTTTGGCAGTCAAATCTCTTCAAATTTAGGTCCATGATCTCAGTAGTTTTAAAAAGGAATTTTTTATTATGACATGAGAAAGTTGGAGCTAAAATACCCAAAATCACAAGTATCATTTTTACTGATGCTCCCAAAGTGAAAGAAGACATATTATTTCCTTTTCAACTACCCACTCTCTCCAGCCAAGGCTTCATGCCCTACATTAAGCCAGAGCCCAGAGAAACCCTTGAGGGATAAATGAATACAGTAGTTGAATTCCATTTCTTCACTTCCTATTTCTATGAGTAATTATTATATTTTCTGGGCTAAATTATTAAGTCAACAAGAACAAATGAAAAGAAGTGGAATGTGATATACCATTCTTGAGAAGATCCAAGGAAAAGCTGTGAATAATTTCAGGCCTCTGGCTGGCGTTTACAGGCTGCTTATTCTGAGGAAAGTCTTTGCTCAGCACCCCATTGACGAGGAGGCCATGACACGGTTTACGGGTGATGTGGACCAGCAAGGCATCCTTGGGAATGTCTAGATCAGCAGCACTGATGATGGAGGTATCCAGCTCCTTCATCTGACCCTCAAACACCTAAGCAAAAACAAGTCAGAACGTCAGCTGGGTAGAAATAAAACTTGTCTTTCTTTTAGCAAATTGCTCAAAAGAACTAATTTTAAGATATCCTACCACAATTTCTATGAAATTTGTGTGTAATGAGTCCTAAAAAGAAATGGCTGGTTTAACAAGCCTTGAGAAGAAAAAAATACATTTATTAATCCCTCTCTGGTTTTCTCTGAAGACTTCAAAGCATTTTATTCATTTCCATAAAGGACAGAGGATACACACACACACACACACACACACACACACACACACACACTTCTTCCCCTATAATTCAAAGGTCAGGGAAAAAGAAATCAAAGGAATGTTTGCTTTCTGGAATTTACAGAGTTCAGTTGTAAGTGTAGACCCTTCACCTTCAGATCCTAATCTGTTATTTTAACCTCCTAGACCTTGTTGCTTTCACAATTCTTATGTTTCTGCTTGAGAAATGGTACAAATATCAGCTATTCACACTGGGGGATATTTTATGTTTCTAATTCTTGTCATTGCAGGAAGACCTTCTGTATTTCAACTGCAGTAAACAACAATTGAAAAGGATGCTTCTGGAAGCATAAGGGTGTTTATTTTAATTCTGGGGCCCTCATCTTTCCCCACTCCTCATGCCTTCAATTTTCCTGAACTCCCTCCCCCACCCTCAAACCCCACTTCAGGTTTAATAATTCTTTAAGCACAAAGAGAACTGAATGTTTTTCATTTCAGGTAGGATCCAGGCATTTAGAACTTGGCTTGGTACTTAGCTGTCTTGATCTTTTTCCCACAGTGAGGATAAAGAGAACCTAGAAATATTTGTTTCCTATTTTGAAATAAAGCAAGACATAAATAATAAGAATGTATACATTTAACAGATGCTTATTGGGAGTCTGCAATGCACTGTCCCTCATGCTGTGGGGAACATGACTATTCTAAAGTATCAAAGGCAGATGACACTCTGAAGGCCTGTCCATCAATAATTATATTACAAGGAAGAAAATATCTGGTGCTGCTAAATATGGCTAAACAAAAATTGTAGAAGGTTGGAGGAGGCCAGGAATCCCTTCATGGAGGGGTGGGCATGTTGCCTATGAAGGATACATGTGGTTTAGATTTGTATAAATGTCCTTTCTCTTCAGCCTCTCTTGCTGAGAGAGCCTTCCTGCCACAAGTCCCTACTGCACTTGTATGAAGAAGAATCACTTGCTGTTCTGATACTTGGACTAAACTGATGCTTATTTTCTTGTATTTGGCCTTACATTTTTTGTTTTATTTTTTACTTCCATTTTATTATTTGAGAGAGAGAGAGAGGGAGGGAGGGAGGGAGGGAGAGGGAGGGAGAAGGGCAGGAGGAGAGAGATAGAGAAAGAATCTCAAGCAGGCTCCATGTTCAGTGTGGAGTCCAACATGGAGCTCGATCCCATGATCCTGGGATTATGCCTTGAACCAAAATCAAGAGTTGGACACTCAACTAACTGCGCCACCCGGGTACCACTGGCCTTACTTATTAAGGACTAAAATGGCATCATAGTTTAATGTGCAAAGATAAAATTATGAAATTATCTTTGATGGTAACTTGCCTTTTTCCGCAAGAATTTTAATAAAGCAACTTAAAATATGTTCTAATCACCCTTCTTTATAAAGCTTAAGAATCTTAGACTCACTATATGACAAAACTTCTCCTTTATAAAATGATAAATTACTTTGCAACATGACTGAAAAATTCCATTGAAGACATTTGGGATTCTTTTTTGTACATTTCAGTTACTGAGATTATAAATAAAAGTTTTATGTCAATATACACAAAATGCAGAAGCTTCCTAGTAGAGCAGTTTGAAATGGATTGTAGTATTTTAAACTAAAACCTCATTTTTTTGCAAGTTGCATCCCAACCTGATCAAGTTTAACTGTCTATAAGATAAATAATTTTCTCCAAGAAAGCAAAATAAATATGACTTTTTAAAAATCACTTGAAGCCTAAAGTCAGCTTTGCCAATGCCATGTGGAGCTCTGTATTTGTTACTGTTCAACAGCTTCTCTAAGGAGTGCCCAGGTAAGAAGCATGATTACTTTTGGAGAACAGCAAGTGATGATTTCCCAGGGGCTTAATTATTTCAGAAACTCCAACGCTAGATACATACAAAACAACAGAGGTAGGCACAAAAGGAATCATTTATAGAATTTTCCCTCTCTTTCATAATTACTGAAGTACCTTCCACAGAAATCCATGTGCCAACAGAAGAGGAAGGGCAGGAGCTGGCTCTGAAATCTCATTGTGAGTTGACTCTCATACACCATTAAGAGCCAGTGGAAAATTCATATCAAATTAAGACTTTTGTATTCAAAATTCGATAATTTTTAGTGGTAAATAAGGCTAGATAATGGTTTCAAGAAATATTTGCTTTGGGAGATGTCTGAAAAAAAGATGACAAACATAACAATAATACAAATGGCACCTGTTTACTAAGGGTCTAGTATGTGCCTAACTACGTTGATCATCATGGCTACCCTTTAAGGGTCTGATGCACATTTTGCGGATAAAGAAACGGATTAATAAAGAGAAATAACTTATCCAGGACCCTACAACTTGTAAACAGCAGCATCCAGGTTCCTCTGATTTCAAAGATCATCCATTTAATCAAGATTTGCTATATGTATGTCTGAATTAAATAATCATATGTAAACAGAATTATTTTAAAAGATTATATGCTAATATGAAAAGATTTCCAATATGCATAAGTAGGTTTTTTTTTAAAGTAGAAACCATAAGAGACTCTTAAATACTGAGAACAAACAGGGTTGATAGGGGTGGGGTAGAGGGGGAAATGTGTGATGGACATGGAGGAGGGCACTTGCTGGGATGAGCACTGGGGGTTATATGGAAGCCAACTTGACAATAATCTATAAAAAAATAAAATTAAATAAATAAAAAATACAAAAATATAAACAGTAAAAAAATAAATATAAAAAAGTAGAGACTGGTAGGTATAACATGATCCCTGATTTATAAGTAAAACACATTTAAAAATTGCACATATATTATATATACACACATATACTCATATACACACATCACTAGCATGTGCACAAATTATTTTCGAGGGATTACTAAAAATGCAGTCAATGGGGAGTGGCTCTGGGGAGGGGCTGTTGAAGAGAGTGACTGTCATATTTCATTATGTATGTTTCTCAGTATTCTAACTTATATAACTACATATTTTTATTATTATATAAGACAACAGGTGTTGTCTGTGGAGTGATATCATGGCCATTTTAACTATATTCTGAAATTTTAAATAAAACTAAGAAACCTTATCACATAAAAATACTTTTTAAACTACATTAAAAGCATGATTTAAATTGCATTTTTTCATTTCATGTATCTTTATAAATAGTTATATAAAAATATGGCTTAATATATGTGAATTAAAAGTCCTTGTCATTATAGCAGTAGTTAAGAGGACATTGTATGGAATCAAACTGTCTGGGTGCAAATTTCCCATGTACCACTCCCTATGTGCCATTTACTTCCAAGCCCTAGGATCTTGGTCCACTAAGCTAATCTCTTTATCCCTCCTTTTTTCAGTTACTCAATAGCAATAACAATACTGTTACCCTAAAAGCCTATTGTGAGTATTCAATATGAACACATGTAAAGGACTTGAAATAGTACCTACAACCTAGTAAAAACTCCGTCCTATATATATGCAACTATAATTGCATCCATGCAATTATATATGTTAGCAGTTATTACTATTCATTATCATCATTGTTATTAGAACAATATTTTTCAAGTAATTGCATTATATAATACTGGTTAGTGTTCTCCCCATTTCTAATCAACTTAATGTATTAAGTACAGGTGGACCCATGTAAATGAACTGGGGGAAACAAAATCAGAAAATGGCAAAAAAAAAAAAAACAGAAATGGAAAATTCTGGTATCTTTCTTACAGTAATATTCTGCACTACAAAGTCAGGAACTTCATCATTTGTGGGGTTGATTGTAACATAAAATGGTATCTCCAAGGAGCGTTGCTTCCCATCTGTGACGTACACCATGAACTGATCCGCTGTTGGTTCCATCCTCAGGTGCCTGGACTGCACATAGTTAATGTGCAAAGCCTTTATGTCTTTCCACCAGAACGAAGCTAGAGCACACCAACATGAAGCAGGTAAATTAGAAAAACTCTTTTTTTCAAGCTACTGATCCTTAATCCTTAACACAATAGCTTATTTCAAAAAAAAAAAGCAAATAAGAGATCATTGCAGTTGACCTAAGAATCAGCTATCAGGGGCTGCTCTAATGTCTGTCAGCCATCAACATAAAAGCAGATAGTCATAAATCGTAAGGAAGGATTAAAAATTTGCATGGAGAACAGATGGACGGTAACTGCCAACCAGGATGTGTAGGGACTTCATGACTATTCTTTATATGGTTAGAATGGATGTAAGAGAGACCTTGCCTTCATTAAAACCACTGCTCCTTTAAACAGTTCTTATCATGCTTGGATAAGAGAGAAACTATCTTGGTCTCAGTTAATTAAGCCTCTGACTTCAGCTCAGGTCATGGTCTCATGGTTCATGAACTTGAGCCCCACTTTGGGTGAGCTCGGGCCCCGTATCAGATAAGCTCAAGCCCTGCATCAGGTAAGTTGAAGCGCTGCACTGGGTAAACCCAAGCCCCACTTTGGGTGAGCTCAAGCCTCACTTCAGGATTCTCTCTTTTCTTCTCTCTCTGTTTTTTGTGGGATTCTCTCTCTCTCTCTCTCTCTCTCTCTCTCTCTCTCTCTCTGCTCCTTGCTCACTCACACTTTCTCTTTCAAAAATTAACTAATTTAAAAAAAAAGAAGAGGATAGACCAAAAAAAAAAAAGAAAGAGATTATCTCATTCATATAAAAGCAAAACAAGAATTAGTCAATCATCTGTCTACTTGCCGTACATAATGAGCAACAAGTTGGATTGAGTGGAATTACCTGACTTGCTCTTTTGGTATTTTGACACTACCTCAAAACAGAAGAGAAAAATGCTCTATGTTGAGCATTAAGTCACAGGCCAAATGCATACCTTTAGTGCAATAAACCTTTCCCCTCCAGCTTTATTGAGATATAACTGACATGTAACACTATAACTTCTACCATGTGATGATTTGATACTTCTAAAATGTTACCACAATAACGTTTGTTAACACATCATTCAACTTCATGTGATTACCATTTTGTTGTTGTAGCGAGAGCATTAAGCTTTGCTCTCAAATCAACTTTCAAGTGTACAACACAGTATTAAATGTAGTAACCATGCTGTATCTTAGATCCCTGCAAATTATTCATTTTACAACTGAAAGTTTGTGCCCTTCAACCAATATCTCTCCACCTGTCCCACCCCTCAGCCCCCTGGTAACCACTATGCTACTCTGTTTCTATGAGTATAACTGTTTTGGATTCCACATTCAAGTTAGATCATATGGTATTTGACTTTCTCTAACGTATTTCACTTAGAAGAATGCTCTCAAAGTCCATATATATATATATGTATATATGTATATATATATATATATATAGCAAATGGCAGAATTTCCTTCTTGTTGTGGTTGAATAATATTCTATTATGTATTTGTATCACATTTTCTTTATCCATTCATCCATCAGCGAACATGTAGGCTGTTGCCATGTGTAGGCTATTGAGAATAATGGTGCAATGAACATCAGAATATAGGTATCTCTTTGATATCCTGTTTCCATTTCCTTTGAATGTGTACCTAGAAGTGGAATTGCTGGATCAGAGGGCACTTCTATTTTTAATTTTGTGAAGAATTTCCACAGTAGCTATACAGTTTGCATCCACACTAACTGTGCCCAAGGGTTACCTTTTCTCCACATCTTCACCAGCATTTGTTATCTCTAGCTATTCTTACAGGTGGGAAGTGACATGGCATTGTAGTTTACATTGGAATTTCCCTAGTGATGGGTGATGTCAAGCACTTTTCATGTATCTGTTGGCCATTTGTATGTCTTCTTTGTTGATGTCTTCTGTCCATTTTTAAATCAGATTGTTTGGGCTTCTTTGCTGCTGAGTTGTATCAGTGAGTACTTCACACATTTTAGATATTAATCCCTTATCATATATATGGTTCACAAATATTTCCTCCCATCCTACAGGTTGCCTTTCCATTTTGTTGATTGTTTCTTCTGTAGAAAGCTTACTAATTTGATATAGCCTTACTTTTTGATTTTTGCATTTGTTGCCTTTGTTTTTGGAGTCAAATCCAAAAAGCCACTGCCAAGATCAATGTCAAGAGCTTACCACTTATGTTTCCTACTAGTTTTATGAACTGAGGTTTTACATCCAAGTCTTTATTTTGAGTTTTGTTTTCTTTTTGTTTTTTGTTTTTTGGGTTTTTTTGCATGGCATAAGACAGTGGGTTGTTTTTTTTTCACTCTTTTGCATGATGCTGTCTAGTGTTCTCAACACTATTGTCCTTTTCCTAGTACATATTCATGGTTCCTTTGTCAAAAATTAAATGGCCATATATGCATGGACTTACTTCTGAGCACTTTTATTCTGATCTGTTGATCTCTGTGTCTGTTTTTATGCCATACTGTTTTAACACCATACCATTTTGATTGCTATAGCTTTGCAATATACTCTGAAATTAGAAAACATGATGCCTCCAGCTTTGTTCTTTCTCAAGATTGCTTTGGCAATTCAAGGTCTTTTGTGCTTCCAGAGAAATTTTAGGACTGTTTGTTCTATTTCTGTGAAAAATGCCATTTAAATTTTGATGGTGATTTCCTTAAACCTATTGATGGCTTTGGGTAGTAATAGACATTTTAACAACATTAACACTTTTGATCCATGAATATATCTTGCCATTTGCTTATGTCTTCTTCAGTTTCTTCCATCAAAACATCAATTCTATGTCTTATAGTTTGAGGTATATAAAATTTTCACTTCCTTGGTTAATTTTATTTAAATTTCATGGACTTGTTCTAATAGTGTTTTGGTGAAATTAAAAAAAAATTTTAAGTTTTATTCATTTTTGAGAAAGACAGAGAGCACACAGGTAAGAGAAGGGGAGAGACAGAGAGAGAGAGATTGAGAGAATACTAAGCAGGCTTCGCACTATCAGTGCAGAGCTTGACGTGGGGTTCTAAACCAGTAACTGCAAGATCATGACCTGAGCCTAAGTCAAGAGTCAGATGCTTAACTGACTGAGCCACCCAGGCACACTTTGGTAAAATTTTTAGGAATTTCTACATGCAATATCAGGTAATCTGCAAAAAGAGACAATTTCCTTTTTATTTGGATATGTTTTATTTCTTTTTTTTTTTTCCTAATTACTCTGGCTAGGACTTTTAGTACTATGTTGCAAAAGAATGGTAAAAGTGTTTTTGTCCTCATCTTGGAAAGAAAGCTTTTAACCTTTCATTGTTGAGTATGATGCTACTTGTGAGTTTGTCATATATGACCTTTATTACTTTGGGTTATATTCCTTCTATTCCAAATTTGTTATAGTTTTTAATCATAAATATTACCGAATTTTGTCAATGTTTTTTCCGTATCTCTAGGGATGATCATAGAATATTAGTCTTTCTATCAGTTTGGTGTATCACATTTATTGATTTGCATATGCTGACCATCCTTGCATCCCAGGCATATTCCCCCTTGATCATGGTATATGATCCTTCTAATGTACTATTGAATTCAGTTTGTTAATATTTTCTGGTGAATTTCTGCATCTACATTCTTCAGGGATATTGGTATATGGTTTTCTTATGGTATCCTTACCTGGCTTTGGTGTCAGGGTAACGCTGGTCTTATAAAATGAGTTTGGGAGCTTTTTCTCCTATTCAATTTTTTGCAAGAGTTTGGGAATAAATAGTGCTAATTATTCTTTAAAAGTTTGATAGAACCTGTAAAGACATCTGGTCCTGGGTTTTTCTTTCTTAGGAGGTTTTGGGTTACTAATGAAATCTCCTTACTTGTTATAGGTCTATTTAGGGTTTCTAGTTCTTCATGATTGAGATTTGGTAAGTTGTATGTTTCTAGGAATTTATCCATTCCTTTTAAGTTGTCTAACTTGTTGATGTATGGTTGTTCGGAGTAGTCTCTTCTGATCCTCTGTATTACTATGATATCAGTTGTAATATCTCTTCTTTCATTTCAAATTTTGAGTCCTCTCTTTTGCCTCTCATGGCAAGTCTAGGTAAAGGTTTGCCAATTTTTTCTTTTTAAAAGACTATATCCTAGTTTTATTAATCTATTGTTCCTATTGTTTTTCTAGTTTTTATTTCATTTATTTCTACTGTGATCTTTGCTATCTCCTTTTTTACTAATTGGGCTTCTTTTATTCTTATTTTTCTAGTTCTTTGAGTTATAAAGTTATGTTGTTTATGTGAGATAATTTTTTTAATGTAGGCACTTACCACTATAAATTTTCCTCTTTGCACTGCTTTTGCTGCATTTCATATATTTTGGTATGTTGTGTTTCCACTGTTGTTTGTTTCAAGATTTTCTTAATTTCTTTTTTCCAGTTTTATTGAAAAAATAATTGACATACATCACTGTGTAAATTTAAGGTGTAGAGCATGATGGTTTGATTTATATGTATTGTGAAATGATTACCTCATTAGGTTCAACTAACATTCATCTCTTCATATAGGTGTTTTTTTTAATTTTTTAATGTTTATTTATTTTTGAGAGACAGAATGTGAGCAGAGGAGGAACAGAGAGGGAGACACAGAATCTAAAGCAGGCTCCATCTCCCATGCTCTGAGCTGTCAGCACGGAGCCCAATGCAGGGCTCAAACTCATGAGCTGTGAAATCATGACCTGAGCTGAAGTCAGAAGCCCAACCAACTGAGCCACCAGGTGCTCCGAGATACAGTTTTAAAAGAAAAAAAGAAAAAGGGGCAATGGGCTGGTTCAGTTGATAGAGCATAAGACTCTTGATATTGGGGTTGTAACTTTGAGACCCTTTTGGGGTGTAGGGATAACTTAAAAACAATATCTCTAAAAAAAAAAAAAGAAAAAAAGGGAACATATTTCCTTGTGATGAGAAATCCTAGGGTTTTTTATTTTTACTTTTTCTTTAATTAATTAATTATTTATTTATTTATTTATTTTGAGAGAGACAGAAAGAACACAAGTGGGGGAGGAGCAGAGAGAGAGAGAGAATCCCAAGCAGGTTCTGCGCAGTCAGTGTTCATAGCCCATCGTGGGGCTTGAGCTCATGAAACCGTGAGATCACAAGCTGAGCTGAAATCAAGAGTCAGATGTTTAACTGACTGAGATACCCATTCACACCAGGAGTTTTAAAAAATGTCATCCTTGAACAATTGGTTGTTCAGGAGTGTTTTAATTTACACATATTTATGAATTTTCTAGTTTTACTTCTGTTACTGATTTTAATTTCCTACCATTATGGTCAGAGAAGATACTTGGTAGAACGTCATTATTTTAAAATTTTCTAAGACTTGTTTTGTGACACGTCAGATGATCAATCCTGGAGAATGTTCCACGTGTGCTTGAGATGGAAGTTAAATACAGCGCTGCTTTGGTCGGATGGAATATACTGTCTATGTCTATCGGGTTCATTTGGTCTAATGCACAGTTTAAGTCCACCATGTCCTTGTTGATTTTTCAGCCAGATGATCTACCCGTTGTTGAAAGTGGGGTACTGTTGTCCCCTGTTATTATTGTATTGTTGCCATTACTTCCTTCAGATCTACTAGTATTTGCTTAATATATTTAGGTGTTCCAATGTTATATGCATATAAATTTGTAATTGTTATATTCTCCTGATGAATTTGCCCCTTTATCGTTTTACAGTGACCTTCTTTGTCGCTTGCTACAGGTTGGATTTAAAGTCTATTATATCTGTTATAAGTATCTGTGCTGTCTTTTGGTTACCATTTGCATGGAATATCTTTTTCCATCCCTTCATTTTGAGCCTATGTGTGTCCTTGAAGTTGAACTTAGTCTCTTGCAAGCAGCATGTAGTTGAGTCTTGTTTTTTTCTATCCATTCAGTCACTCTATTAATGTTTTAGTTTTAGTTGTTATTGTCTGAAAAACAAGAGCTATTTAAATATCTGAGATACATTCTGGTTTCAAAATTAAAGGCCTCACCTTGAGCATCTCTCTCTGTCTCTCTGTCTCTGTCTCTCTCTCTCTCTGTCTCTCTCTGTCTCTCTGTCTCTCTGTCTCTCTCTGTCTCTCTCTCTCTCTCTCTCTCTGTCTCTCTCTCTGTCTCTCTGTCTCTATTATACCCATGATACATGTCCTAATCTTTTCTGCCAATGTCTTTTAAAAGTGCTAAAAGGCTGAGAGAATGAGAACTGTGAGCTCCCACCAGACTTATTATATCACAATATCCTAGGTTGCTATGAAGATCTTTTAAAACATTTCTTCTTCAATTTTTATTCTTATAGTTTCCCTACATGACATTTCTACTTATTTTGAAGCAAACTCCCATACATAAGGAAATTCAAAATAGAAAATGAAAATGAAAAACAATAATACTCAAAAGTATCAGCCATAATAATTCCGTGAATGTATACAGCGCTCTGAACAATTTTGAAGTCCTTACGTAGTCAGTAAGCATGATTTGGCCAGTCAGACACATAGACACAGGCAGATGGCCACTGGTCACAAAGCCATGACTTACCTATGCTTATGCCCATATTGCTTTTTTCAAAACCTACAGAAGGAAGAGTGTTTTCAAGGTAGCCAAACTGGGGAGGAGAAACCAAAACAAATTCCAAGTCATCTGCTGCAGTGTCAGGGTCAGTGGCAGACAAATGGTTAATGGTAATGGCTGCTGAGAAACCCTCTTCTACAAGGAACATGGTACCTGCATACAAATAATAAGACAATTAGGACTTAGCCTGAAATCCTCTAATCAGAATAGTGAAGACAAAAGGGAGTGATTGCAATTCCAATTCAGAGAAGCCTCCCATATGCAAATATACTTCCATGGGAGATGTTCATTTCCTCTGGCATAATTTCTCCTTACAGTGAAAATATTCAGGGGTAATGGGTGGAATTTAATTTGACTTATGCAATGATATTTTTTTCTTGTACAAGCAAGCCAGACAATAATGGAAAGAGAGCAGAAATACTAAATGCTCTAGTACAGCCCTTTAGTCATTCTCAAGGAACTCTGATTTCCCTTGTGTCTCTATAGAAGTGACAAATGAAAATAAGAATTGCCAAACTGTTTTAATGATAAGCCACTAAATGTAGTTTATGTACTCTTCAAGATCAGTTGTTACCTCTGTTTGTCAGAGCGTTAATTGCCTGCGAGCTATTATGAATTACTCATAACGAATATTTTTTTCATGCCTTGGTGCTTAATTATTCTGCAGGGATAAGGCTTCCTTTCCAGAACATTGCTTGGGAGATAGTTTGCAAATTACAATAACATCCATACATATGCTCGTATTTTTTTTCTGAGAGACAGAACATATACATAATGTCTATGAAGCGATGACTTTCTAAAAAACAAATAAGGTTAAATGTATATAAATGGTCTCTCTGGTATTTTCATTCTGCTCTAATAGAAATTATTATGGATAAAATAAATTACTCTCTCTCCAGCAGGCAAATGATATTTCCCCATGTGAAATAAAGCTGGAATATTTGAGGATTTCAATGTTGTCTTGATCCCAAAATACACAAATACACACACACACACACACACACACACACACACACACACTCACAAACATACTTGCATTCTCTCTCCTTACAGAACTACCTACATTTTGAAAAAGATAAATTCTTTTGCCCCACAATTTTTTATAGACTTGGTTTTCCACAAATGTGTGTTGAGGCAATTACCAATGGCAATTCTGTAGTTTATTTTAAGCATAATTCAAGTGCATATTATTTCACTAAACCAGAGGTGTGACACCAGATGAGATGATAGAACTTTGATAGGAGAAAACATTGTCACCTCTTGCAATCGAAGGTGACTGGTTGTCCACTGGATGTACTGTGACATTGAGGTCATACACTGGAAAGGATTCATGAAGAGGGACAGATGGATGGGGCCCATTGTAGCAACAGCCATTCACATAAGGACCAGCTTCTCCATCCGAAACCACCAATGTAATGGTATCAAAACATGGCTCCAGGCCAATTTCACCACCTGGAAGATACACCATAGCTGAAACCAGACTTTCTAAAAATATAGGATATGCAGATGAATCTACCTACACCTCTTCTACAAGCAAAGAATGGTGAAGAGAGGAACTTATGTGGCTACAATATAAAACTCAATTTCATCACTATGAAATTAAATAGTCATGAAAATAATGAAAAAATGCTTGCCCATCTGTTGCCTCTGGTGAAAGCTCTGCCAGCCATGTATCACCATATGGAGGGGCAAAAAGGGGCTAACAAGGGTCTGACAGTTCACAAATGAACATGGGAGACACACAAAGCTTGACTAGTGATGGCTTCATTCTTCCTTCATCATTGTTTAGTGAGAGGACCAACCTCAGGAAGAGTAGAAGGCACCCTTTCCCTTCCAATTGCATTGTCTTCCCATTTACATTAACTACTTAAATGAACAACCATCAACCGCTCCACAGTTATGAGAAACAGAAGCTGGGAAGGTGACATAAAACGATAATCCACATTGTTGTCATTTGTTTTAGTATTTTCCTCATTATATAGTAGCCAAGGTGCTAACAAAATAGCACCAGTACATCACATAAAAGTGGCATTTATTTTTGTTTTTCTTGTACTCTTTAGGGCTTATGTTTATGGGATTTAAGATGGCCCCAACTTGGGGTGCCTGGGTGTCTCAGTTGACTAAGTGTCTAACTCTCGATTTTGGCTCAGGTCATGATCTCATGGTCGTGGGTGCTGGGCATGGAGCCTACTTGAGATTCTCTCTTTCCCTGTCCCTCCACCCCTCCCCTGCTCACGTGTGTGCATACTCTCTCCCTCAATAAAAAATTAATAAAAACCTAAAAATAAATAAGATGGCCCCATCTTAAGCAGTGGGAGAAAGAAGAAAAACAAGTCAGGATTCAACAGTTGACCAGCACACCAGCCAATGTGCTCTTCGGTTACTAACTAACAGGACAGAGAGAAGCGCTCGCCCTCCAGAGGACTGTAGATGTGCTTTTAGTAATTCTTATGCCTCACACTGAAAGTGCCAAGAGTGAAGCAAGCAAACATTGAAAGTTTTGATGAGACTAGCATACAAAAGATCGAGGAGTCATATATTTTCACAAGACACATTGGTCAAATCTATACTGCACTGTGCTTGGCATTATTCTACCTGCTTAAAATAATGACAAGGAAAGTCAAGAGATGATATTATTGAACAACCAAATGATTAAAGGATGAGAAGACTGAGCTTAGAAGAAAAAATAGAGTTGACGTCGAGAGAATTAGAATTGAATAATCAGCTTTAACTTTAGGAAAAGTAAAAATTAAAATACCTCTCATCTAATCATATGTATAAAAGCATAAATTGGCATAAATCTTATTTATTCTTCATTCAACTGATTAATATATATTTGATGGCTCATATCTGATCATTAGCATGCTAGGTGCTCCAGCAGAGAATCAGACAGACATTTTGAAAATGTCAGGCAGTTCAAAAGAATGTCAAATGTCAGAAGACCTATTATGTGTCAGGCACTGACACAAAATAATGGTAGAGAAAGAAATGTAGTTGGGTTAGAATATCACTGATGTGTATATGTATGAAGAGGAACCATATGAAATTGCCACTATTACATCATTTTTTTAACCAATTAAATGGAAAATTCATGTACCTCAGCCTGAATATGTATGGGGGGTGCTGAGGGTGAAGAAAGATGAAAGTACTGGCTGACAGTAGCATGGCAGCAAGGCACACATGGCGGGGAAGTCAGGGAAGTTTCTCCAGATGGCTCTGCTGGCTTTATGCTACACATTAAATGATAATTAGTTTACCAGGCAGATCAGGCAGGGACTTGAGGTGGGGGAGTAAGAACCTGCAGGAAGAAAAGTGGGAAAATCATTCTAGGAAGAATAGAGAGCTTAAAAAAAAAAAAAAAAGGCAAACGGCGCCTGAGAGGCTCAGTCAGGTAAGTGTCCGATTTCGGCTCAGGTCGTGATCTCACAGTTTGAGTCTGAGCCCCACATCAGGCTCTGTGCTGACAGCTCACAGCCTGGAGCCTGCTTGGATTCTGTGTCCCTGTCTCACTCTGCCCCTCCCCCGCTGGTGCTCTGTCTCTCTCTCTCTCTCTCTCCCTCTCTCTCTTTCTCTCAAAAATAAACATTAAAATAATTTTTAAAAAAGCAAACATAGTGTCTTCCATAACTGTAATTTTGATCTAGTGGAGCATAGGTACATTTACAGAAAAGCTGAAAATCCAGGCTGAGCATCTACTCACAAAAAGGCTACAACATAGATGGGCAGTCTCTACTTTGAATGGAGTACAGTCTAAGGACATGATTTATACTTAAAACTGTTAACTATGGCATTATTAAAAAATATTTTAAGTTTATTTATTTACACTGAGAGAGAGAGCATGCACAAGTGGGGGAAGGGCAGAGACAAGGAGGCTCTGTACCATCAGCACAGAGCCCGATACGGGGCTCGAACTCACAAACCATGAAATCATGATCTGAGTGGAGATCAAGAGTTGGATGCTTAACTGTGCCACCCAGGCATCCCTAAGTTTTTTTTTTCCTAATGACTTCATGTTTAATGGGAGAATAGCAAATTAATCATGTAATTTTACATCACATGATATTATTCAATTACTAAAACTTATATTTAGAGTAACTTTATAACATTTAATGAGTATTTTAATTAACATTTTAGCTGATAATCTCAATGAAAAGAAGTAATCAATAAAACTACACATACATAATTGCAACTATGTTAAAATTATGATTAGAAAAAAGAAAACAAAGTACTGAAATGTTAACAGTGATCATCTCTGAGAGGTAAATCAGTGATTATTTTTCAAGACTTCATTATGTTTTTTCATACTTCACAAGTTTTTTGAAGTAGGCATATAGTGTTATTTTTATCCTAGTGGAAAGCAAATAATAATGGTGACAAAATTATCCTCAAGTGGCCTTTATAATCAACATATAGAGGCAGGCACAGAACCATTAAAATTTCAGGTCCCATAATACTGTGGTTCCTTACAGTCTTTCCCACGCAGCAGTAAGTAATTGAGTAATGGGTGAACATTACAAGGAAACATCATTCAAATAACTAATAGCTTTTGAATCGGCAGTATTTCTGCTAATTTAGTAACATAACAACAACAATAACAAAACACCTATCTGTAGTAATTTTCCTAGTGTGTTAGTAGGTCTCAGGAAAAAATAGTCGACATGCCCTTACATGGCCATTATACCAGAAAAGATTTATAAATATGTACACCTGTTGTGTAGCACTTGGAGCAAGGCATTGGCAGGGAAGACAAGATTCATCTCATCGCAAATTTATCTATGCATGAGCTGGCCACAAATGTCAAAATCATGTAAAAATCAAGAGTCATTGGGCTTTGGCCCCTTTTCGGCCAGTCTGTATGAGATCTATTGGGGAATCAGAACGAAGCACCTAGTTGTAGACTCTTGAGAGACACTGAACATGTGCACTATGCTTCCCAGAGCGAGGAGACAAGCAGTGAATGCTTCCCAAGACTAAACACACTTACAAAGATAAGGAGAGGAGTGTCTGGGTGGCTCAGTCGGTTAAGCATCTGACTCTGGCTCAGGTCATGGTCTCATGGTTTGTGGGTTCGAGCCCTGCATCGGGCTCTGTGCTAACAGCTCAGAGCCTGGAGCCTGCTTCAGATTCTGTCTCCCTCTCTCTCAGCTTTTGCACTGCTCATGCTCTGTCTCCTTCTCTCCCCAGAATTAAATAAAACATTAAAAAGAGTTTTTAAATATGATTTCATAATACAACCCCCCATTTCCAAATTAATCCTTATCTATCTCAATCTCTCCACCCCGAGTTCCCACTCCCATGTGCTGCTTTTATTCCCCATGTTTTTTCAAATAAGAAAACGATTTGAATTCTGATACCTCTTATTCCCTCTACACTCACCTGGCCTTATATACCCCACCATGCTTCCCCATGAAATCTACAGATGAGAGTGGTGTATGGATGAGCCCACAAGAAATTGTAACAGAGTACAATAAGAGGTAACCAGAGGAAGTATACGGTATTCTTACTGAAGAGGGTCTTCAACCCAGAGATCAAAAGACATGCTAGGGGCAATGACTAATGAGGTACAGATATGTGACACTATCATCTTTGCATGTGAGTTGGTCTGTCCTTCCATTTAAATTCAAAGTCCTGCACAGCTGAATTTGGATTATACTCCTTTGTAGCCCAAAATGCCTAGCTCCATGCCTTACAGGTAACAGAGACTGAATTAATGTTTTCCCCATTTGACATTTTACATGGGGAACAAATGCCATCTGGGTAACAATATAACGTGATGCTGGAAATGAAAGCAGGATGCTAATAAGCAAGCATTTACTGTATCACTAATTGGGGTCCACCAGTGTGCGGTGCTGGGGGCATTGCACACAGTGTAACATGTCACCTTGGCTTTTCAGGAACTCAAAAGGCAGACAAGTTACTTCTTAGGAGCTAGCTGGTAATCGCGTAAACTTTCAAAATTAATAATATAATTATCCTAGGGAGCTAACTTCAGCATTTCTATTATGATTCATGGGTCCCAAAGATGTGATGGTCAAATAAAATCTTCACATGGACCAAAAAGAAAATGTGGACAACCTCAGGGTGTACTGAAGATCTATGTGGAAGCATCAAGAACAAAGCAGCGATAATACATGCTCTTTCTCCACTCTTTGAAATTGATTATATTACTGAGATCAGAAATCCTTCTAAAGATGGTGATTCTACTTAAAAAATGGGATACAGGCTGCTCCTACTGCTGCTTTTTTTTTAAATGAGAACAAGCACTGAGACTGTGAATTTATCAGTCCCCCCGGCAAGGAGTGGCATTAAGACCTGTTGAGTTGTTGCATCTGCTCACCCACACTGGTCACCATGTGGTCACTCACCTGTGTGCTTATATGTCACAGCCCCCGAGATGACATCTCCCTGAGAGAACTGATCCACTGTGACTCCGGCTTTCCTCACCATCCCGTGCTGGGGTGCTCGGGCAATCACAAACATCAGTCTCAAGTCATCACTGTCCACATCAGTAGCAGAAATATATTCAGAGGTGATGACCACCTCGTCGCCCTCTGAGCAATGCATCATGGGGATGAGGTCAGCCTTGAGGATTGGTGGCTCATCATTTACAGGGAATACCTAGGGGGAACAATGCATGTTTTCAAGAAAAAGAAAGCAATGACAAATTGCCCAGCTGGTAAACCATAGCTCATAGTTGGAATGACAGGCATTTTCTATCTTTCAGACATTTGAAACAATAGCCATGGAATTTGGCCAAGCGGGCTGTATCTTCCCCATATGAACCATCTTGCAAGAAACGGCCAACATGGGAGACATTTTAGGTAGGAATAGAAGAGTGTGGTTATGGTTTGGGACTCAGAGCTCTCGTTTGTTTCCAAACAGACAAAATATAAATGTAATCCAAAGCAGTCTTCACTAAAGTCCCCATCATCTTTCCTTAAATTCACACATATTCTAGAGGAAATGTGGTCCTTGTGGTCTGATGCATTAACATCTACCACATCAAAGTTATTTATATTGCAAATTATTTGGCGATTACAAAGCTTTCCTCTACCCTCAACTCCCTGCCGCCCAGAAAGTTTCTCTAAACTTACAATAAGCAGAAGTTGCATTTCAGAATTTTGAGTTCACTCGGAAACTCCATAACCATTAACTCAATCCCAGGTTTCAACTAGACAAAACGTTTTTCTCTCATCATTGTGAACAAAAAGCTCCAAGTAGAAAGGAAAGAAGAGCAATATGGGACCACTCTGAATCTAACAGGATGATGCAGACACTTGAAAGGGCAAGTCTTTTAAATCAGAGTGAAGGACATTCTGACTCTGAGTTCACAGTTGCAACCTGGTGCGTGCTCTGCACACTTGGTTAGCAAGTCCAGCCTGTGGATACCGTCAAACGCCACATTTCCTACTCCCCTTGCTTCCAACAGGGTAATCTCTTAAAAATGTGGCTTTTATCACTCTGGCTTCTCTTCACCTTTTAAAATGTGGCTTTCAGGGCTCCTGGGTGGCTCATGTCCGTTAAGTGTCCAACTCTTGGTTTGGGCTCGGATTATGATCTCATGGTTTGTGTTGGAGCTCTGCATGGGACTCTGGGCTGACACTGCGGTTTATGGGGATCTTCAATGGCTTTCTAGCACTGCTCCCAGGATGTCTTAGGCCTTCTGTGCCTTTGCCCCCCCTTTTCACCTGAAGACTCTGAGTTGCTCCCATCTCTGGTCTCTGCATTATCTCTACATGCTTTCTTTGATCCGTGATTTGGTAGCCTCTGTCCCAGCTCTTCCCTCAGTTCCCTGTCCTTCGGGCACATGTGGATTCTTTGGGGAAAACCTGAACAACTCAGACTCACCAAGAGACTTCCACCATTTACTCTCTTGTAGCATCCCATTTATTTGTAGAACACATCCACATTTTAACTAATTAATTATTTCAGTGATAATCTTTGATGTTTGCCTGCATCCTCTGCCTATAAACTCTAACAGGACAGAGACATTCTTTGTCATGTTCATCATCATACTCCAAACATCTAACATAGGAACTGGCATGTAGAGGGTACTTAGGTTGTTGGTTTTTTTAAACATTTATTTATTTTTGAAAGAGACAGAGTGTGAATGGGTGAGGAGCAGAAAGAGAGGGAGACACAGAATCAGAAGCAGGTTCCAGGCTGTGAGCTGTCAGGACAGAGCCTGATGTAGGGCTCTAACCCATGAACCCTGAAATCATGACCTGAGCCGAAGTTGGATGCTTAACCGACTGAGCCACCCAAGCACCCTTAGAAGGCACTTATTAAATATTTCTGGAGCAAATAAATAAGTGAAGGTAAAAAGTATGCAATACTCTATTCTATTTTCTATTGGTTTTATTAGGAAACAATATCTTTGTTCAAGTTCTCTGAGTGGATGCATTAAACACCTTCTTTATAAAAACCTTCTTTATTATTGTTCTTTACTCTATCTGATGAATGTCACCAATACAACCATGATGACCATCTGACAAATTACAAAATAGCCTCAGCTTTCAAATGGATAATAAAACCCAAAGACAACAGAACTTAAAACATTCTTCCTGGATACAAAACAATCACCCATAACTGTCCAAAAATTACGTGGCTTTTAAGAGCCATGTGCTTTTGTCTAAAAAGTAACAATAAACAGACTATTCACACAGTCAAATGAATGATTTTCCAAGTCATGGAAACTTCTTGCACCCAAAGATAATTCTTTCCCTGTTTGCTTCTTAAAAATACTACATGGATGTAATCATTATTAATTATTAACTATAAAAATAGCTTAGAAACACATTATTACCACAAATAATAATTTCATATCACAAAGATCTGACAAAATTCAAACAGAAATAGAATTTGGTAGATAAAAGTAATCAAGAGCATAATTCTTTCTGTAGAATTTCCTTTGTCACAAACTATAGGTTCATATGAATCCTATGAGTTTTGCTGTGGACTTAAGTGGTCACTCAACATAGAAATTCAGGGGTTTCCATTAACCTTTATGTGCAGATTTTTCATCATTTGTCAAAGGGGAAAAATAATTATTTCAAATTGATCTGAGAAAGAAGCATATGGTACAGGAATT
The DNA here is from genome assembly GCF_006229205.1 of Suricata suricatta. Taxonomy (NCBI): domain Eukaryota; kingdom Metazoa; phylum Chordata; class Mammalia; order Carnivora; family Herpestidae; genus Suricata; species Suricata suricatta. The sequence goes on along the minus strand of NC_043712.1, from coordinate 52,458,954 downwards.
CATAAAGAGGCACCATGCACATAAAAACTTGGTTTCTTCCATTCAAGAAGGAAAAGAACAGAGACATTAGCCTAACCTGGACAGGAGCTAAATAAATATTTCTGAATGTTACAGCTCAAAAATGTTAGACTCAATTTACACACAGAAAGAACTGGTTTTTAAATTGAGCGTCTGGATTTGCGGTCAGACTGGTTCGATCTTTAAATGGATTGGAAAGGGACACCTCGGTGGCTCAGCTGGTTAAGCATCATGATCTCACAGTCTGTGGGTTTGAGCCACAGCTCACAGCCTAGAGCCTGCTCCAGATTCTGTGTTTCCCTCTCTCTCTGACCCTCCCCCACTCACATTCTGTGTCTCTCTCTCTCAAAAAAAATAAATAAGACGTTAAAAAAATTTTAAATAATAAATGTATTAGAAAGAGAAAGCAGTATGCCCATTTCATCAGTATAACTTTGCTGTCTATTGCCTGTCTGTTATCTTCTGACATTAGCTGGTATCTGCTTGCTTTGGAATCCACATGTTTCAAGTTCTATCAGAACTCTTAAGAGGTTTCCAAACTGAATGCTTTATGCTTATAGGAACCAGAGAAATTTTCCACCCACCTCAACATGTAGAATGAAGTCTGCTGAATTCGTGCCATCTGTGACCTCCAAGAATATATCATCCTGAAGTATCTCAGATCCATCATGTCGATACCTGTGGGGATGACATTTGCCACTAGCCCCTCAAGGCCACTGTGACAGTAGGAGATGCCTGACACAAAAGCTTTTCCATGCTTTGGCCACACAGTTAATAAATAACAAAAAATAGCATAATCATGAAGTCACATACTCAACAACTCAAGTGTCCCTGAATGTAAAAACTGCTCCACCCTAAAAAATGTGGTATATGCATTCCTAATTTGCCCCCAAATCAAAAAGCAGCCCTTCAAGTTGCGACCATGGCAATGGGAACCAGTTGGTGTAGTTCTGCTTACTTATATAAAACAAGGCTGGGGCCAAGGGGGTCACAGGGACAGCAGCGGACAGGTAAAAGTGGACACGGCATGGATTTTGGTGATCCCCCCTCCTCTCGTACTTGGTAGCTTAATCTTTCTGCCTGTGCTTTTGATCTATTCAGCTATCCTTTAAAACTTTGATCTATAAATTATGTATTGCCTCTCTCCTGCTATTTTCCCTTTTCTAGTTACTAGCTCTCTTCCATTTCACCTTTATAAAGATTTTTTAATCTCTCCGGACTTAAAAAATATTTTTTGGACTAGTCTTGGTCCTACGTTTCTTTAGTTCTCAGTCAAGTTTTGTAACAGAACTGTCTAATTCAAGACTTTCCACATACTCTCTAGCCATTATAGTGATACTTACCATAAGTATCTATTACTTACTTATTACTTACCATAAGTTCTTTTTTTATTTCTTTAGTGTTTTATTTATTTTTATTTTTGAGACAGAGATATATATAGAATGAGCAGGGAGGGGCAGAGAGAAAGACACAGAATCTATAAAGCAGGCTCCAGGCTCTGAGCTGTCAGCACAGAGCCCAACATGGTGCTTGAACCCGTGAACCACAAGATCATGACTTGAGCCAAAGTTGGACGCTTAACCCACTGAGCCACCCAGACACCCCTTACCACAAGTTCTAAATAGCTGTCAAATTGAGCCAATGATTTATTCAAATAGTAAACAAGTCTTAGGAAATGAAATTAAAAGTTGCATAAAAATAGTATATCAAACGTACTTAACATTCACATATAAAAAGAAAATCCCAGAACTAAGAGATATTTGACTCAGGACTAGTCTCACCCACACACTGCCTAGGGGCTCAGGCTGGGGATTCTATTATAATGGTGAAGAATGTCCACTTCTCACCCTCAGTATCCGTCCCACACACTGACTCCTATGCTTCTTGATATTTTCAACAAACAAATATGTGAAAATGTACTAATCTTATCTTATCATGCTAATACCCCTAAAAGGGCCAAGTAGCTCTAAAAGTGTACATTCAAAGGTATTGCTGTGGAGTCAAACAGAACTTCTTTCAAAATCAGACTCCTCCAAACGCTAGCTGAGTGACCTCAACCTCCTTGTGCCTTTAACTATAATATGAGAATACAGTCATCTACCTTATCAGGCTTGATTGCTGTGAAGATTAAAATAGAAAAAAACATAATTGCAAGTCTATACAAGAGTCATTGAATTATATGTGCTGGCAAATATGAGTGCTTTTGTTCCTATCCATCATTTACTCCCTAGTAAGAATTACCTAAACAGAGGTCTTGTTCTAACATGTAGCTAAGAAATGAGATGTCTAAAGAAAGGAAAATTGAAAAGTGATCTTCCTTGGCACAAATCCTAGTTTCTAATCAACCTCTGAGTGTGGAATTATGCGTTTGATGCCTAATACCTTCTAAAAGTCAAAATTCCTATTTACAACTTGAACTTACAAGTGATAAGACAATTCATATGTCTGTCTCCCTGACCCCTGCTTTTGAGTGTCTTGCATGATTTTATGGAGAAGATGTTTTTTACTAAACTTTGTAGGAAAGTTTCTTACAAAACTGCTTCAGATAGAAAAAATGAAAGCCCTCAAGGTGAGCAGAACTGCTGTAGGGGCATAAGGAATGAACTGCTCTAATTTCTCCAAAGGACACAAAAATGTTGATTCGAAGGGGCACACGCACCCCAATGTTGAGAACAGTGTTATCAGCATAGCCAAAGTGTGGAAAGAGCCCAAATATCCATCAACTGATGAATGATAAAGATGTGTGCAATGGAATATTACTTGGCAATCAAAAGGAATGAAATCTTGCCAGTTGCAACAACGTGGATGGAACTAGAATGTATTATGCTAAGTGAAATGTCAGAGAAAGAAAAATATCCTATGATTTCACTCATATGTAGAATTTAAAAAACAAAATGGACAAACATAGGGGAAAGCAAGCAAAAAATTAAATAAAAGCAGAGAGGGAGACAAACCATAAGACACTCTTAAATACAGAGAACAAACAGGGTTGTTGGCAGGGTGGGGGGTTGGGGGGTTGGCTAAATGGGTGGTGAGCATTAAGGCGAGCACTTGTTGGAATGAGCACTGGGTGTTACATGTAAGTGATGAATCACTAAATTCTACTCCTGAAACCATAATTACACCTTAAGTTAACTAATTTGGATTTAAATAAAAAATAAATTAATTAAAAGAAGGAAAGAGAGAAAGAAAGAAAGAAAGAGAGAGAGAGAAGAAAAGACAGAAAGGAAGGAAGGAAAAAGGAAGGAAGGAAGGAAGGAAGGAAGGAAGGAAGGAAGGAAGGAAGGAAGAAAGACATGAACTGCTCTATCCCTAACTGCCAGCGACCCAAGTACCACTCCGCGCCCTACCTCCCCGGTGCACCCCACATATTTGACTGCAAGTCCCTTCCCAGTAGAATGGAATAAAAATTTACACTAAAGATACTGATCAACAGAATTCTATCCCAGAGTTTCCAGTGTTATGAAACTGACTCTCCTTAAAGTCAAGTTGAACTACGTAGGTTAGCCATATAGCTTACTTCAGTCTATATTTGTCTACTTTGGCAATTACCTCTTGTGTTATGTACAGTTGCAGCAAATCTAATATTCATGGTAATTAATTTCTGTGGCTCAAGTATCCATAAAGTCATTCCCACTGGTACAGCAAGCCAGATGGAAAGAAAATGTCTGGAGGGAAATTAAAAGTTTGTCATTTCTCATTTTCAACTGACCCTTAAAAGTATTAATTGGCATGCTGGTACCCCATCCCCCACAAAAAAACTGGACAAACTTCTTTCTTTTACTTTGCCTCATAATTGATCCAGATGATGGCCAAAGCATGTAAAGAAAAAAAATCCAGGAAATGTTCTAACCTAACTTTTAGGGCTTGGAGGTCTCCCCAAGAAAATGTGCCTCCTGAGTTTAAAGGAAATCCATCCAACTCCACCCTTCCACGCTGAGGCGGGCTCTGCAGGGAGAGGCTGATGTTGTCCAGTTTGGTATCCACATCAGAAACCAGAATGTTCTCTGTGCTGATGACACACTGACCCCCCTCAGCCACTCGCAGGGGGTTGGTAAATACCTAAAAAGAAGGAAGAAAACATTCGAAGACTTGTTCCATGAGATAGTCCTGAAGAGAGCTCATTAAAAATAGAAAACTTCTAGTAGTACCTTCACATGTCAAGTTTTCAAGAATGTGGTAACGCTGGGAGTGGGAGGAGGAAGGGTAGGGCACCTGGGTGGCTCAATTGTTTGAATGTCCAGCTTCGGCTCAGGTCATGATCTTGCAGTTCCTGGGTTCCAGCCCCACATTGGGCTCTGTGCTGACAGCTCAGAGCCTGGAGCCTGCTTAGGATTCTGTGTCCCCCTCTCTCCGTCCCTCCCCCACTCACACTTTGTCTCCCTCTGTCTCTCAAAAATGAATAAGTGTTAAAAAAATTATTTTTAAAGAATGTGGTAAAGGGACAAGTTCATAGCTGGAGGTCTTGGCTGAAACATATTTTTTACCAAATTTTTCCAATTCTAAGCACTGATATATATAAAGAAGCAAGGCAGATTCGCAAGCCTGAAACTGTATTTCATTTACCTCAGTCCCTAAATAGTGGCAGCAGCAATCAAATTTGTTATTATTGGTGGTACTAAATGAAGAAAATAATAATATCACAATGACCACACCCACCCTGCTGGATATATATGTACCTTTATCTAGAAAATGAACAACAATTATATCACATTCCCCTAGAGAAAAGAATTCATCACCTTTTTCACCCTGAAAATTCTTAAAGACTTCAGAAATTGGATAGAGTTTTTTTTAGCATTTTTTAAAATCTATTTTTCAGAGAGAGAGAGAGACAGCATTAGCAGGGGAGGACCAGAGAGAATGGGAAACACAGAATCCAAAGACAGGCTCTGGGCTCTGAGCTGTCAGCACAGAGCCTGACGTGGGGCTCAAACCTACAGACTGTGAGACCATGACCTGAGCAAAACTGGGATGCTTACCCGACTTAGCTACCCAGGCACCCAAAAAAAATTGGTTAGAGTTTTTAAATGTCAGTTGGAGTGAGTATTTTAGAGATAGAAGTTGAGCAGGGAATTTGAAGGTTGGAAATTGAAGATTCCATGAGAAAAATAACTATTCTAACATTAGACAAATAATTAAGCCATAAAAGATAACTTCTGATGATAGAAAAACCTACTATTCTATTCACAACTACATTTTTACTGTTTGTAGGAGAAAGAAATAAAAGGATCTCTTATTGAAAGAGGAGTCTTGGGGCACCTACGTGGCTCAATCAGTTAAATGTCTGACTCTTGATCTCAGATCAGGTCTTTACTCAGGGTCGTGAGTTCAAGTGCCGTGTTGGACTCCATGCTGCGTGTGGAGCCTACTTAAAACTAGATAGATGATAGATAGATAGATAGATAGATAGATAGATAGATAGATAGATAGAAATAAAAGAGGAGAAGTGTCTGTTCATATCTTCTGCTCATTTCTTCACTGGATTATTTGTTTTGTGATTGTAAAGTTTGGTGAGTTCCTTGTACATATTCGATATTAGCCCTTTATCTGATATGTCATTTGCAACTATCTTTTCCCATTCTGTCGGTTGCCTATTAGTTTTCTTGATTGTTTCCATTGCCTTGCAGAAGCTTTTTATCTTGATGAA
>NC_043712.1:52443097-52453189 GCF_006229205.1 Suricata suricatta | reverse complement strand
GGGGGGGGGGGGGGGGGGGGGGGAGGGGGGAAGAGAGGTGGTGGTGATGGTGGAGGGCACTTGAGGGGAAGAGCACTGGGTGTTGTATGGAAAACAATTTGACAATAAAATATTTTTAAAAAAAGAAATAAAAGAGGAGTATTATATTCGAAACAAGGTTCATGTCTACCAGCTTCATTGATTTCTGAGTTGTATCAGTTAATACCCCAAGAGTCTAATGTTCCCAGGGATATATTTTGCTACATTACATGCTTTTAAAATATATATGTATTGGGGCACCTGGGTGGCTCAGTCAGTTGGGTGTCTGGCTTCGGCTCAGGTCATGATCTCATAGCTCCTGAGTTCATGCCCCACATCAGGCTCTTTGCTGACTGCTCAGAGCCTGGAGCTGTCTTGGATTCTGTGTCTCCCTCTCTCTCTGCCCCCCAGCCCCCTTGCTGGTGCTCTGTCTGTCTCAAAACTAAATAAACATTAAAAAAATTTTTAATAAAAAAATAAATAAAATAAAACATATGTATTTTAGGGCAACTTTCAAAAAAGTAAAAGCACAAGGCTAATTTGCCCAAACTCATTCATCACTAATACTTTGGTCTCTGCCAGAACGCAATGCTTAGGTTTGGGGGCCTTGCCATTAGCATCACATTAAGATTCCCTTGTGGTTATCACTCAACCCAGCTATCTGTGGGTACTTCACCCCAGGGAACCACTCGTGTGACTGGTTTCACTGGAGCTATTCATTTAATTTTACTTCTAATGTTTTCAGTTCTCTAAGGTCTTACTTCACGTGTCCCATACACTATAGAAAAAAGAAGCACTCGACCGCTTTAGTTATGAGGATAACTATTCCATATACCTTCAAATGAGGAAGTAACTGTTCACTTCACTGCTTTCAGTTTTCTCCACAGATCATTTTTCTCCCGCAAGCGGTTTAGACTGCTTTGCATAAAACACTATTTCTCTCCATGATTGTTTTAGAAAAAGCTTTGGCTTCCTTAGATGCTGGGCTATTTCAGGCATGTATCTCATACACAGGAAGGAATGGTCTGAATAAAATCTAATCAGATTACCAGACATTCTAAACTATTTTCTTCATAGGGAATGTGATGTGGTCCCTGACAGGAAAGGGATCAAAGAATACAGTTTAGATTCTTTGGTCTTTCGTGTGAGCTCTTTGGCACGTCTTCTACCAAAAACTGCAAGTTCGGAGGCCTGAGGGGTCGGGCCAGTGACGTGAATGAGTGCACTGAGCTGGGTGCGGCCCCTGGAGACTGGAGGGTGTGCCCGTCCAACTGCTGCAGGGAGTAAGTGAGCTCACTGTTCCTAGAGTTTTCAAAGTTTCAAGAGAAGCCACAAATCCAGACTCAATATGAAACTTCCGGATGTTTACATTTTGTCAACTCCTTAATTAAAAGTATTATTTGGATCTATCAGAACCGTTCTGCGGGTTGGGGAAGCCCCTTGGTCCCTCACAGTGAGGCCTCTGCCCCCCAACTTTGGGCAGATGTAGAGATGGTGAGGAAGCTCACGGCTGTCTTCTAGGTAGGTACCTGGAAGGTGACCCTTTTCCTTAGGGATGAAATGTACAGGTTCTCATCCATTTTGGTTCCTAATGATTAAGTAATCCTACTTCGTCTTTCACTTTTGAGGGGAAAATGAGCCCAGGAATAGCCCCACTAATTAAGCCTAGCCTTCTGATAGGGTTTGAAACAAACTTTCAATGTTAAGTCCGGCCTCACAGATAAGATGCACAAGGTGGCATCGCCTCTGTAGTTCAGGTTTAATGAGAGACCCAGGTGCTTGAACGCTTACATCTACATGGGGGTTCGGACGGGAGAGAATGGAAGAGCCCATCTTAATTCATTTGAAAAATTAAAAGGCTTATTTAGATAAGTGCGCATATAGTTGGCCTGCAATGAGAGCAAATAAGCCCTTCTGGTTGCTAAGAGACCCAAAATTTATCCCCTTCCCCTGATCAACTCGTGAAACAGCAGAAAGGAAAGGAAAGGAAAAGGATTTTGAAAGCTTTGAAAATAATGCCAAACTCAGCAAGTGGAAAATCTCACCCTTTAGAAAGTCTCATGGGAGGTGAAAGACTCCCCTCCCCATGCTTTTTTCCCTCCTACACTGTAGTTAAAAAATTTTAAAGTTCTATAAACTAGGGGCACCTGAGTGGCTCAGTCCTACTTCAGCTCAGGTCATGATCTCACGATTCAGGAGTTCGGGCTCCATGTCGGGCTCTGTGCTGACAGCTCGGAGCCTGGGGCCTGCTTCAGATTCTCTGTCTCCCTCTTTCTCTGCCCCTCCCCTGCTCACAATCTGTCCCTCTCTCTCCCAAAAAATAAACATTTTTTAAAAAATTTTAAAGTTCTATAAAATAGCCTAAAGAAAAGTTATCATTTCCAGTAAGTCTTCAAGTCTTTCCACTCTTTCATTAGGTCTTCCTTCCTTTTCATCTTTCTTACAAATTTTGTACATACCTCAGGAACTTGATTATCCACGGGAAGAATCGTGATGTTAAAGCAGATCCCATGCAAAGTGGCCCCATGCTGGTTACTGACAGAAAATGCAAACTGGACATGTCCTGGATGGAGGCCGATATCTTGCATGGGTGGCATGTAGGCCACTTTCCTGTAGTTCACAGCATGCTGCAGAGCAAACGGAGATGGACACGTGGGTACCCATCTGTAAGAATCAGAGACTTTCAGAGAACTAGGTCTTCAAAACCCATCGTGTTGACCTCAAATATTGCAAATGCCAACACCGTCAATTTGAAGATGCCAAAAAGCTGTATTTTATAAATCACATTTTCTAAAACCAGGAGGGAAAAGAACAAAGAAATTAAGTAAATATGCAAAGTGCTTAAAACCAGCCACCTCTGTAAGAGACAGAAAGCTCGAATTTCAATGCAGCTCCACCATCAATGAGCTGTGTGATATTGGTCAAGTTACTGAAACTTGCAAGGCCTCTGTTTCCTTATCACCAAAATAAAATAATAAAATAATAGTACTTAGCACAGGGGGTTTATGTACTCATTTGCAACATCCAACTGCAGTGAGATAAGGCAGAATTAGCCCTAAGGATAGGGGTAACAGTTGCCTAACTATTAATCACCATCAATGTGATTCTCAGGGATAGAGTCCAGAGGAATAGGGAGAGGGTTGGTGAAAGATTTTGGAAGGTAGCAGATATTATAAGTTGCATGTGTCTCTCCTAAAAAAGATATGTTGAAGTCCTAATCTCCAGGATCCTAGACTGTGACCTTATTTGGGAATGGGGTTGTTGTAGCTGTAATGTTATGATGAGGTGTGGTCCTACGAAAGGGTAGGCCCTTAATCAAATATAACTTCTGTCCTCATAAGAAGACAGAGACACACAGGGAGAGGATGACCATTGGATGATAGAGACAGATATTGTAGTGATAATCTATAAGCCATGGAATGTCAGAGTGCCAGAAAACCTCTAGAAGCAAACATTGGCAAGGAAGGCTTCCTTTACAGTTTCAGAGAAGCATGATCCTACAGACAGCTTAATTTCAGACTTCCAGCTCCAGAACTTTGAGACAGTATATCTCTGTTGTTTGAAGCCACCCAGTTTGTGGTACCCACGGCAGCCCTAGGAAACTAATACAGAAGGATACTGAGTGACCTGAATTTGATGGACTAGAACCATAGGCACCCAGGTCTGTAAATCAGAGCCCAGTGCAAAAAGCTGTGTTGAATTATAACATGATTTTGAGATCATATCCAGCTCGATGAAGCATTTTCAAATAGATGTCACATGCTTCATAAAAGTGTGCAAGCATAAAAAATGCAAATATCAAACATTTGATGCTTTAGACAGGTGTCAAAAACCAACATTCTCAAGTGCAACAGTGGGAGTGCCATTCCTCCTCAGAAGACACATTTATCAACAGTTTAGCATAGCCTCATACCTGAGTGAATGACCTCAGCCCCGGGGTGGCAGGGTTTTTGGTTAGCTTTGGGATACTATCCACCACAAATAATTTCCCAGCATCCAGATGCCTACTGAGAAATACAGGAGAACACATCAGCTGATTTTCCAGACAAGAAACATTAAGTCAAATAGCCCACAACTAAATTTTCTAAAGCTACAAAAGCTCACAGTAAGAAGAAATCAAATGTTCCAGGTTTATATTCTCTCTTTCTGTTGGGGGTTCTAGGCTTCAGTCCAGAACCATCAGTGCCATTCTCATGACAACAGAAAGTATGTGCAGAATTTTCTACTTTGACCTCATGAAAGGGAATCGTTCGTTTCATCCTATTGCTATCATGTATATTACACAAGCCTCAGGTATTTTCATGTCAGTTTTCTGATTGGGATCACAGAATATGACCTTTCCATGGCCTGTAATACCTAAGAATAATGTTGTGAAGATTCAATAAAATTTTTTTGACAAGAAAAAAATAACATTCCCTTTAGAGAAAAGAAATGTTGCGTGAAAAGATTAAAGACTGTCTTAAGCTTACCTAAACTGAAGATACTACAAATGGCAGGTCACTGACCAATTAATACAGCTTTTGAAGGAATAAGTCTGAGATTAAAGTAAATGTGGAATGGAATACAAGTTCATGTCTGACCAACAAAGCAATTGAAGCACTGTATATGTATATGAACACTTGCAATGCATCCATGAACACAACTCTCTACAAATAGCCCAGGTGATGACTTTTCAGAGATACCTGTGGCTGAAAGAGAAAAATGGGGGCGTCGTTACTGTGTAGAGAAGCTCCCTGTCATATTCTGAATCTGTAAAATGTAGATGTTTCTTAGTTATGTAGGCCACCTCAGTTTCCTTGACAACCAAATGCCGAGAAACTCCAGGAACCTCCTTCAGAAGCTGGTCGTCCACCGGGGTAATGTGGATGGTCACCACCTGGAAAGAAATTATCTGTGCCATTAATTTGAAATACCGTAGGGTGCCAAAGAAAACACTCTGCAATCACCTAGTCATGGTTAAGATGCTTTTCAAAAACCGCCATTTGTAATGTACTTCCGTCAAAATGATTCAGGAGCTATCAAGAACAGGAGCCAAAAATGGAACATTCTTACCCATTTTCTGTTATATTTTAAGACTGTAATTATCACAATTATAGTTAATGCAGTCATGAATGCTGTAGAGAAGGCACATAATACACAAAATATGTTCCTGGTTTTATTCCTGCTTCTCCCTTCCCCCAACAGCCTGTGCTTTCTTTCACCACCTCCCTCCACTCAGTCATTGATCCTAGAAAACCTTGTCATGACTTCAGTCCCTCCTTCTTCACCGATGCATAACACATCTCCAGGTCCCAGAGTTTGTACTTACAAACTTTCCTGTGACCACCCCCCACCCCCAGCCCCTCTTACTGGTCTAGCGCCAGCTCTTCTAACTTCTTCCCCACATGACTGCAACAGCTTCCTGTTAGCCCCAACTCCAATACCCAATCTAGACATTACATACCTCTGGAGTGGTCTTAAAAAAAAAAAAAAGGCAAAATTCAAATCAGTTATCCATCACCTCAGATCTAAACAACCACTTGGGAGAGATTAAATTATTCCAGTGCCTCAGCATGGCACCCAAGACCGCCATGGTTTAGACACACTTGATTTTTCAACTCTGTCATTTACCACCTTTCACCATGAACTCGGGACTCCAGGTGCACACGGTACCAGGCTGCAGTTCTCAAGCAGGCCTCTGCAGTCTGGGTCCTGTTCTTAATTCAGTCTGCAATGCTTTTCTTCTGTCGTCTCCAGCAACCTCAGGCTTTCTCACCTTTGAGGACCTCTCTGAAAACTTTGCCCGATTGCTCAGTTGGAATGAACTGTTTCTGAATTTTGCTTCTCCCTCACAAACATTATTATTTCATCGCCTTCTATTATTAGCTAGTAGTTTACATGTCAGTCTCTCCTCGACTGAAAGGTCCACAAGGGGAGAATTGTGGTATAGCACGGACCATGTGGAATTTGCCAAGGGACAGACCGTTGAAGTGCGGAGTATACCGCTTAGTAACTATTATTAATCTTGAACAATTTACTCGACTTTTTTGAGTGTCAGTTTTACTGCTCAGTTGAGTGTAGCACCAACAACCTCAGAGAGTTGTTACAAGGATCAAAAACCCCTATGTAGATAAAATGTCTGACACATAGTAGGTATTAGTAAATACTGTTCACTTCTGTAGCTCTACAACATCTGGCATGGTATTTGTAGGTAGGAGACACGTCATTAGTGTTTGCTAACTCAGTCAACATGCCCTATTTGTGATTTTTTAAAAATTCTTTTTTTTAATTTTTTTTAACATTTATTCATTTTTGAGAGACAGAAAGAGACAGAACATGAGTGGGATAGGGGCAGAGAGAGAAAGAGAGAGACACAGAATCTGAAGCAGACTCCAGGCTCTGAGCTGTCAGCACAGACCCAATGTGGCGCTGGATCCCACAAATTGTGAGATCATGACCTGAGCCAAAGTCAGATGCTTAACTGACTGAGCCACCCAGGCGCCCTTGTGATTTAAAAAATTCTTAAAGTCATACTCACTGGTTTGGAATCATGGGAGAGGGCAGGGAGGCTTGGCCAAACAGCTTTTATCATGATGTCTATTATTATTTTCTACAAAAATTCATGATTGGTTGCAAGAAAACAATTACTATCTCTTGAAATGGGATATTTGTTTGGCATCATGAGTCTTTCCACAGCTTGATGCAGGAGAATGAGTATTCTTACCCCAGTTTTATTCATTTTAATATTGTTACCAAAGCACAGATCAGCAGTGCCAGTTTTGCCTACAATAATGGTGTTCATAATACTTCGTTTGAAAATTAAAAAAAATTCCTTTTTAAATTGGCATACAACGGCACCTGAGTAGTTCAGCCGGTTGTGTCCAACTTCAGCTCAAGTCATGATCTCACGGTTCACAAGCTTGAGCTTCGTGTCGGGCTCTAACAGCTGACAGTCTGACACTGACAGCTCAGAGCCTGGAGCCTGCTTCGGATTCTGTGTCTCCCTCTCTCTCATCCCTCCCCAACCCTCTCTCTCTCTCTCAAAAATAAATAAACATTAAATTGGCATACAAAGGAAAAACTGACACATGGTTAAGCTTTTGCTGTGACAAAGACTGGGAACATCAGCTCAGTCACCTACAAGCTATGCTCCCTGGGGCAAATAATCTAACCCCTTTGGGTCTCAGTCTTTCTCTCTAGTAGCACAGTGAATACCTGGTAGTAGATGCTCAATTAATTAATTCCCTGTCTCCATCCTTCATTACTGTTACAAAAGCCCCCAACATATGTACTACTCCATTATGAAGCATTTCGATAATTAGAAACTAAAGCCAGTCATCAAAAGAAAAGAACACAATAAAAGTCATTTCTCCAGTCTCCTGGAGTCTGTGTCACAATTTTTTTCCAATTATAGTTTTTTGCTAATCTACAAAGTTCAGAAATTCTCTACGGGACCTCCCGGCCATAGTGTGGATCAGTGAGGCTCCACTTAATTGAAAAACTGGATTTAATATGGAAACAATAGTTATTGTGCCTTCAAAGAGACCATTTTCCATGCTAATTTATTCTCCAATGTGTTCTTTGTGTAAAAAGAATGTACAAGCATGCTTCTTTAAACGCCTGTAGTAATTCTTGGTGGGCACATTTTTCAACATGCTTTATGATCATTTAAGTTGATGTATCTTTACATATTTATGCATGTTTAAACCATTATTGTATGTGTGTCTGTGGGTAAGAAGAGTCCTATTTTAACAAGCTCCATAGAGAAATAAAGAATTTTGATTGTACTGAAATTTGGTTGTAAAAAAGACATTATTGAACAGCCATTCCCAGATGGTGAAAAACTAGCGCCCAATCACTCAGCTGTTGCTGCCGGCTTCCCCCCACATCCCCCCAGGCTACCTCTGGCCACAAGCACCTGCAAACAGACCTGGAGAAAAATCTGAACATAAAGTGACAAATCAGTACACAAAATGGCAAAGGGCCAAGTCTGACCGTGACCCTAGAGTCAGGCTCGCTATTTGATACTCCCGATGGCTGGTATCTGACTTTCTTACAAGCCTGGGTTCTTGATCCTTTCTCTGCCTAACCTGGGATTCCTGCCTGATTCTTTATCTTGCATCTTCCTTTCAGATTATGCAGTGCTACTTCTCAGATCCAGGAACTACTTTCACTTGACCCACGGGCCTTTGTGGTAAAAGACCTGTTTCCGTTCTTCTTCCTTTTCTTAGTCCTCTTTCTGATTCTCTCATCTATCCTTATTTTTCATTCTCCATTTTATTTCTGTTTTTTTTTGTTTTAGTTTTTACTATAATCACCCAGTGCTCATCCCCACAAGTGCATTCCTTAATCCCCATCACCCATTTCACCTTTCCTCATCCACACCATTTTACTTCTAATATCACTTTCTCCTGGTTTGAGATCTCTTACAGCTTAGGCTCTATAGAGCCTCTATTGAGAAGGCTTTCAAGGACATATTTTTCAAAAGCAAACTGAGCGGGTGAGGTTTTATCTGATGACAGTAATGACAACAAAAAGGGAAAGAGGGAGGGGGTTTCTGGCTGATGTGCAGACACTGTTGGTGTCAGTTGACCTCTCAGAGGAGCATTCAGTGGAGAAGAAGAGGAGGAAATGGGCATTGCTGCTTAACTTCTTACCTGCTTTAAGCACACTGTGTCTCATTGAAGGAGATCCTTTCTTTCTGTCTCTGTGAAAGGAAGTTTTCCAACAGTGTGGCCTAAGCAATCTTGTGCCTGCATTTAACTTTTAGTCACCAAGGAAACTTCTGATCACAAAAGCTCCTGTCAAGCAAACTTCTTATCTAGATTTTTCTTTTTAAAATTTTTTTAATGTTTTTATTCTTTAGTTTTGAGAGAGAGAGACAGAGACAGAGCACAAGCAGGGGAGGGGCAGAGAGCAAGGGAGACACAGAATCGGAAGAAGGCTCCAGGCTCTGAGCTGTCAGCACAGAGCCCAACACAAGGCCCATTAACCACAAATCATGACCTGAGCCAAAGTCGGATGCTTGACCAACTGAGCCACCCAGGAGCCCCTAGACTTTCAGATAATGGTGGAAGGTTGCAGATTTTGTTGACTATTTTACAAATTTTGTTGAATTTTTATCTGTAAGACCTGACTAGATACTTGCCCAAATTGAAGATGCAATCATGAAGTAGACTAACTGGCCATGCAAGGTCTTTAAAAATTCAAGTTTCAATGATGCTATCAGGGGCTTACAACACAAAATCACTCACTAGCACACAAAATACTGATTCTGCTGTTATGCGCACACCAGTTCCTAGAACTCTGAAGAAAAGAGCTTTACATTCATTCCTCCCCCTTGTCACTCCTTCCCCAGTTCCTACCAAATGTTTCAGTCTTGTTTCCTCTTACTCTCAATAAAGATTGAAAGAACTAGAGTTCATTTTGGGACAAAAACAAAACAACAACAGTTCTTAGGGTTCTACTTTGAGTCTGGTACCAAAATCTGAAGACACAGAGATAAATAATTTGGGATTTCTTCCATCAGTGGACTCACAGTAGATCCAGTAAAGCAAACAATGGCCTCACATTATAGTTATTTGATATCGGATCATATAAGAGGACAAGCTGACCCAGCTTGGGGGAGTCATGAAATGAGGGCATCAGAGAAGGACTGCTGGAGCAGGTGATGCTGGAGCTGAGAGTAGGTCCATCTGGAAACGGAGGAAGCTAAAGCTGCCACTACTCAGAAGTGGGAAAAAACTGGAAGCTAGATGAATACTACCTAACACTTTGACACTCTATTAATGGATTTTAATTGTCCTTAATTACAGGGATGTGGCTGATGCCCTCTATTCTTTTTTGTTAATCTTTATTTTAAGTAGGCTCTCCGCCCAACATGGGGCTTGAACTCACAACTGTGAGGTCAAGGTCACATGCTTTACCTACTGAGAAAGCCAGGTGACCCGATATTCTCTATTTTTAAGGAATCATGTGCTTTTCTGCCTGTGGACGCCGCCGAGTAAGCATCCTTGAAGTCTCCCCTCCCACCGCCGCGTCATGTCTAAATCAGAGTCTCCCAAAGAGCCTGAACAGCTGCGGAAGCTTCTCATC
>NC_043712.1:52435565-52442997 GCF_006229205.1 Suricata suricatta | reverse complement strand
GCATTCCAACAAAGGGTTTTAATGTAGATTTTTTTTTTGCACCCATGCTGTTGATTGCTAAATGTAATAGTCTGATCATGACGCTGAATAAATGTGTCTTTAAAAAAAAAAAAAAGGAATCATGTGAGGAATTCTGATAATAATCTATTCCCCAAAAGATGAAAATTGGAACTAAAGCACTGGCAGTAGGCGGAGAGGTAGAGATAGAAGAAAGAATTTATCAAGTAGATTTAGCAAGACCTGCTGACTAATCGGTTCTGCAGACATTAGATAGAAAAAAGGGCAGGGGATGACTTCAGAGATTCTAATTAAAGTGATTTTACGAAAGTCCAGGAGGAAATATGCCAAATGTCTTATGGTTTGTGGGCATGGTGAATTGAAAACGCTGGTGAGGGGCACCTGGGTGGCTCAGTCGGTTAAGCATCTGACTCTTGATTTTGCCTTAGGTCATGATCCCAGGGTCATGGGATGGAGCCCCCTGTTGGGTTCTGCACTGAGTGTGGAGCCTGCTTGAGATTCTGCCTCTCTGCCCCTCCCCTCCTCATGAGTACATGCGCTCTCTCTCTCTCTCTCAAGTCATAAATAAATACATAAATAAAATGCCAGTGAGACACATATGTAGTGATGTCAAATACAGAGGTGGGGACTTAAGGTTGAGCTGGAGAATATTTAGGAGCCAGCCAAAGAATAACTGGTACATGAAAACCCAGCAAATTTATAGAATTGATCTCTCTCTTTTTCTCAACATAGTTTAGGAAGATGAAAGCAAACAAAAACATAATTATGACCTCTTCTTTAGAAATATATCCATCGAGGGAATGGCTCTACAGAGTTTAGTCTGGCTTATTTGCCAAGATTTACAAATAATCTGTTTCCATAAAGTTTTCATTACCTTATTACAGAGCAATCTCACATCTCCATTTGATCTATAAATATGAGATAAATATAAGTAAATCTGTATCTATGATGTATAAAATACATAATAGCAGAAGAAGTCCTGAGCCTTCAATTAAAAAAAAAACACATAATCTGCTAAAAGTGATACGGTGTTCTACTCAGAAGCGGGTCAGTTTGAATAGATACAACAGAAGATTTAAAAACAGACCCTATTAGTAGTTGCCATTTTGGATTATCAAGTCAACTAAGGTCTCAAGCAAAAATGCCAACTAGAAATGGCATATAATACATTGATGAAAAGAGAGAGTTGTTATTTGTAAGGGAATAATTTGTTATTCAATAACCAGATGAAATAAAAAATTTCTAAAAGAGAAAAAAGAAAGAAAAGAAATTTCTCATTCATTCATTATCCCCTCTTAACAGGGGTCACCTACTTTCTTCAGTTTCTGGGCTTTCTGACATCATTCTTCTTGATCATCCCTTTTTGTTACAAACAGATGAATAGCTCAGTCACCTATGCAGTGGCTAATGTAAGTGACTGTGGCATTATGAGAACACATTATATAACCAGAGTGACACATGCTTTAAGAAATCATTCTAGAGCCCTATGTCAGACTCTGTGCTGACAGCTCAGAGCCGGGAGCCTGCTTTGGATTCTGTGTGTCCCTCTTTCTCTAACCCTCCCCTGCTTGCATTCTGTCTCTATATAAAAAAAAATAAACATTAGAAAAGTTTTTTAAAGAAATCATTCTAGAGCTGGTTCCAGATTTGCACAGATCTCTACACACTCTACCTTCCTGAATAATAGGTAGAAAATGCTCAGCAAAAAGAACCATGTATAGTAAGTGATCTCTTATTCTCAGCTGTCTTTTTCCACCCCTATCACCAACCATTCTCTCCTTTCATGAAGACTACCCTATAAACTATAGTTTATAGTTGTCTAGATCCTACGCTAACTCCATTTTCTGTAAGTTCTATGTGAGAATGCCTCCTTAAACCTATTTCTTCATCCTATATCCTTAAGTGATACACTTGAATGGTAGTAAAACTCTTAGTTCTTCAAAAGCAATAGTAAATAATAGCTAATTTATCTACTGAGTACTTACCAGGTGCCAGAAAGTTCTCAGTAGTTTGTTTTTGTAATTATGTAACTATCTCACTCTCACAATTACTCTATAAGGAAGTTGTATTATTATCTATTTTACAGATAAGAAAACTGAGATCAATCAGTTAGTTAGGGTCAAGGACAAGAGAGAAACATAAGCAATGTGGCCTCAGAGACCATACTTCAACGACCATACATAAAAGTCAGTATTTTCTTTAATATTATGAAGTCAGCAAATTTGGGGAGGTGTTTTGTATAAAAGGGCCCATGGTTAAATGACCTTGGAAACACTGCATACACAGAAATTTAAAAAACTGATTAGAAAAGTAAATAGTAGAGAAGCTATGTTGCAAACACGTTGACTTAATTTTGCTAATTCCTTTGCTTCTCAAACTTTGAATGTTAAAACCTGTTCTCATGTATTTTCCCATAACACCTCCCAGAACGGATATCTGTGGACAAGACTTGGGGAAAGTATTCAGAGATGGTCTCTTACCTGTGGCACTGAGAGATTTGGAGGTTCATGGCTGTCCCACAGGACAAATTCAAAAGAGTCTTCAAAGATCTCTCCACCAAAGTGACGATAGTAAATGATGCCATTAAATAGATCCCTCTGAAGGAAGCCAGGGACAGGATAGCCTATTGGGTCCACAAAACACCACATACTTTTGTAACAATCTTCCAAGGGTTGGGGTATAAAGATATTGAACTTATCTCCAAAGTATTCTCTGCCTAGTATGTTGTACATACCCAAGGAATCATCATTAAATACTTTTATCAAAGTTTATAAATAATTAGTAAAAAAATTTAAGTTCCTACACCTATCTTAAAATCTGTAGAAAAATGAGCATTACAAAAATGTTTTTAAGAAATACAGTCTTAACTAACACAAAACTACTTGCTCCCTACTTTGTTACTCCTGACTACTTTAAGAAATGGTTAAGAAATTATTCCCATAAAGCATAAACAAATGTTATTCATGAAATTACCTTATAAATAATTTAGAATAGGCCAAATATTCCTCTTCAAACTTATTTGTTCTTTCATCCTGCTTGGCAGACATACTTTTCCATAATGTAATGGTTACCTTAACACCTGGCTCTAGAATGTTTTAGGTGTACAATCTTGAATAGATCAGTTTAACTTTTCTAAGTGTCAGGCTTCCCATTCACAAAATGAGAATGATAACAGTATCTTCCCTCCTAAACTTGATGTCCACCCTTACACAAATTCTGACATCAACGACTCTAACTCTTCAGAACTCACCTATCAGCCCTGGCCCTGGCTTCTTCATGATCTCTCCAGCCTGTGGGGGTTTCGTGATATTAAAGAAGATGTAGTCATCACTGGAGTCTATATCTGATGCTCTCAGCATGGAACCCTGGATCAGTATGGTCTGCCCCTCCTCTAGTTCAATTACTACATTGTTTATGAGGAAAGGGGGACTGTCATCTTTGGGCAAAATGTTGATGGGAAACTTATGTCGGATGCTGTGATGGCCATCGAATATCCTGAAGATGACAAAGTCTTTGGTGGAGTCACTGTCGTCATGATGATAGCGAACAACTCCAGCCTGAAGGTCAGCCACAGTGAAGAGAAATCCTTTCCCCCCTGATGGAGAGAGCAGAGATGAGGCTGACTGGATGAGGGGTGCAGAGGGGCAGCTGCAGTAAAAGAAGCAGTAGAGGAAAGGGCGTGAAGGAGAGCGGGTCAGCTGATCCCTGCCTCACCTAGACAACCATTTTGTTTGGTGGGCTCTGGGCCTCCACAGATCTGGTTTTGAATACTGGCTGTAACACTTACTGGGTGGGTGGACTTGGGCAACACTTACTGGCTATGTGGACTTAATTCATTTGAGACTCATCTATAAAACAGGGATGATAATACCTACCTCATATTTCCTAGGAAGGATGAGAGAACTTCAAGAATAGTAAGCCTACAAAAAAATGTTCATTATCATTCAACGTGGCAGCACTTTCCTGAGGAGCAGTCTTGAACCAGGAGCATCAATACCTTAGGAAGTCATTGGAAATGCAAGTTCTCTGGCCCTCCCCCAGACTTACTGAATCAGAGACCTGGAGGTGAGACCCAGCAATCTGTGTTTTATCAAACTTTCAGGAGAGTCTAACACACGCTGAAGTTAGAGAGTCACTGACTTGTGGCTGAAGAGCTAGAGCTCTAGTATCAAAGGGCCTAGGTTCAAATCCCAGTTTAGCCACTTTCTAGGTACACAGGAAAGTCAACTGCTCTAAATCCCAGGTTCCCATTTGTAAAATGGGAATAATAATAGTACTATATTTCATAAAGCATAAGATAATGCAGAAAGCTTTGTACAGTATCTGGCACAAATAATAAATATTTGTACTATTTTCTACCTCCCCTGAGCTAGAACATCACTTTGGGCTATCACTCTTCTCTTTATTTCTACATTGCGTCACTCTGCATAAACGATTACAAGTCTTGATTGCAGATGCCCCTGTACTCTCCCCACACTGTATGGTTCTACCAAAGCCCACTGGAATAAGTGATTAAACATTTATATAATGGACATTACAGTTTACTCGGCCAGTAGCCACTTTCTGCCTCTTCGCCACTACCAGAATCTTACTTTTATTGGGAATGGCAATATTACCATTTAAAAAAACTCAGTTTCCCAAACTCCATTGCGTCCAGGGGGTAGTAGGTGACTTGGTAGATTCCAGTGGAACCCACTGTATCAGGATCCTGAAGAAAGTTGTAAAGGGAGCAAACTAAATGATGTAACTTTTTTCATAGTCCCTTCTCTTTCTTCCTTCCTGGAAAACAGACCTGAAGTCTGAAGGTGTAGATGCTATCTTGTGACCTCTGTCAGAAAAGAAAGGGCTGCTGGCATCACAGATTTGGAGCACCTGCCTGGGAGCAACTTATCACATGAGGAAAATTACTCCTGAATTTCTTAGTCACTGTATTTGGGTTTCCCTTACACGCAGCCGAACATCCCCTTAAGCTGATCTCCTATTCTCCTAGGATGACTTCATTTTTTATTTCAGAATTCCTAATCACAAATGATAATAAAAAAGAGCTCTCTTTCTGCTTTATAGTTAGGAATACCAAGAGGATAATTGAATTAAATCCTCTGAGCTCATTATACGGAATGGACTATGTTATGTGATATGAGTATTATTTTTATTAGGGCTATTATCTCATTAACTACTACCCTTATAATTATAAAATGATTAACATAATAACATAATTATACTAATAACAAAATAACATAATGATTACCAAGTATTTAAAAACTAAGTTTTTCTGTTTTTTAATACATTCCTCTAAATCAGAGAACTGAGAGGGACATATTTTGTCTTCCAACTGGGAAAAGATCATCAGTTTAAGAGTATATTTAGAAGGAGTCCTACATGACATCTGAGATTATATAATGCGCCAGCCACAAGATGGTGCTTGCAAATGGTCATCCACAGATGGGAGCACCCTAACACTGAAGCGAATGTTTTCAAGATCTCCACACTTTCTGGATATGACAATTCACTTAGAAATGAGGCCCCAGAGGGGCTCCTGGATGTCTCAGTCAATTAAGCGTCCAACATCGGCTCAATTCATGACCTCACAGTCCATGGGCTCACCTTCCATGTCAAGCTCTCTGCTGACAGCTCAGAGCCTAGAGCCTGCTTCAGATTCTGTGTCTCCCTCTCTCTCTGTCCCTCCCTCCCTCACGCCCTGTCTCAAAAATAAATAAATATGGGGCGCCTGGGTGGCTCAGCCGGTTAAGCCTCCGACTTCAGCTCAGGTCAGGTCTCACATTTGTGGTTTTGAGCCCCGCTCGGGCTCTGTGCTGACAGCTTAGAGCCTGGAGCCTGTTTCCGGTCCTGTGTCTCCTTCTCTCTCTGCCCCTCCCCCCTCATGCTCTGTATCTCTCTGTATCAAAAATAAATAAAACTTTTAAAAAATAAATATTTTAAAAATTAAAAAAAAAAGAAATGAGGCCCAACAGATGTTATGTATACCCTGTTAAATATGATCTGTCTGCTTTCAGAGAAAAGATTTTGGGTTCCCTTCTAGGTCAGAGGCAGATCTTTCACCTCTTACTGTAAGCTGTCCATGCTGGAGGCCACCCACGGTGACCAGCTGGACAGCATGGATGTCATCATTGTCGACAATCTGAAACTGCTCCCAAGTGATGGCCCGAGACTGTCCCTCCAGAAGATTCAGACCTATAAGAGAAAACAGAACAATGTCCTAGAAAGTTTTATGACATGCCAACATGCCTATTTGAAGACAAGATGGATGAATTTTCACTCACAAAACTAGCTGAAAATTATATCTTTGAAAGCTTTTTAAAAAACTGGAATTTAGGGGCACCTTGGGTGGTTCAGTTGGTTAAGCATCCGACTTCAGTTCAGGTCATATTCTCACAATTTGAGAGTTTGAACCCCATGTCAGACTGTGCTAACAGCTCGGAGCCTGAAGCCTGCTTCGGATTCTGTGTCTCCCTCTCTCTCTGCTCCTCCCCTATTTGCACTCTGTCTCTCTCTCTCTCTCAAAAATAAATAAATTTAAAAAAATTTCTTTTAAGAAACTGGAATTTTGCTTTCATTTTCAGTAATATTTCTGCATCTAATACTATTAACCCCAGTCTGATAACTGGTTCCTTCTGACATATCCATTGGAGGCCAGGTGGTGGCAGAAAGGAAATACTGAAGGATGTTATGTTCACGGGGGTCTCTAGTTCAAAAATGTCCACAAGCATTTTTCAAAGATGACAGCCAGATATTTTAAGCAGACAAGAGAATCAGAAGAGCTGTAACATATAAGTGTTGAGAGCAACAGTAGCTCACAGGACAGAGAACGTGAAGTGGTTACATGTGCAAATACACAGCTACTGTGTGAGGGGACTGTTGTGTCTGACACTTTGAAATCAGGGCTGAATTGACATTACTCTCATCTGCCAGAGCAGAAGGAGAAAAAAGGAAGAGACCCTGAAGGATACCTGAGTGTGGCTGCGCCAAGACAAAAGCCAAAGTGCGCATGACGGCGGGTCCCACATACTGCTGGGCAGGGAAATAAAACGTTCACAGGGACAACAAGAGAAGCCAAGAGACACCATTAACAGACTATTTCCTGAAACGACAGGCCCTGGACAGTCAATAAGCCTCCTTTAACAGAGAAATATTAACAGGTGCACAGTGCTCAACGAGCTTTCTAAAGGTGACAAGAGACAGAAAAATAGCAAAAATGACAAAACGAAGGAACTCTCCCCTGAAGAACCTCCAGGAGGAAGTCACAGCCACAGAACTGCTCAAGGCAGATCTAGACAACATACTGGATCAAGAATTTAAAAAGCTTGTCATAAAATTAATTGCTGGGGTTGAGAAAAGCATCAAAGAATCAACTGAGACAATCACTAGGCACTTTGAAAATAGGTGTGATTACTTT
>NC_043712.1:52434196-52435465 GCF_006229205.1 Suricata suricatta | reverse complement strand
ATGAGTGCAAACATATGGTTTCTGTCCTTCTCTGCCTGACTTATTTCGCTTAACATGACACCCTCAAGGTCCATCCACTTTCCTACAAATGGCCATATGTCATTCTTTCTCATTGCCATGCAGTACTCCATTGTGTATATATACCACATCTTCTTGATCCACTCATCAGGTGATGGATATTTAGGCTTTTTCCATGTTTTGGCTATTGTTGACACTGCTGCTATGAACATTGGGGTACATGTGCTCCTATGCCTCAGCATTTCTGTATCTCTTGGGTAAATCCCTAGCAGGGCTATTGCTGGGCCATAGGAAAGTTCTATGGATAGTTTTTTGAGGACCTTCCATACTGTTTTCCAGAGCGGCTGCCCCAGTTTACATTCCTACCAACAGTGTAGGAGGGTGCCCGTCTCTCCAAACCCTTGCCAGCATCCATAGGCTCTTGATTTGTTCATTTTAGCCACTTTGACTGGTGCGAGGTGGTATCTCAGTGTGGTTTTGACTTGTGTTTCCCTGATGATGAGTGATGTTGAGCTTCGTTTCATGTGCCTGTAGGCCATCTGGATGTCCTCTTTGGAGAAGTGTCTGTTCATGTCTTCTGCCCATTTCTTCACTGGGTAATTTGTTTTGTGGGTGTGAAGTTTGGTGAGTTCCTTGTAGATTTTAGATACTAGCCCTTTATCTGATATGTCGTTTGCAACTATCTTTTCCCATTCTGTCGGTTGCTTATTTGTTTTCTTGATTGTTTCCTTTGTAGTGTAGAAGCTTTTTATCTTGATGAAATCCCAAGGGTTCAGTTTTGCTTTCATTTCTCTTGCCTTTGGGGATGTGTTGAGTAGGAGATTGCTGCGGTTGAGGTCTAGGAGGTTTTTTCCTACTTTCTCCTCAAGGGTTTTGATGGTTTCCTGTCTCATATTCAGGTCCTTCAGCCATTTTGAGTTAATTTTTGTGTATGGTGTAAGAGAGTGGTCTAGTTTCATTCTTCTACATGTTGCTGTCCAGTTCTCCCAGCACCACCTGCTAAAGAGGCAGTCTTTTTTCCATCGCATACTCTTTTCTACTTTGTCAAAAATTAATTGTCCATACATTTGTGGGCCCAGTTTTGGGTTCTATATTCTATTCCTTTGGTCTATGTGTCTGTTTTTGTGCCAATACCATACTGTCTAGATGATGACAGCTTTGTAGTAGAGGCTAAAATCTGGGATTGTGATGCCTCCCGTTTTGGTTTTCTTCTTCAATATAACTTTGGCTATTCGGGGTCTTTTGTGGTTC
>NC_043712.1:52341288-52434096 GCF_006229205.1 Suricata suricatta | reverse complement strand
AGGGAGCTGGGCAGCATCAACCATTCCCACTATTCAGTGGGTCCAGGAGCTGACAGATTACAAAGAATCTTGAAAGGGAACAAAGCTTTTTAATTTTTTAAGTTGATAAAACTTAAAGGCAGTGTATTGACGGACCCCTTTACATTCCCCCTCAAACCTGCCCAGCTTTCTCTGCCCCTCTGGCCATGACCGAGGGCCTGCGTTCTCACTGCAGCAGCCTCCTGAGGGTCCCTGCAGTCCCCACAATTGTAAAGTCCTGGCTGCCACCATTGCCTCATCTTCTGCTCAGTCTGGTTACATGAATCATCGTCTTGGGCAAGGACAAGGGCCGGGTTTTAGCATGACCGCCCTTGTGACCATGGCTGTAGCAGCCACAAAGAAGGACCAGGCAGCACATGGTGGACATGTAGGGAGTTGACATCCAATGAGGCAAACTGACCACAGCAAGACAGGAGATGGGAAGGAGCTGAGGGAGAGACCACTCACCTTTTCCTGAGCCCACCTCTGACTCTGCCCACACACAGTCACCCTACCTGTATGTATTCCCCCACAACTTCCTTTCCCTCTTATTCCTGTTTTCAGTATATGGTTAGTGCATATGGCCTGCTTCAGGGGCTATTTGCTAGGGGACCTGGAATAAGACATACACTGTAAAGGAAGAATGGAAACAAGGAAGGAAGGAAGGGAAGAAGGAAGAAGGGAGGAAGAGGGGCAGGGAAGGAAGACGAGAGGAAGAGAGAAAAGTAAGAAGGGAGGGAGGAAGGGTGGGAGGAAGATGAAAGAAAGAATGAAAGAACAAAAGAACAAAAGAAAGAAAGGAAAGAAAACAAGAGGGTGAGGGAGAAAGGAAGGGATGGGGGGGAGTGAAAGGGGGAAGAAAGAAGGGAAGGAAGGAGAGAGAAAGGGCAGTCACATATAAAGAATCTCTGTGACTCGAAATATGGGTCTTGAAGCCAAGAGTGTGTGCTACACATAGGACAAGGCATCATGGGACACAGCACAAGAGCAAGCCAGAAGAGAGGCACCTGGGTGGCTCAGTCGGTTAAGCATCTGGCTTTGGCTCAGGTCATGATCTCATGGTTCATGGGTTCGAGCTCCACATCAGGCTCCATGCTGACAGTTAGCTCAGAGCCCGGAGCCTGCTTTGGATTCTGTGTCTCCCTCTCTCTCTGACCCTCCCCTGTTCACACTGTCTCTTTCTGTCTCTCAAAAAATAAATAAATAAAAATTTAAGAACAAGCCAGAAGAGTAGAAGTATATTATAGCAAGACATTAACATTGGTTCTGTCTTCAAGGTGGAGTAATGAATAATTGTATTCATTCATTATGATTTCATTCATTTCTATCCATTCACTATTATTAGTATCATTATTCATTCATTCTGTTTATTCTGTTTAATGTACCTTCCAAGTGTTCAATGATGAACATATATTAAGTTCATAATAAGTAAAAATTCATTTTAAAAAGGATTCTGATGTCCAAAGTAACAGATCATGCTGACTATGAAATCTCTGCTCAAGCAATAATCTACTTAGTATATGATTATTACTAGAGTTCAGGTTGCCAATTCCTTCTTTTCTTTTATTATCCCTCTAGCAGAGGTAAAGTGAGACATCTACCAATATAAGACTGCTCAACCAATGTTCTCCATCATGACCGAAACACACACACACACACAGAAGTTTAAACCGCTACCTGAGGATTTAAATCAGACAGAAATATCTTTCCCTTCACAGAGCCTGCCATCACTGCTTAGAAGTAGGTCTTTTTGTAAATTTTTTTAATGTTTATTTTTTTGAGAGAGAGAGACAGAGAGACAGAGCATGAGTGGAAGAGGGGCAAGGAGAGAGGGAAACAGAATCCGTGCTGAGCTGTCAGCACAGAGCCTGATGTGGAGCTCAAACTCATGAACTATAAGAGATCATGACCTGAGCTGAAGTCGGAGGCTTACCCAACTGAGCACCCAGTCACCCCAAAAGTAAGTCTTGCTTGCTATCATTGGGATCAGTGGGAAAGGAAAAAAAATCTTCATTTACATTCCACATTTACATTTGATCTAAATATATACACTGCATCATAAGACCACTCTGCAGTGACCATCTTTTAAAACAAATAAAGCAGTTTAAGCTCTTATTCACGTATTATGGCTTCCTGGCATTTCCCCCAAACAGAACAATAAATTGATCTCCATCTTCCTTCCCTTTCTCTGAACAGATCGAATTAGAGACCTTTCCCCTCCCAGTCCAATTGTAGCTGAATACCACAAATAATCATTTTTTTGCCTTATTCAGTTGAAAGGTGTCCTTTGGGCTTATTTCCTACAGAGGGGGAAAAAAAAATGTGCCTTCACAACACAGGAATCCTGGTTTTAAATTTCTCACCCTAACGACAGGAAAAACAAACCAAAACAAAACCAACTATCTGATAGCGTTAACTTGTCCGGGTTTCAGTTGCCTCGTGTGTGAAATGGGAGGAAAACGACCTTTCTTTCCGGACCATGTACCTTCCTGTCTTGCCTTCAGGGCTCTGCTGCTTGACCCCTGGCACCCCGCCTCACCTGTGTTCCAGGACACTCTCGGGGCATTCGTGTCCGCTGCTCTGATGGAGATGTGAACTGTAATGGGTGCGCTCCTTTCAAAGAAGAAGTCATAAGCCTCCACCTCCACCTGTAAACAAACAGGTGCATATGAATCACACATTGACCATTTACAGTTATAAAATATCATTATTCCTGGGATACACACCCCACTTGGAGGCAAAACAGATATAGATTCTGGCTGTTGCCTGATCTCATTTTTGACAACCTGATCTCACTTTTTCAGGTTTTAGACCTTGTTCCTTAGTTAACAGTTTTTAAAAACCTTCCTCTCCATAAAAGAAGTTCGTAACCAGAAATAAGCAAATATACTGCAGAAGTGTCCCTGCATTTGCTCAGGAGATGATGTCAACCCAGCATGAGAGCATGAGAGCCTCTCTCGAGGGCACAGGATCTAGAGCTGTAGATCTTAATGGAGAGAGACTTTGCTCCCCCAAGGGACATTTGAGAAGGTCTGGAGACATTTTTGGTCTCACCAATGGGAATGCATGATGGGGGGGGGTTCCTACTGGCATTTGGTAGACAGGGGCCAGGGATGCCACCACATACTACCATGCAGAGGACAGCCCCCATGACAAAGAATTATCCAGTACAAAATGTCAAAGGTGCTGCTTTTAAAAGACCCTGGTCTAGAGGCATCTATCTCTCCAAACATTTTTTTAAATATCCAGATTTTATTTGCTTCCATGAAATCCATAGCTAATAAATGGGGCTATATGATATGCATTGAGCCTTATTATATGTTGTACATGTATCGCATCAGATGTTGACAGAAAAGGACGAGGTATAACACAGAAATAGAACGCACACGCCTATT
This sequence comes from Suricata suricatta, assembly GCF_006229205.1. Classification (NCBI taxonomy): domain Eukaryota; kingdom Metazoa; phylum Chordata; class Mammalia; order Carnivora; family Herpestidae; genus Suricata; species Suricata suricatta. Next base: position 52,430,683 of record NC_043712.1, on the reverse strand, counting down.
TTTCAAGAATGCCCATTTGACACTGTCCATTAGGTCCATTTGAAAGGATAAATAATCAAACAGCTACAACCACAGTATCAATCGGCAAATACCACAGTAACAAAAGAAACAGATTCAAATCTGCCCAAGTAACAGACTAAAAAAGAAACGATAGGGAGGTGGGATGTCTTTGGCAAGTATAATGCAACTATTTAGTAGGTCAAGCCGTACGAAATTGTAGGTTACGTGCTCACTAAGAATCACTCTTCTCAAACCAACAGGAATCTAATAAAATGAGCTTGAATGTTCACGGTGAAAGAACGGACCGCCTTGGCGTTACAGTCCAGGGAAGGGGTGGTTAGCTCCAGGAACACTGTCCATGGCTGTGCTCTCGGGGGGGCCCCCCAGGGGGGCTGAATGAGGCCAGGGCTTCCGTGGGATCTATGAAGCACCTCATCTCCACTGAGGACATTGAGAGTCATCTTCTAACAACAGCAAAAGCACACATTTGGACAAGTTCCGCTTTAAGATTACATCTACGATGCCAGAAAATACACACATAAAATATCCAGAGTAGCTGTGTTTATTTATGAGCTCAAGGTACAAGCAGATATTGGATGAGAAATGACCTCATCGTATGGAAGGAACGCGAGATGAGGGCAAGCGTGAGAACAACAGCTGCCACCCTATTATGAAATGAAGAAAAGACAAGGGTGGCATTTATAGTCTGAAGTCCTTTGCCTGCCCTGGAGGCTAAATGCAGAAAATGCCTAAATTAGATGGAGGACAATTTGGAACCCCAGGGCTACTTGTTTTCCTTAATAAGCCTGAACTCAAGTCTGTATCGACCTGCTCATTTAAACATTCCATCCTGTTTGAATCAGCTCACTGGTAGGTCTATAGGTTCGTGAGGGATTATTATGTGCAAGGCTCACCAGGTGCTCTCAACTCTCCTCCAAAACAAAACACGAGGAAAGAGGCTGGGATAGCAGGAGGAAGGTACTTAGATTAGACAGAGGACCCCCCTGACAGAAAGTGATAGGGAAATCAGTCCTCCAGTGAGATTCTAAACTCTTCTATCGTCAGTGCCATTCATTACAATTAAGGATCCCGGTAAAACGCTCCCCCCAAACAAGAAGGAATAACAGAATTTATCAATCAAAGGATTGTAAACAAAGTCGTCTCTAACTCCAGTGGTCTGTGTCCTGCTGCAGGCTGTCAAGGACGCCAGGGTTCTCAAACTGGTGAGCTCTGCGCCAAATGTCCTGAGAAATACTTTTTAGCTGCTCCATGTTTTAGAACTTTTAATATGTATTCTATATTTAAGAATTGAAACATTTTAGGGGCGCCTGGTTGGGCATCTCTTGGTTCCAGCTCTGGTCGTGATCTCAGTTTGTAGGTTCGAGCCCTGTCGTTCAGCTCCACGCTGGTGGTGCAGGACCTGCTTGGGATTCTCTCTCTCCCTCTCTCTCTTCCCCCTCCCTGCTCACTCTCTCTCTCTCTGTCTCTCTCAAAATAAATAAACTTAAAACATTGAAAAATTTTTACAAAAATATTGCAGATTTCCAATGTCTGTGAAGGAACAAGAGCTCTAGCTACACAGTACGTCTGCTTGTCTGTATCCTCACGGCGCAGCAATCGCTGGAGCCCAGGGCACCTGTGCCTCCTAAACTGCCAGCTCTCTTCAGACCCTGCAGTGTCCCCACCCCCAGGTGGGTTTCTTTGTATCTTTGGATCACCCGCCCGGCTCCTCTAGACATTTGAATCTGCCTCCGGATTTACAGTAATGGATTTTTCTCTGAGGCAATGACCGTACAAACTCACCTGAAGGTTAAGGGAAGTGGCCTCTTCAAGAATTCTGTGAATACGGAACAGGCTAGAAGCTTTGTCTCCCTTTCTTCTTACCTCGTAATGTCTCCTCACAGAATGGCTGCTGTTTGGTGGCTGATAGGCTATCTGCATGTCACTTAGATCTTTCCAGGTGAACGAGGAGACCGGTCTGGTGTGATCCCACAGGTGAGTCACGTAGCCCTGGCGCGGGGCCTTAGTAATGTTGAACACCAGCAAGGGCTTGGGAGTCTCATCCTCTTCACAGTCCAGAACGGATGTGGTCAACGAGGTCAGGATGAACTGATCCACTTCCAGAATAAACATGGCCATGAATGCAGCCCTTGGGATCTGATTAGGAATGCCAGCTCTGATATAGACGGGCAACCACGCACTCTCTGACTTTTGAAGGGAAAAGAAAATACAGAGGGGGAAAAATATGAATGAAGATATCACATATATGATTAATAGGATGATAGATGGTGTGTCCTGCAGTGATCTGAAACCTGGATGCACATTAGAATCCTTGGAGAGTTTTAAACATATACTGATGCCCAAGGTCCATCTCTACAGGTTCTTGTTTAATTGTTCCAAAAAAGGGACAAGAAAACTGGTATTTTTAAAAATATATATATTTAAATGTTTATTTATTTTTGAGAGAGAGAGAAAGAAATGGAGAACAAGTGGGGTAGGGACAGAGAGAGACGGAGACAGAATCCAAAGCAGGCTCCAGGCTCTGAGCTGTCAGCACAGAACCTGATGCAGGGCTCGAAGCCATGAACTGCAAGATCAAGTCGGAAGCTCAGCTGGCTGAGCCACCCAGGCGCCCCAGAAAACTGGTTCTTTAAAGCTCTCTGGTAACTCTAACATGTAGCCCGTGTTAAAAAGGGACATTGTTTTGGCATCAGAAGGAAATGTCCTTTTGATTCTATGTCCAGCACTTATGATTTTAAACAAGCTATTTAATTCCTAAACCTTCCCCCCTCCATCTGTGAAATGGAAATACTAGACCCCAAATAAGTCACGTTCAGTATGCTGAACACCGGATATTGGACTAGAAGTTGTAATCTGTATGTAACAAAATGTTAAAAATGGAATTCTTTTTGGCTCAGTCTCAACTGACGTTCCAGTGAAAGCGACAACAGATTTCAAAGTGAATGTGACGCTGACACTACGGGCAGAATTTACAAAGTAGATTGCCTAGAGCCAGTTCCAGACTCCAGAACCCTATCACTCACAACAAGAATAGAGAAGGGTTGAGAGGGGTAAGAGAGAGTTTTCTTTGTGGAGAAGAGTGCATTGCTGTGCTGAGTCACTCCCTTGGTCCCCAACCCCACACACCTCCAGGAAGAGGAAAGGTGGGCAATGCTACATTTGTCTCCGGTGTCCCTGTCGGGAGAGAAGTCTCCTTGGGACCAGCCTTAAAATGCATCTTTTACAAAGGACTGATGCTCATACAGGAGGAAACTATGTGGCCAAATGCAGAAGAATAGTGGTATCTGTGCTGGGACCTGCCTGTAGTCCTTGTTGGCGGCAGAGAAAAATATCTGAGTGCTCCAGATATGTCCAAAGGGGACAGGGTATTGGTCTGGGGTCATTATGGACCCTGACATTTTGGGTGCTTCTGTGAGAAGGCAAAGAATCCCTGCCGTGGGCAGTTGGAGGTGAAAATCCTCCTAGGAGCTATCGGAGGAATTGCAAGTGGATACACAGGTAGAAATGCCCCTCTGCAGACTTCCAGGATGGAGGATCCCCAGGGAAAGCAGGAGACTGCCCTGGAGACAAAGAGGCAGCTGGAAACATTTGCCAGACTTAGGGAGCAAGAGGTCATATTCTACCAGTGTCTGGTCGACGCTCTCCCCAGCTTTCCCCACGAACCAGCTCCCCACAACCAGAAGTTCTGAATCGAGGCAAAAAAGCTCAGAAGACAGAAGTACAACAGAGAAAGAGAAGACAACCAAGCCCTCTCCCCTCCCGCTGCATGCATTACGAAGACAAATTAATGATACGCTGAGACATCTCGAGGGTTAGAGTATCTATTTTTCGCATGCCATTGAAAAAATTATTTAAAGAGTCATCATTTGAAAACCTAAGAATGGGGGCGCCTGGGTGGCTCAGTCAGCTCAGCATCCGACTTCAGCTCAGGTCATGATCTCACGGTTTGTGGGTTCGAGCCCCGCATCGGGCTCTGTGCTGATAGCTAGCTCAGAGCCTGGGGCCTGCTTCAGATTCTGTGTCTCCTCTCTCTGACTCTCCCCTGTTCACACTGTCTCTCTCTCTCTCTCTGTCTCTCAAAAATAAATAAAACATTAAAAAAAAAGAAAGAAAATTCAAGAATGGGAAAATCACAACATAAAAGCACTGGTGCTGAACAGTAAGACCATCTAAGCCTCGGTTTAAGCCTTAAAAAGTGTTAGACATGTTAACATGTTAACAAAATAGATATAAACATCAAAAAAGAGCTTCCTTGAAATAAAAATAGATGATATAAGACATAAAAAGTATAATAACTAAATGCTAGAACTAAAATTTTATTTTTTTAATGTTTATTTTTCAAGAGAAAGAGTGAGTGCACAGGAGCATGTGAGAGCAGGGAGGGGCAGAGGAAGAGGAGGGAGAATCCCAAGCAGGCTCCATGCTGTGACAGGGCTTGAACCCATGAACCACGAGATCATGACCTGAGCTGAAACCAAGAGTCAGAGGCTCAACTGACTGAGCCACCAAGGAGATTCTAGAACTAAAATTTCAGATTGTATAAACAAAGGCGAGGAGGTGGACAGTCACCAGAAGAAAGAATAGATAAGATTGATCTTCATCATATATAGGAAGGAGCCAAGGGACTCATTTCATTTTTTGTCTTAAATATTAAAAATTTAAGTTAAACAACATTTTCAATTTTAGAATGAAATCCCAGTAAAATGTAAGGTCTGATAAATGACTTTCAAATAAGAGAAGAAAAGGCATAGGAAACATAATCTATATTACAAGACAAATTATTTTTAGTTAGCAAGGAGCATAAAACAAGATGATAGAAAAATATATATCCATTATTATAAAACTACCACTTATAGTCCCGTGTTCAAGACAAATATTCTGACATTAAATACCTAAGTACTTATGCCTTGTAGGAGAAGCATTTATAATAAAATTACATACAAAGATTAAAAGCAAAAAGACAATCCAAAGTTACCATGTAAAGAAAAAAGAAGTGATTGTATTACTTTCAAAGAAAGATGAATCAAGGCAAAAGGCATTAAAAAAGGAGAGTGTGGGTAGTTGATATTAATAAAATATACGAGACAAGGATTCTTATAGGAATCATTATATTTAATATTATTCGGACCAAACCAGTGGGAAACAGAGCAAAAATAAGAGGAATAATTACTGAAAAAGAAAGGACAAAATTATCATCATTAGTGAAAGATATAATTATGGTCTTCAAAAGCCCAAAGAATTGAAAAATTCTTGGAATAATTGAATTCAAGAAAGAAGCCAGATAAAAGAAAATTATACCAAAAAATAGCTTTCCTATTTACCATCAGTAACCAATGAGAAGATTAATGGAGAGGAAAGTGTCTATTTATAGTAATTTCCCAAATGGAAACTGTCTAGGATTGGCCTCAATAAGTATGCTCAACTGACATGAAGAAAACTGCAAAGTTTACAGAAACACATCAAAGAACATTCGCCTCAAGGAAGTGAGATCCCTCATTTCTGGATAAGAAGGCTCAGTATGGTAAATGTTCTCATATTCCAATTACTTCCAGAATAATGCACAGTTTTAATCCAATCCTGATAAAAAAATACACTTAAGGGCTCAAGAATTAAGCATAGGTAGAATGGACTGGAAAACTTTGGGGACAAGTGATAAGGAAGAACGTGCCTGTGAAATATTAAAGTGTATTATTGGCCTTTTATATTTAGAATGAATGATACTGGCACAGGAATAAGTAGGCAAATCTAAGGAACAAAAGCGTTAGCCTTGAAGCCATATACATACTATCTCTCTAAGCAATAGAAGCAACATAAAAATCAATGAGAAACAGGTTCATTATTCAATACATAGTGCTGAAAATTTGGCTAATTGGGAAAAAAACTGTTTCCGTGTTTCACAATATTATAGAATTCATGTTGGGTGGATTACAAAAGCAAATGTAAACAAGAAATCCTTAAAAATCTAGAAGAAATTATGGATGAACAGTCATTTAGTTACTTGATGAGGATGGACTGTACAAGCATAAAAATTATAAAATAACAAGATTTTAAAACTTCAATAGAGTATAAATTCAGTGGCATAAACCAAAATCAGCACTGTTGTACATGTCTCCTTATCATGAGTGTGTGTATGAAATGGTAGAAACATAACTCGTTTTGTTTTCTTTTTGTGCTTTCTGTGTGTTTTTTAAAAAATATTCTCTGCAGTGGGCATATTACTTGGATATTCATAAAACAATGTGTTTTATGACATGCCAAATTGCCTATGGAGTAAGTTAATTAATAAAACAAGAAGGCCATTTAAAGGGGTAAAATCCCAATCAAAGTGATTTAAATTTTAAACAAATAGAGTCCTAGTTCAATATAGAGAGGTAAAAAAAGAAAAATCAGTCAGGGAGCATCTAGGTAGCTCAATCGGTTAAGTGTCCAACTTCGGCTGAGGTCATGATCTCGCTATCCATGAGTTCAAGCCCCGCATCGGGCTCTGTGCTGACAGCTCAGAGCCTGAGGGCTGCTATAGATTCTGTGTCTCCCTCTCTCTCTGCCCCTCCCCTGCTGGTTCTCTCTCTCTCTCTCTCTCTCTCTCTCTCTCTCTCTCTCTCTCTCTCTCTCTCAAAAATAAATAAACATTAAAACGATTTTTTAAAAGAAAGAAAATTCATGGGGAACCTAGGTGGCTCGGTCAGTTAAGCATCTGACTTTGGCTCAGGTCATGGTCTCACAGTTTATGGGTTCAAGCCCCACATCGGACTCTGTGCTGACAGTTCAGAGCCTGGAGCCTGCTTCGGATTCTGTGTCACCTTCTCTCTCTGCCCCTCCCCTGCTCACACTCTGTCTCTATCTCAAAAACAAATAAACATTAAAAAAAGAAGGAGAAGAAAAGAAAAAATTCAGTCAGGAAAAAAAATCAGTCTAATTTTTTAATGGGGATAAGAAATCAATAAAAGTGAAAGCTTTGTGTCAAAAAGACCCAAAGACATCTACTAATAGAAGGCCAAGAATTTAGTTTTGGCTCAGTCACACAGCACGTGTGTATGGACAAGGTATGCAATTTCTCTGGCCACCACCATACAACAAGCGGTTTGGGCTACACCAGTTATTTCCAAACCTAGGTGATGATCCATTTTCCCAGGTAGCTTTTTTAACTGGCAAAATATGCATGGTGCTTACTATGTGCCAGGTGCCTTATAAGTATTATCTTGTTTATTTCTCTCAATTATAGAAGTAGGATCTATTATCTCTAGTTTAAGGTTTTAAGCAATGAGGCATAAAGTCCAAAGTCAGAGAGCTAGTTAAATAGACATTGGAACCTAGGCAACCTGGGCCCAGAGCGTTCGTGCTCTTCGCTACTAATGTTAGGCTCAGAAATCTGTCTTTTAAGCTTCTCCAAGTTATTTGCCTAATCAATTTAACCAGACCATCTATCTCAATTCAAAAATTCTATGATCTAGCTTTATTATTTTCTTATCATTTTTTGTCTTATCAATTCCTTAGCGGGGGTGATAATATTCAATATCTGAGTTTCTTAGGAGAAATCCTAATGAGAAGTCAAATTTTGAAAGATGGAGGTCTTTCACGAATGCACCCTTGGGTCATCTTACATGGGCATGAAATCTTAGCTGTTCTAGCTAGTACACAGTTGCCCAGCTACCCAAATCAACAAATTCTAGAGTATATGAATCCGTGGAGTAGCACGTAAAATATTTCCTATAAATTGATTTCATCTTTGACCTTCATTTCAGTGTGAGATCAATAGAAGGAAAGGGTAGGAAGATTTAAAAGAGACTGAAAGATGGAGGAGGCTTTGGGGGGTCTGTCTCTCTTCCATCTCAAAGTCTGGAAGAATGAAAAGGATATGATCCACTAGACTCATAAAAATGGGACTGGGTTTCCCCTTCTTCCCAGTTTCCCATGGACTTACCCAGCGGATGTGGGGACCCCCTGATTTCCTCTAACAGGGGAAGAGGTTCTGCTAAGGAAGGAGGAAATGGGGGCGCCTGGGGGGTTCAGTCGGTTAAGCCTCTGACTTCAGCTCAGGTCATGATCTCACGTTCATGGGTTCAAGCCCCGCGTCGAGCTCTGTGCTGATGGCTCACAGCCTGGAGCCTGCTTCCGATGCTGTGTCTCCCTCTCTCTCTGCCCCTCCCCATCTCATGCTCTGTCTCTCTCTGTATCAAAACTAAATAAAACATTTAAAAAAAAGAAGAAGGGGGAAATGAAGCCTCAAAGAGAGCTACAAAAGATCAATGACAGGCTGAAGAATCCTGAAGGGAGAGGAAGGGTAGCACGTAACTGGCCCCAGTCCTTCCTCCTTTGCCTTACTGGTGGGAGGGCTGGAGGAGAGTCGGGAAGGGGAAATTATAGACTGGTATTCTGCACAGAGGATCCGGTTTGAAGCGTTCACTGGCAGAACAAATAAGCCTGCAGTTCTAATGTAACACTGCGCAGTCCCACCCACAATGGCGCAGGAGCTGTCCCTGGCGTGGCAGCCCGCACGAATAGTCGCCGCAGAGAAGTGGCTCTCTTGCCACCGCGGGGAATAGACACGTAACCCCGAATTCTACCTTGTATACGATTTTACTCCGGCCATCTGTGAGGTCCAGCTGGATGGAGATGTAATCGATGTTGGGAGAAGGGGGATTCGTGTGCTGATATCGAAGCCCCATCCGCAGGAACTCCTCACAGCTCACGCGGACATGTCCTATTTTCTTCAGGCCCAGGCTGCAGCTCCCACCTGGGCACTTGAGCTCTGTTCCCAGTTCTAGAATGTACAGCACGGAATGAAGACAGTCACTTGAGCATGATTGTAAAATTTTAAAAACCAATCCTCCCTCCCACAGGTACTTATTCCCTTTCACTGCTCAGGAGCACCTTCCTATGCCCACAAATGGTTCATGGAGGGGCTGGCATTATTCCAGAACCCTCTCTTTGCTTTTACTAAAAAGAAGAGTTGACCAGTTGTCTCCTGAGATCCTTGCCCACCAAAAGTCATACTGAGAGAAAAAAATCAAAAAATGCATATTCTGATACTTGAATATCCTTGACAAATAGGCCCTTGGGTCACGTCCGGCCTTCCCATCATCCAGCACAGGCCTTCCTTCACGGCATCCACTTCCATGGCTCCATCACGCGGTCTCTCGGAGGCTGTTCTACTCACTGAAATTGTCTCCCTGCTGTGCCCATCACACCCTCAAGTTCAAAGACTTTTCCAGGTCTGCTTAGTCCTTTTATTAAACCCCCCTTTCAATGCTCTTTGACCACCTGAACCAACCTGCTCTCTTTCATTAAAACCATAATCATCTCTGCCATGGTCTCTCTGTCTCTGCCCAACTTCATATTTCTCTTTTGTGGGGTAAATGATACACATAGGCCACTTACTTTTCCAGTGGCCTTCTGTACCTTCCCCTGATGTACAAGATGAGTATTCTACTTTTTTTTTAATTTTCTTAAGTTTATTTATTTTTGAAAGAGAGAGACAGAGTATGAGAAAGGAAGGGACAGAGCGGGGGGGGGGGAAGACACAGAATCAGAAGCAGGCTCCAGGCTCTGAACTGTCAGCACACAGCCAAACAAGGGGCCTAAACTCACGAACCGCGAGATCGTGACCTGAGCTGAAGTTAGACACTTAACAGACTGAGCACCCAGGCGCCCTGAATATTTTACTTCTTAACCAGATAGTTGTGAGCCCTAAATGAGAGCACTTATGTGCGAGCATGCCTTTAGCTGTGAGTTGTGGCCCAAAGTCAAGGTATTACTGTCATCGTGATGATCCCTTCCACTCTTCGTCTTCCCATAGTGCCTAAGAACATTGATGTGCATATAGGAGGTGCCCAAAATATACTGATTAAATGCATAACAGAAGGGACGTTGTCCATGGACTCTTCCTGATCTAAACCATGGCTGCTGTACTTATCAAACACAACAACTGCTGTACTTATCAAACACAACAACCCAGTATCATTGCTACCATGAACAGTAACAGCTGACAATTACCAAGCCCTTGCTTTGAGCCAGACACTGTGTGAACCGCAGTCTGCGCGTGATCTCATTTACTTCAACTTTCCCCAGCCCTGTGGGGCAGCCACTATCCTCATTCCTTGTACAGAGGCTTGACTCAGGTAAGTGACTTACCGTACTTCACCCAGGGAACAAATAGCAGAGGCAGTTTCCAAACCCAGGTCTTCTTTTTTTTTTTTAATTTTTAATTAAAAAATAATTTAATAAAATTTAATAAAAATAATTTTAATTAAAAAATTATTTTTGGGAGAGAGAGAGAGAGAGAGAGAGCGAGCAGGGGAAGGACAGAGAGTGAGGGAGACACAGAATCTAAATGAAGCAGGCTCCAGACTCTGCTGTCAGCACAGAGCCCGATGCGGCCTGAACTCACAAACTGTGAGATCATGACCTGAGGCGAAGTCGGACACCTAACTGACTGAGCCACCCGGGTGCCCCTCCAAACCCAGGTCTTATGGATTCCCAAGTCCATACTTCTATCCACTAACCAACATTCCTCAACCAGCTGCAAACTCTTATATCAAATCAAACTTGTTATCCCAGTGGAAAATGACTATTTACAGTATGTCAGTTCTCGTGACATTCAGATAGTATTAAAACATACGTACGAGATTCAGGGAAGAAACTATGCGGCTGATCTCCACGAGGTTTTTCTGGCCGAGGCTCCAGGAGGACCACCTGACCGTGGGCCGGCAGCCGGCTTCCTGCAGGGTCCAGCCTGACGGTGCACTCCAGGCCGGCCGCCCCCTCGTAATCAAATCTGAGCACATTCTTATCAATGGCTCGGGACAGTCCATAGAATTCGGATACCTCCAGCACATTGTTACTCATACGGATGATGTTACAGTCTGGTTCCAGGAGATAGACCCGCAGGATAAAGGTCTCTGTGAAGGTATCCGTCTGAGTAAATCTATGGAGAGAACAGAGCAAAGGCAGTATGTACTGGTGCTCAGATACTTCTGCTCTCTGTGTACTGACTTGTTTTGATGCTTAAAAATTGCCTTATAAGATGTGGGACAGAGTTTGGATTTCATTGTATTCTCTACTCCCAATCCCTGTTCTTTTCCATTCCTCTCCTTATCTTGGTGTGCACTCCCTTTCCTGCCATCTCCTTTGCCATGATCTTTCTTTCAACACCTTCTCTCAAACCCATCCTCCACAGTGATAGGTAAGCTCTGGGAGCTCAGAGTCTCACGTCTGGCACATGTATAATTTAAGAGTATCGAGCTCATGAAATTTATGGACTGAATTTTGATTCAGGAGTGAAAGGGTGAGGAGTTCTGAAGCATTACCACCTTTTTGCTGTTCAGAAAGCTATGCGAGGTGTTGTTAGTTCCATTTACAGATGAGGACACTGAGGCACAGAGGGGCCACATAGCTTGCCAGAGGGGCTGAAGCGGAAGTGAGGGGGTAATAAGCACGTTCTCTGATTTTCTGCCTCCACCTCCCCTGTATATTCTGTTCCGAACGTCCTACAGCCCAAGAAGAACAGCAGCTCCTCTGACTCCGCCCTTCTCCCTCCCTGCTCCTCCTCCTCTCCACCCCTTGGAAACTCCAGGAGCGGAAGCAGCCAGAACTCATCAGCTTCTCCAGCCCTTCCAGGCAAGCTGTCCAAAGTTTTAACTCTCAAGTCTTAGAAAGATCAAACAGTCCCATATGCTGGTTAGAAGGAATCCTTGGGTTTCCTTTTTTTGAGCAGAGCATTCTGTTCGCACTTCTCTTTCAGCACTTGTTTTGCATTACCATGACCTACCCATATTTTGCCTCAGCCTATGAGCACCCAAAGTCCATGTATCCTCATCTCTGGACTTCCTATGTCCAGCAGAGGGTCATGAGCTATAGCAGGTGATCCTAAGTGTCTATAGGATGATTCACTGCTCCAGTGTCCTCTACAAAACTCTGTGTTAGTGTAGTACTTAAGGGAAATACATACTAAGATATTTTAGCCAAATACTCATCACAGCAACAAAACCAAGTAAAAAACTATCTAAAAGTCAATTCCATCTACTGAATTGTCACTTACTTCCATGAAGTGAGTAATACCATAACCATGAGTCTAATTTTTAAATTAAATTTTTATCAAGCTATAATTCATAGACCATAAAATTCACCTTTTAAAAGTATGCAACTCAGTGGTTTTTAGTATATTCACAAGGTTGTTCAACCATCACAACTACGTAATTCCAGACCATTTTTATCACCCCCCTAAAAAAATCATAACCCCCATGTGCTCTTCCCCAGCCCCAGGCAACCACTAATGTTCTTTCTGTGTTTATGAATTTCTGTTTTCTGGATACTGCATATAAATTAAAAGGTACATGGCTGTTTGTGTCTGACTTCTTTCACTGAGCATGATGGTTTCAAGGTCCATCCATGTTGCAGCCTGCATCAGGACCTCACTCCGTTGTACGGCTAAATAATATTCCAGTGTATGGACATACCACATTTTGTTTATACATTCATCAGTTAGGTTGTTTCAGCTCTTTGGATATTACGAATAATGCTACAGTGAAGATTTGTATACAAGTGAAAATATAGGTTTTTATATCTCTCATTATATATTTAGCAGTAGAACTGCTGGGTCACATGGTCACTCTGTACTTAACTTTACAACAGATTTTGTTAACACTTTTATCATCTACTATGTTTAAAATGAGAAGATACTGTACTTCTTATTAACTAAGCAGCTGATAATCGATGAAGAATATCATTTGACTTTGGAATATATTTTTCTACTTCTCATTAGGAATTCATATTCCATAATTTTCATTTCCTATCAGAAGTAAGAGGGTGGATCGCTGGAGATACCTGTACAACTGAAGGGAAACAGGACAGAAATTTGTTCCAGAAAAGTCCCCAGGAAGATGATCAGTCAATAAAGGTGATTGAAAGTCAACTACGCTTCTTGCCTCATCCACCTAGGTCCTCAATTTTTACTGATTATTTTCTTGTTTGGAACCTAGTAATTAGTTTCATGATAGTAATGTATCTATAGAAATAAAACCCTAAGAAGTATACAGAATGGTTATGTGTGCTGCTTACCTGTAAAGTCTAAGCTTCACTGTGTCTTCATCAAGAATCGGGCAACCATTGTGAATATACTGTACTTCATTAGGAAGGAAATGGCAGTCAAAGACCTAGTTCATGTGAAAAAATGGAAAAATATTTGTGAAAAAAAAATGATACGAAATTTGATTTTTCTGGCAGTAGAATACTGCCTGGGGAAATTATGGCCTGTGAGTGAGGTGTGTACATGTGTGTATGTGTAGGTGGGCACGTGTGTACGTTGTAACCCCCGTGTGTTACGCGGGTAACCTCTACCCACCCCTGTGCTCACTCACCATCCTGCTTTTCTATAGATGTGTCTTATTTTGAGAATATCTAAACTATGAAAAACTAAGCAGGTAAAGCAGATATATTAAGGAGTAATTATCTCTTGAAATCATTATTTTTTATGGTCTATAATCCACTAAAAATATGGTTCCATTTGGGGTGCCTGGGTGGCTCAGTTGAGTGTCTGACTCTCGGTTTCAACTCAGGTCATGATCTCCCAGTTTGTGAGTTCTGGCCCCATTTTGGGCTTTGCACTGACAGTGCAGAGCCTGCTTGGGATTTTCTCTCTCTTTTCTCTCTGTCTCTCCCCTGCTCATCCTTTCTCTCTTTCTCTCTCAATAAAGAAACTTTAAAAAAATTTAAATATGGTTCTATTTATCAAAATAATATACACGCACACCATTCAGGGGTTCAGAGCAATTGAGTTAGAGAGGTCTACGTGTGTGTATGCATGAAAAGGCATGCCTTACCCCTCACACAAACACACTGTATTATTTATATTATATATTCTTTTCTTTTCCTATTATTTCTTTTCCAGTTAGCACTTTTATATCCAAAATTGGAACCACTGACTATGGACACTATTGTGGTTGATCAAGGCCAAACATAACCCACACTTGTTTCTCATATAGTTGCAAAGGCTGCTCTATTGGTTACTTAAGAGCAGAAATGGTTGCTGAGACAAATAGCAAGCTAAAGGTAATTTCTTGTATTCAATAAAATTATAATTAACTGTATCACCTCACTCAGAGCTCTTAAGGGAATTGCTCACTGTTGTATTGAGGGAAACCTAATTTTTTCAAGAAGAATTTTCTCTCTGAATCACACCATGACTCTTACTCTGCCCAATCTCATTTGGTAGAGTGTTGAGAAATACCCTTGAGGCATTCACACACCGTCGCTGCTGAGTTCATGGTGTTTAGCTTATACTTTGTCACAGGCTCAATCATTTACAGACAACATCATTCGCCTGAGAAGACTTTATTACTAATACAAATGATCTTCTTTTCCCACAGACATCATTGGTTCCTCCTTTTAATTGACAACGAGGAAGGAGATAAAGGAAAGACCTTCCCCATATCATTGACAAATCGTCATGGCGATAAAGAGACAATCTGCTTTGTTAAAAGAAACATCTGTTTTATGTTTCGTAATATGTTTTCCTTTTATAAAAGGCGACAACCATAATTGTCCATAAATTTACTAACTAAAACAAAGGAGAGCTAAATCCTTTTCTAATTACTGTCTAGCCTTGGTTTTTTCCACTTCAACTGCTTTTCAATTACAATTTATAATTAAATTGTCACACATTCCTAACTCATTACTCACTTTAATGACAGTAAACTGGTTCAAACTAGAGATGTTCTCTTACTGCTGTATTTCCTAGTCAAAAAAAGCCAGCTCAGCTCTAAACTGAGGTGCTCTCCACCCAGGAAATCTCTTGCTTCGAAACAGGTGTGAGAAGCGCTGTGCGTGAGGGAGTCTAGTCCTAGAACATGAGGAAAACATATTGCCACTGACCTTATCTAATTGACTATATCAAGAGGGTTATCTAAACAGAAGGTACTGGTGTGCGCCAATTGAAATCCCTTTCCAAATATCCAATAGGAAAATGAACCTGTTGGTCCTAAGACAAACTTCAGTAATGAAATGAAAACACTAATTGAACAGATGTTAAACAAAACATTTTCTCTGCAAATCAAATAAAACCGTTCATTACACAGCGGGGTGTTGTTAATACAGTCATCTTGCTAGAAATGGGTTCACATAAGCCTTGCTTTCAACTTACTGGTAAGTGCTATTAAAGAAGAACGTTCAGGCTTTGTGTGTGAGCACACGCATTTGGCTATGCTTAATTTCAAAAACGCTGTAAGAAATAAATCCCTGGGGAGGGCCGCACAGAATATATTAAAAAAAAAAAAAAACAGACTTTACTTAGGAATATGTTGAAAGTATCATCATAAACTAGGAAGAGCACGTGGTAGTTGGAGAAACAAAGTTTTCTGGATATGGAGGTTTCCTTATGGTACAAAATTCTAATATTTGGCATAAAGACAATAAAACTCCACAGTTCAACAGCCTCCTTTTCCACACAATAAATTTTAGAAGCTAAAAGTCACAAATTTACTGTAGACCATTTAAATCCATTTGAGACGCCAGATTTACTTCTGGAAATGCACTCAGAACATTTTCTTACACAAAGCCACAGCCCGCGAGGGGACAACCTGAGACTTCCTGGAGCTCCATCCATGCCTACCCATCCAGACCTCCCTCAACCGGGCAGGCATGCTGTTTCTGCTCCAGATTCTTCCTAGTAACTGGATTTTTGCCTTAAAATCTGAGAAAGTTTGGAATGGAGATGACTTGGAGACCTATTACAACCCTTGATCCTGGAGAGCAAATAAGTGTTCCACCTTGTTGTAGTCATTTAGACCCTTTTTGCTCTCTGGTATCTCAGAGCCAGTCAAATGGTGAAGACCTTTAAAATATCACCAAAAATAAATAATAGAGACAGTTTCATTACTTTCAGAGAAAGTACTATATATATGTTGATAAATCACAGGCTATTTGGGCTGGGGAGAGGATACTCCTCAGAGACTGGCTTAAGTCACAGTATATTCTTCCCAAACTGCATTCTAAGAAGGGAGAATCTGGTGAAAAATAGGGTTTCTGTGTGACATGGTTGGGGCTGCAGCTAAATACAGCTGGACCATAGGTTGCCCCAGTGGGCACGGGGAAGAATTTCTTTGTCCTCCCCCACAAAATATTCAGACTCACTTCTAAACAAATGCTGCACAATTTTTAAAAATACACTGATTGGTAGGGTACCAAATTATGAGCTCATCAATCTTTATAAGGCATCCACATATATTGGTGCAGCTCTAGGATTAAGGTTCTATATTACTCTCCCAAACTCCAAGGATTTGCTTTTAACTCCACAAACCGGGACTCCATTTTCCACTGAGTTTATTCATGTCACCCACTCATTGCATGTAGCGCATCTGGGCACTAGATATGAGCTATGCCAGGTCTCTCTTCCTTCCCTGACTGGCAGGTTCCAATCAAACACACTGTCACAGTGCAAGTCATGTTGCAATTACCCAACACTTGGGAATACAATCCCTTCGGCGCGAGGGCCATTATTTTATACTGACAGGGTTTAGGTGCCCACTTACAAAGGAAAATCTCATGGGAAATTGGAGAGAGACATTTGGTTGCTATCATATCAGGAATATTCCCTAAGAGAGCCCTCCACAGAATTCTGATATGTTTCAGAATCGGACTGTACTCTGAGTGCAGTAAATGGAACGTCTCGACAGGTCCATTTGAGTTAGCATCTATCCAAGTCTCGTTAGTCCATCTCTACAACATCTAGTTCCACTGTTGAATAACTTCCTGCAATATGGCTTTTTAGCCAAATGGAGAAGAAGAAAGTTCATGTTCACAGTTCACAAATAATGGTGTATTTTTCCAGAAGCAGCAGCAGCAGCCGGTGCTGAACATTCTCAAACCTGTCTGCATTGGAAGAAGTTAAATCACAATAGGAACAGGTAAGAAAACCAGAAGCAATTTCCTATTTTGTACAGAGAGAAACTCCTACTTTAGGCGAATATAATATAACACAAACTTTTTAAAATCCAATCAATTAGAAGGTAACTCTTCACCCTACAAAAGGACTGTTTATAGAATACTCTTAAATGACAAGATCTCCAAGGTCTTGACTAAAGGACACTATTTTTTGACAGACATTTTTGAAAAACATTGAATATTTTCTATTTTTTTTAAGTTTATTCATTTTTTGAGAGACAGACAGAACATGAGTTGGGAAGGGGCAGAGAGAGGGAGACACAGAATTCGAAGCAGCCTCCAGACTCTGAGCTTCCAGCACAGAGCCTGATGCAGGACTCGAACTCAGGAATCACGCACGAGATCATGACCTGAGCTGAAATTGGGAGCTTAACCAACGGAGCCACCCAGGAGCTCTGAAGAACAATGAATATTTAAAGTGAAGTATTTTCACCTCTTTTTTCCATGTCTGTCCTCCTACTCAAGGGATCTTTCAAGTGATGGAAAGAGATGAAAATGTCTCCACGTTTTACTTTTGCTATTCTGCAAAGTAAAGTCTGTCTGTCTGGGTTTCTCTCTCTCTCTCTCTCTCTCTCTCTCTCTCTCTCTCTCTCTCTCTCTCACACACACACACACACACACACACACACACACACACACACAGCCTCAATAGAAAAGCTCAGGCACCACCTACCTGTGGAGTGAGTTTCCCAACTCTCTGGGTCATTGGCTCGTTCATGACAACTTCTACTTTGCAAGCATCTTTCTCTTTGGGGATGGCAAATTTCAAGTCATCCCCCAGCAGGTAGGCAGAGTGGCCCTTCATCACCCTGACCCCGCGGTTAACGCTGATGAAGGTGGGGGCGGCCCAGCCTGGCATCAGCAACAGCAGCAGCAGCGGCAGTGGCAGCGGCAGGGCACGGGGCCCTCCCCAACTCAGGGGGCTCATGCTGTCAGGGGCCAGCTCAATTTGTCCACCGGCGAAATCCCTTCAACAAAGGAGGGCTTCTGTGCTTCTCCGTGGATGTTAGCTCATAGTCCAAGGGGCAGGGCAAGGGGTCCCCACAATGTGCCCCAAGATCTTAACATGCCCCATTCATTTCAAACTCAGACAAGAAGGCTTTTCAGGCAGTCCCAGGGCTTTTAATAAAACTTGCTGATCACTCCTGACAACGCCGACAAGATGAATGTGCCTCCCAAGTGCTTTTCTAATCCTGCAAAGGAGAGGAGAGGTTGGAGGGAAGCGACAGAGAGACCAAAAGGTTTGTGCAGCTCTTCAAAAGATCCCTGCCAGCAAAGGCATCTTTCAACCGCCTCTAATTTCAGCGAAATTAAAAACAAATAAACGAACTTGACCTCCAGCCCATCTGAAAGGCAATGAGGCCATTTCATTACACTGCTTACAACTCCTGCTTCCGGGCTCAACATGTCCCAGTTGGGATGTCACTTGTGTGGTCCAACAGGAGCCCGCCAGCCTCACTCACTGCTGAAGGGCAGCATTTAGTCACTGCATTCAGAGGGAGTTGAACCCTTCTCTGTTTCCTCATCGGTTAGATGAGGACTACAGCTTGATTTGTACAAGAGAGCTGCCAATTATTTGCACATTGTTTTAACAGCTGGTTCATTCTAAATCATTTCTACTCAGATAAGAAACAAGCTTCCTAATCTATCACCTGACACAGTTATGACCTTGCTGGGCAAGGAAGACACCTGAGGAACACTTAGGTGGGAATCAGAGAACTGAGATGCTCTTCTAAGTGAACAGCTGGATTTCTCTTGACATGTAAGAAGGACTCGGAGTCAAGTACCATAGCTTCAATAGACACAGCTAATGACTTGGTATACACATTCACATTCGCATTATCTATAATGCTACTTACCTTATAATGTACTGAATTGGCACAAATGGGGTCTTTCTACTTAAACCACTTTAGAATTTTAAGATTATTTCTGTGTTCCAGAGCAACAGAAATGACTCTGCAAAGTAAAATGTATTGGAGTATCTCCTTAAGTTCAGGGTACGACTGGGGGAACTAATGGTGGTTTATTATGCTCGTAGGTGGTCTTTACATTTAAAGATTTCTGTATACAACCAATGGAGACTGAAATAAATGTTTGACCAAAGGGTGTACACAAAAATTCACATCTAATACATCAAGGGAAGAACTCATTCCCTTGTCATTGTTTGAAACCTTTGACTTCTGAGGCAGTACCTGACATGTGTCACCTGATATCCTAGGGGGTGTACACTTTGTAGAACAGCTTTTATTCATTTATTTATTGATTTTATGATGTCAGACTCAACTAAAACAGTTCCCACACTCCCACTGACAGTGCTGGCCACACTTCAGCTGAATTTGATGGGCTTATTTGGGTATGAATGCCTTGTTGAGCCTTCCTAACAAAGTCAATCCTGGTTTTGATGCACTTTTGGCAACCAAGACCACTCACAAAAAGCAGCACATTCAGTGAGAAAAGGGAGGCTGAGTGCTTCTCAAAGCTGAGAGCTAAAGGGAAAACCTTTTCCCTTTTAAAAGGAAACTATAGATGCTGGCGAGGGTGTGGAGAGATGGGTACCCTCCTACACTGTTGGTGGGAATATAAACTCGTGCAGCCACTCTGTAAAACTGTGTGGAGGTTCCTCAAAAAACTATCCATAGAACTCCTCTATGACCCAGCAATAGCACTGCTAGGGATTTACCCAAGAGAAACAGAAGTGCCGATGCATAGGAGCACATGCACCCCAATGTTCATAGCAGCAATGTCAACAATAGCCAAAACATGGAAAGAGCCTAAATGTCCATCATCTGATGAGTGGATCAAGAAGATGTGGTATATATACACAATGGTGTACTACATGGCAATGAGAAAGAATGACATATGGCCATTTGTAGGAAAATGGATGGACCTTGAGGATATCATGCTAAGCAAAATAAGTCAGGCAGAGAAGGACAGAAACCATATGTTTGCACTCATAGGTCTAACAGAAAAACAAGAGAAACCTAATGGAGGACCAGGGGGAGGGAAAGAGGGAAACAGAGTTGGGGAGAGAGAGGGATACAAAACTTGAGAGACTATTGAATACTGAAAATGAACTAAGGGTTGAAGGGAAAGGGGGAGGGGGGAAAAGAGGTGGTGGTGATGGAGGAGGGCACTTGTGAGGAAGAGCACTGGGTGTTGTATGGAAATCAATTTGACAATAAAATATTTTTTTAAAAAAATAAATAAATAAAAGGAAACTTTTGAAAGAATTAAATCAACCTGGAAAGGCTACAGACGCCATGCTCTTGTGTAGCCCTCTTATTTAACTATTATTTCCCTTCTCCTTTACTGCTTCTTCCCTGATCCCCTGACTTTTTAATGTGGGAGCTTAGGGTCCAGTCCTTGGACCTGTTTTTTATCTACCTTCACACCCTAGTGATCTCATTACTTGCCTTTAAATACCACTTATATGTTAATGAGTCCCAAATTTATATCTCTAACCTTCTCTCTTAATTCTGGATTCCATATGCCACTGTCTAAGCAACATCTCCCTAGGGATGTTTAATGGGTATCTCATTCTTCATGTCGCCAAATGTGTGCTCTTGGCCTTCCTTCCCTCCCTCTCCCAGATCTCGGCTAATGGCATCCAACTTTTTCTTTCAGTTGTTCTCTCCTTTGTCTCTGTGTTAGGTCTACATCCAAACAATAGTAACAAAATCTTATTTATTCATCGTAGTGGACACACCTTAGGGTGACCTCCAATGATCCCAGCATCCTAGCATCCAGAAGCTCTCTCCCCTAAGGTGACAGCAGAACCTGTCAGGCTCCCAACCAACAGAATAAGGCACAGGTGATGGGATGTCGTTCCCACGGTTACACTATGTAATATTAAGAATCTCAGTAGACTGGGGCTGGAGGCTCATCTCCTGATGAACTTGAAGAAGCAAGCCTCCATGAGCTCCTAAGTCATAAGGAAATGAATTCTGCTAACAGCTTGAATTAGCTTGGAATAAGATTCATCCTAAATCAAGCCTCCAAATAAGACTGGCAACCAAGGGCATCTGGGTGGCTCAGTAGGTTAAGCATCTGATTCTTGATTTCAGCTCTGGTCATGATTTCATGGTTTGTGAAATTGAGCCCCAAACAGGGCTCTGGGCTGACAGCATGGAGTCTGCTTGGGATTCTCTCTCCCTTTCTCCCTCTGCCCCTCCCTTGCTCATGCTCATGCGCTCACGCGTGCTCTCTCTCTCAAAACAAATAAATAAACATTAAAAAAAAAAAAAGACTGGCATCCAGTTGGTGCCTTGCATGCAGTCTGAAGCAGGGAACCTAGGTAAGCTGTGACCAGACTCCTGACCAGTGTAAACTGTGACATAAGAAATCTGTGTTGTTTTAAACCATTACGTTTGTAGGAATTTGTTTACACAGCAATATAAATTGAATGCACTGATCTTCAAAACATACCATGGCAGCCATGGGTCCTTTTAATATTCCCTGGGTCATTTCCACACCCCAAACCTCCAATGGCTTCTCATCTTCCAGTAAAAGCCATGAGACAACAATGTATATAATCGTTTCTCCCTCTACCCCCTCCTCTCATCTTGTGTGTCTTCTCTTGGCTTGTTCTGTTCTGGCCACTCTAGTATCTTTGCTTTTCCTCAAACAAACTAAGGTTAGCCTTCTCCTCATGCTCTCATCCAGACCCTTTCCATTTGCTGTTCCCTCTGGAACATTCTTCCCTCAAATATCCTTCTTCCTACCTCACTGCCTCCCAGTTTTCCATTAAATGTCACATTGGCAGTGTGCCACACCTAACCACCCCTTAGAATTATGACTCTCCCAACCCTCGCATCCTTTTCTGCTATGTTTTTAACCTTAGCCCTCATAACCATCTAACAATTCGTTGGCTTGTTTATACTTTTTGTTACTGTCTCCCTCACAAAAGTGAGCATGTTTTATCTTTCTTACTTATGGATCTATCTCTATGATTCCCTCCATCCTGCTGCCCAGATCCAAGCACACTCCCTTGCACATATGACACAGGGCCACACCAGAGGCTGCTGGCGCTGTGGGCTAGAAGGGACCCGGGTCTCTGGGACATTTGCAAAGTAGAGTCACCATATCAGCCCATTCCTCCAGAATTTTACACGCCAGAGAATGTAAACTTTCTTGTTTAACCCACTGTTATTTGGGGTTTATTTTGGTACTCATGACTGAACTGTCAATCACCCGATTCTTCAAATGTTTCTATTAATTTAATTTAGTCACTAATCAGCTAAATATTGTGCCTTCTTATCTAATAGTATATAAGGCAATAGCTCATTCTCTAATTATATCATAATAAGTCCTTAATTAGGAAATAAGTATACAGACCAAGATCTTAATGTTTTTTTACAAGGAAGAGATAAGAGAAAGAGGAGGAAATCTATTTCTGTG
This sequence comes from Suricata suricatta, assembly GCF_006229205.1. NCBI lineage: Eukaryota > Metazoa > Chordata > Mammalia > Carnivora > Herpestidae > Suricata > Suricata suricatta. The sequence continues at coordinate 52,408,330 of NC_043712.1, read as the reverse complement.
GCTCCGTGAGCCACCATGATATGGAAATAGTAGACCTGAATTCCAAAAATACAGATTCGAATCTTGATCCTATTATTTATTTCTTACTATTTTTTTTTATTTTTAGGGAGAGAAAGAGAGAAAGTGGGGGGAAGAAAGGGGCAGAGAGAGAGAGAGAAAAAAAATCTTAAGCAGGCTCCATGCTCAGCACAGAGCCAAATGTGGGGCTCGATCTCACAACCCTGGTTTCATGACCTGAGCGGAAATCAAGTCAGACGCTCAACCTATTGAGGCACCCAGTTATTCCCAAAGCTTGATTCTGATGTATATCAGTTTCCTCTTTTAAAAATGGAGCTATCCATCCTCTCGTTTCCAGTTTCACTGTGAGACCAAATGAAATAATCCATGTGGAAATATTCTAATTATTAAGTCCCATAGACATGTAGCATTTTTAATAAATATATCAAAGGAATAAGAGTAAAGCTTGTCTCGAGAAAAATAGAATGGCTGGCCTTGGGCCTTGGTGAAGGCAGCAGAATCAGGTTTCAGCACAAGCCAAACAGAGTGTATTCTATTCACATTCTCATTTACTCTTTCTCTTGCTCATAATCTTAAGAGAGACTCGAGTAGTAAAAACTGAATTCCAGTATTTTGGAAACAACCTGAAGCAACACAGCTGGGAGGAAATGAAGGGTGTGAGAGTAATAATTTCCAAGCTCAAAACCAAACATCCTTCAATCAATGGGGTCTGGATGACGCTTGCAAAATCAGGCTCGATGAAGATCAAATAGAGCATGTTGTCTTTATGTGTTATTTACATTTGAATTTTGGTCTTGTATTTTTTCTCTTCGGGTTGGGGAACACCAAATATGTGGACGTTCCGTGGAAAATCTGCTCTGAGTTTTTCACTTGAAGAAGGCAGCAGGAGAGGGGGAAGAGACAAGGATTCCGAGAAACAGATGGAGAAGAAAAGAGCAAACAGCCAAACAAAAACCATAGAATGATGGCAAATCAGGGCTCTGCATCACACAAGGTTTCATAGATGATGAATGATGACAGGTCTTTGATCTCCCCCCTAATTAACTGGTAGTGATTGTCTTGTCTCTGATACAAAATTACGACATCCAGAGGTAACCAACATTTCCTGGACAGAACCCTGAGATAGCTCTTCTTGAGAACTCCACTTTCTGGTCCCCACACTGGGCCAAGTCAGACCATCAGAACACGTCTGCCCACAGCTTGTTCAGCCTGCTGGTACGGGCACCCACAGGGCAGCAGAATCCATCAGATCACTCAGAAGTGGAAGCAGAAAGGTGGCTAAATTCTTCCAGGGAGCTTGTAAACTGCTTTTAGCCATGATAGATTTAATTTGACCCTGCAAGAGCAACAAATCCTGTCTCAGCCGGTTTGCACATTCAATTGCCTCTCAGCATTTCAAACTCCTCATGTCGTGGCTGCAGAGCCATTCCGTTCTTACTGACTGTGTTCTCATCATTGCCTTTTAATCCTTCTTATGGAAATCAGGTATTCTAATAATATCTGTACAAGCCAATAAAAAGGAGTGAAAAGAGGTTCTGAAAAGTGGTGGACCACTCTACTTTGAGTATTTCTTTATAAAAATTCAAAAATGTTTCTGTAATCAAACCTTCTTTCCTGGTAAATTTCCTGAACAGAAGAAAGTAATTTAATTAACATTTCCTGATGGAGGGGAGATAAAGAATGTGAGCTAGTATTTACTTCATAATTGCACATTTGCTTTAATCTTAGGAGCATGTATTCTTTACATTAATAAAAACAGGATTTTCCTGTCACTTATCTATGATATTCGCTACACCTCAAGAGAAGAATGGATTCTACCTGTATTCCCCAGCTCTCTCTGCAATGGAAATTTTCAGTGGTCAGTGATAATGTGACCTGATAAGAATGCTGTTTACCCCTGCTCCTCTTTAAAATGTTGCAATGGTAGCTAGGCAAGGTAAGGGATGTACCTTCCTCCTCTTGCACAATACTCAATAGTAGCTGTTTGTTTGCTTACTTTACTGTTTTCAGACCCCCATTTGCAGACTGATCCTCTCCTCAGGGATCCAGGTAAGTGTTACCAATCAAGAGAAGATGATGTAATCAATGGAACCTTTTGTCTTCCCCATACTTGAGGCTATACCTCCAGATTCACAGCTTTAGATTTTACAAGTACCCTCAAGTCTTTAAACCTGAAAATAAACCTGGAAGAACAGAACCCAATAAGCCCAAAGAAAATGAAAACACCAATTCAAAAAGGTATATGCACCCCTATGATTACTGCAGCATTATTTACAGGAGCCAAGATATGGAAGCAATCCAAATGTTCATTGACAGATGAATGGATAAAGACATTGTGTGTGTGTGTGTGTGTGTGTGTGTGTGTGTGTGTGTGTGATGGAATATTACTCAGCTATAAAAAAGAAATGAGATCTCGCCATTTGCAACATGGATGGAACTAGAGGATATAATACTAAGTGAAATAAGTCAATCAGGGAGAGACAAGTACCATATGATTTTGCTAATATATAGAACTTAAGAAACAAAAGAACAAAGAAAAAAGATAAACGGAAAAACAGACTTTTAAACACAGAGAACAAACTGGTGGTTGCCAGAGGGCAATCAGTGGGGGGGATGGGTAAAACAGGTAAAGGGGATTAAGAGTATACACATTGTGGCGAGCACAGAAATGGTGAGTCATTCTCTTGTACATCTGAAACTAGTATAATGCTCTATGTTACCTACACTTCAATTTAAAATTAAATAAATAAATAATAAAACTGAGTGCAAAATGAAAATTAATAAGGTAGACTTAAGTTAAAAAGCCAACTCAGAATCAACCCATTCCCACCCACCCAAACATAGAGAGATTTTGATATCCTTACCTGGTCTGGGGAAGAAAACCAAGGAGATTTCTTCTAGCTTCTACTTCACTTTAAAATCTTGAAAACACCAGTCAGAATGACCTTAGAAGCCATTGTAGAATGTCTTTGATGAATTTTTTTAATCATCACTATTTTCCCCATCAATTTCCAAAGTAACCCAAATGTACAAGTTTCAAGCGAAAACTTGTAGCTGGATATAATTATCCATAAGACAATTGGATCCAAATCATATGCGACAGAAACTGATTCACTGAGAAGCAATGAACCCGGCAGTCAGAAGAACTGTAGTCACAGAGCACAACCAGCTGTTTTGTGTTTTGGCTGCGGAAATTAAGACTCACACAGACTTCACCCAAGACTTCAGATCCACTGGTCCCTCTGACCCAAGCACCCCCTGGGAGAGAGAGAAAGAAGCCGAATTGTTTCTTGCCACAGGCAACCAGGAGCCTACTCTCAAAGACTTGCCCAAGGTCATGTCGGAAGCAGCAGAGCCCAGGGGAATCAGCCCTTGGAGCCCTTGACAAAGGGCTCTTTCCTCCTATGTCACGGTTATCACCCCCTAGTCTCTCCAACAGCAGCGGAATCATACTACCAAAAAAGCACTGGAAAGACGCAGATATGAAAACGGTTCTTCTCTCTGCGAAGCTCCTGAACTCTGATGGAGCTTTAATTGTTCAACGGCCCCATGAGAGTGAAAACTCCTTGGCCATCTTGTCCAACGCAGGATTTCCAGAGACAATTCTCTCAAAGTGGGAGAATGGAATCATGCAGCAGAAAGAAATTGCCTGTGGCTTCTAAGATTGTTTTTTCTTTAACGAATAATTTTTATCCTCCTTTTCTCATGTTTTGATTGCCTATTATATATGGGCACTGAGCTATATTCTTTATATGTATGTTTTCACTTATCTCTCACAAAAAAACCTACACTTTCTATTATTCTGATTTTATAGACAATGACTTAAGGAAGTGACATAATAATCATAATAAGAACTAACATTGATTAAGTACTTATTAAGGGCTAGGCATTCTTCAAAGTAATATATATATCATCTTTGTCTAATTCCTCCAACTGTTTGAGGAGGTCGTGATGTTACAGATTTGGAAATGAGGTGCAAAGAGGTTAAAGTAACTTGCCCAAGGTCATCAGCTTGACTCCAAGTCTGTGTCTTTGTAACTATGACCTAATTTGGCCTAACTCCAAGACCTAAGCACTTAACCACCATGTTATACATCACAACAAAATTTTATATTCCTTGCAATTGCTTCACTAACTACTCCACCTCCCCTCCCCCATCCCCATCTTTTTCCTACAGCGTGCAAACCCTTAACAATTTTCTTTATGGTTCCAGACAGCAACTGCTGATTGTTGTCCACATTAGAGTTTCACCGGAGGCAATGTTCTCTCTCAAAGAAGTAGCTGTGACTTTAAGAGCGGATAATAAGTGCAGATGCTGCACCTACCAGCATCTCAGGGTTCCTACTCCTATCACTACCAGCACAATTTAAAGACCCCAAGGCATGGGGCGCCTGGGTGGCTCAGTCCCTTAAGCTTCAGGCTTCGGCTCAGGTCATGATCTCATGCCTCTGCTCCTGGGTTTGAGCCCCACGTCGTCGGGCTCGGTGCTGACAGCTAGCTCAGAGCCTGGAGCCTGCTTTGGAGTCTGTGTCTCAGTCTCTCCCTGACCCTCCCCTGCTCGCTCTCTCTCTGTCTTCCAAAAATAAATAAAAATATTAAAAAAGATATATATACCCCACAGCAAATAGGCCTGCTCAAAATTACAGTCCATCAAATCAATAAAATATGTGTTGATTCTGTTTATAACATTCTGCTTCCTCCATTTTGCAATTTTTTCTAAAATATAATCTAAATCATGGAATGCGTGGTTTAGAAGCTTTAGAAATCAAAAAGTCCATATCCTTCCATTTCTTTATTAATTTATTTTATTTGCTTTATTTTTAAATAACCTTCTTTTGGGGTGCCTGGGTGGGTCAGCGGGTTAAGCGTCTGACTGGCTCAGGTCATGATCTCGAGGTTCATGGGTTCAAGCCTCATGTCAGGCTCTCTGCTGTCAACACAAAGCCCACTTCAGATTCTCTGTCCCCTTCTCCCTCTACACCTCCCTCGCTCATGCTCTCTCTCAAAAATAAATATTTTTTAGAGAAAGAAAATAACCTCCTTTTATTAATTAATATAAGAGAAATCCATGTTCATTAACTAAAGTATAAAAATACAGAAATACAAAGAAAAGGAAAAAATTCACTTTCCCAACACCCAAAAAAAAACATCCTTAGGTTTTCAAATGTATGCCTATATATATATACAATTTTTTAAACTTAATTAAAAGCATACAATAAGAAGAGCATGGACCATCTTTTCCTATTAATGTAACAGTCTAGTCTAAGCATTTTTCATATTATTAAACATTCCTTATGATCTTATTTTCATTTGTGCACTATATCCAGGACGTGGGTTTACTATGATTTCTACCGTCATTCCACTGTTATGTTGAAGAAATTACCATGTCAGTAGCTGGTGATGAAAAATCCTTAATTATAAATTAGTTTCTTTTTCTGGTTCTTTCCTTTTGGTAGTTTTCTACCAAAAGATCAAAGGGTATAAATTTGGTAGTTTTCTACCAAAAGATCAAAGGGTATAAATTTATTTTGAGGTTTCTGGTAAGAATGCTTTCTAGAAACATGGTGCTAATTTGAAACCTTTATCAGTCTTGCCCACATTCCATATCATCCCTTTAATCTTCGCTCCCTCCCCAAGTGAAATGCTGTATCCTGTCACTATTTAACTCGCATTCTCTTGTTTACTTGAGACTGTGCTTTTTATTTATTTTTAATGTCCATTAACCAGTTGCATACAGCAACTGGAAGCCCCTTCATTTTACAGAAGAAAGTCCCATGGCAGAAGTGACATTACCGATTAATGTTGAAATAATGTTTTCTAGGCACAAGATGGAGGCAGTGCTACCCAGGATTCCACGTCAGCAAACCGAAAGTTAGGGAATTTTCGTACCCCTGTAAACGCTCTGCTTGACCAGAAACTCAGGATATTCAATCTCCCCAACCCCTCAACGCCACGCTGATTATGAGCTGTCCTCGAGGCTATGTGGCCCCAGCCAATCAGATATTCTTCCTTGTTCTTTATTCTTTATCCTTTAAAAGCTTCTTGCCTCCACCCCATTTTGCACTTCTCTGAAAACCTGTCCACCTCATAAAGTGTTAAAGTTTGTTTTCTATCACCAAAACTGTCTCCTTTAATCAGTTTTCAACACCAAGATTACACAGGTATGTGGAGACTAAGCCTGGATTGGAATCTTCAGTCTCACACCCAGACCACAGTAATGGCCACTCTCCCATGCAGCTCACTTAAATCACAGATGCTCTGTCCAGAAATACTCCTTTCAGTACTGTCTTCCCAGAGCTCAGCAAGCCCTGACAGATTCCCAGAACTATGGAGAAAGCCCTCCCTCAGGCTATGCTGTCAAGACCAAGGTAGCAAAGATAGATCTTCGACTCCACAGAAACTCATTAGGTTTCCATTCTCAGCTTCTCTCCACAGTTCACTGTCTACCCCACCAATAAAGGCCTCATTGTGCAAACTGTGTTTCTCAAAATACACATTTTGGAGATGTTAAAAGTTTTTCCACACACACACAAAAAGTCTTCTATATCCAAATATATCTGAAGCACAGAATGCTAAAATTTGCGGGGTTTTTTGTTTTTGTTTTTGTTTTAAGATTCACAATGTTATATGAACATATCAGAGGCTCTGAGGAGTCCTGAGGGGAAAAAAACTTTAAGCCCAAAGTCTGCAAACAGAAAACCCTCCCTGCCCCCATACAAAACCCAGGTTCTTTAAGAATAATCACTCAAGAAACACTAGGTTAGAGAATTACAAGGACTGAAATATAGAACGGCCACATGGTATCTCCAAAATTTCTGGCCATACCTGCTAAATCCATACTTAATGACTCTACATCAGAAATCCAAATTCCAGGCCACTCTTTGGAAACCAGACATCTGGTCTTTCTCTGCAAATACCTTCCACTAAAACTACCTTCAAAGCTAGAGATAATGGATGGCAGAGGGAAAAGGTTTTGTGCCCTCAATTTACAGGATTTACAGTTGTTTTTAATGCTATTGAAGTTTCTTAAGCCATCAAAGGCATTTCCTTGAAGATTAGGAAGTGGCCATAATTTACATTCACTTTGCTTTTGGCCAGAGGGTTGTATCATGCAAATTTTCACAACAGCTTGTTTTAATTGAATAAATTAAGCAGAATGAAAAACACATTCTCTACGGTTGACTATACCTGTTCTTCATCTGGGATTACCCCTGTCTACACACCCAAACTCACTCCTAGGACGTTCCCAACCAGAGTCACCCTTCGGTTTTCTTCTGCCTCAGTGAATTCTGCATCTTTTAATAATGCAGAATGAACCACCAGTTGTCCAAAAGTAAGATTCTTTTCTTTAAATGTTTGTTTTAATGTTTATTTATTTTTGAGAGAGAGAAAGAGACAGAGCACATGTGGGGGAGGGGCAGAGAGAGACAGAGACATTGAATCCAAATCAGGCTCCAGGCTGATGTGGGGCTCCCACTCACAAACTGCGAGATCATGACCTGAGCTGAAGTCGGACGCTTATCCAATTGAGCCACCCGGGTGCCCCTAATGTTTATTTATTTTTTGAGAGAGAGAGAGGGTGAGCAAGGGAAGGGCAGAAAGAGAGGGAGACACAGAATTAAGAGCAGGCTCCAGGCTCTAGGCTGACAGCACACATCCTGATGCAGGGCTGGAATCCAAGAACCGGGAGATCATGACCTGAGCTGAAGTCAGACACTTAACCGACTGAGCCACCCAGGCGTCCCCAAAAGTAAGTTTCTGTTTAATTCACATTAAGGCATGTTCAGAAGTCATCTTCTGAGAACAATTCCCTTTTTAAAAATACATCCTGGTTCTCTGTTTGAATAGGACAAATTCATCTGTTCATTTATGGTAAAGCAATTGTCCAATGCCCACTTTTTGACAAGGGCTAGCCTAGGGATGATAAAGGCAAAAAAAAAAAAAAAAAAAGTTCTTGCTCTCAGAGAGTTTATAGGGTAAGAGAAAAAGATATAAACTGTAAATTCCCAAAGAGTGGTAAAAGCTGTAATGGCGGCACGCATTGTGTGCTCCAGGAATAAACAGGAGGGTGGCATTTGAGACTGGGGCTAGGGGAGAGCTACACGTCAAGAGAGCTAAATTACAAAGAGCAAATGGGATGTGGAAAGGTGAAAGGGTTATGTTTGAAGATGAAGAGAAACAATGTGGCACAAAGAATCACCAAGTAGATCTTACATCAGAAACATGGTTTTTGTGTAAAAGAGTGGAGAGACCTCAGACAGGAAACACTTAACTAAGGTATAATCCCTACCTTTGAGAAACTGAGGTCTGCAGGAGAGAGATGTATAATCAAGTACATTACAATACAAAACGGTATTGCTACAATAGCATGTGAGCAAAATGCTCTAATGAGTTTATCAAAGGCAGCACTTTACACTTACAGAGCTTGTACTATTTGAGATGTAATATTTCATCATGAAAAGCGTTGCTCAGACATTCAGAAAATTACTACCTAGCATCGCTCCTGGAGCTGTACTATAATCACCTTGGCCATCTTATCTGCCTGCCATAGCTAATGATAAAATCCATTCTCGGATGTCTGGTGCAGAAAAGAGGCCAACTATCAAAAACAGTCTTGTTAAAAGATCAGTGGAAATGAAAATGCTTTTGATGACTTCAGAAACTATGTGATAAATTATTTAAAAAAAAGTAATGTTGTTTGAACCTAAGTCACACTACATCAAAAGCCAGAGGTTACTAGGGTTGGAAGAAGCTTCTCCTTCCAAATTTTATTTACCAACAACATGATCACCATCAAGTGTTACGCCTTCACTTTGCATCTGACACTGTTTTAGCGCACGTGATCTTCACAACCAACTATGGAGTGGATTCTATTCTAAGGAAACAGATAAGGAATTTGTCCAAAGCAAATTCTAATAAATGATGGAGCTGGCATTCCAAACCCAGCAGACAGGCTCCAAGGCCCACATTCCTGAACCCCGTGCTGTACGATCCAGCACCCACAGCGGTCAAGAAGAGGGAAGGGCGGCCCTGAGGGACTAAGTGATTTGCCAAAGGTGGAAGAACCGATTGGCCTGCTGTGTGCGTCATTTGTGCAAGAAGAGCATGGAGCGTACACCACAGTATCAAATACTGGAATGCAGTGAAGTGAAAGACTACCAGTCCTTCGGGGGACAGGTGTAATGGGGGTCATTACATGAAAATAACATGGAATTCTTTAAAAAAATATCTGCAATTCCTGAAACCAACAAATAATTAAACTTAACAGAACTCTAAGGACTTTTGCCTTTCTTCTCTGCTAAGGATCTTAGCACAATTTGGACATTAAGCCGTGACCTACACGTCATTTTTTTTTTACAAGTATTCAGGGTTTTTTCACAGATATTTGTTTTTTGTAAATAATGTTATAAATCTAGTACAAGAGATGGAGGAGGAGGAAGGGGACAGGGAGGGCTTAATGTTCTGCTCTAGGATTACAGCTGAAATGAAAGGAAATGCAATAGTGATAATCACAAAAGCCAGACACTAAATCAGATCCAATGGATTTCTCCTACTTCCACTATTTCCTTGAACAAGGCCCTTATTCTTTCTTGGTCTCTGTTTCTTCACCTATATAATAATTGAAACCTTTCAGTTGTTAAAATAGTTAAATGTGGTAATGTATGCAAACGTATTATGGCTAAACCAAAGTCCCCAGACACATGTGCAGACACACGTATGTGTACACACAGAGCAAGATTCAAAGAAACTCAGTCCAGTTTCTTCCCTTTTCTGCCCCAGGCCAATCAGACTATTTTCTAAAACTTATTGAAAAAATTACCAGTGGGGCACCTGGGTGGCTCAGCTGGTTAAGCATCCAGCTTCTGCTCAGGTCATGATCTCACAGTTCGTGGGTTTGAGCTTCACATCAGGCTCTGTGCGGACAGCTAGTTCAGAGGCTGGAGCCTTCTTCAGATTCTGTATCTCCCTCTCTCTCTGACCCTCCCCTGCTTGTACTGTCTCTCTCTGTCTCTCAAAAATAAATAAAAAATATTTTTAAAAATTAAAAAAAAATTACCACTGTAATGGATATAGGTCATTAAATATCCATCAACACCCATAGAATGTACAATATGGTAAGTGAACCTTAATGAAACTATGGCTTTAGATAATCATGATTGGCTCATCAATTGTTAACAAATACACCATAATAATACAAGATGTTAACAACTGGAGAAACCTAGTGGACGGGATGTACATGAGAACCTTGTTCAATTCTTCTGTAAATTGAAATCAGCTCAAAAACTACAGTGTATTCATTAAAAAAATTATTAGAGGTGCCTGGGTGGTTCAGTCAGTTAAGCAACCGAGTTTGACTCAGGTCATGATTTGCAGCTCACAGGCTCCAGCCCTGCACTGGGCTCTCGGCTCTCAGAGCACAGACCACTTCAGATCCTCTCTCTCCCGCTCTCTCTCCCTGCCCCTCTCCCACTCGCACATGCGTGCTCTCGTCCTCTCTCTCAAAAGTAATAAACAAAAAATCATTAGTTGAGCTATCCTTTGACATGCTCCATGATTCGGCTGAGTTGAATCGACTCTCCAGTAACACCCACCAGGGCTGGAAATGTTTCTGTAGAGGAGCGCAGGGCTACTCACAATGCAAAAGCAGCCAGGCAAACCACAGTGACCTCTCACTCAACTCACTTTCTGGTGTTCAAGACTGAGCATGATTTTCTCCATGCTGCATAGCTCTGTCCTTCCTGATCTGCATACATCCAGCTACTCAAGCGCCATCAGCCTTGATGGCCACAGGACACTGCCACACTGCGGTCCCACCTGCGAGCCCAGCGCTAGTATTGGCTCAGCACATTCAGGAGTCCCTAACGCCTCTGTGGTCAGCTGAGCTCAACTGCGTTAAGAGGGGAGAGTTAATCTGCCTACTTTGGCAGAATTTGGGGTGGGCTGTGGTGAGTGGGAGGGTGGGAGAGTGCTCTCAGACAGTGAGATTAAAAATTCTTCAGTACGAGTCCAAAAACAAAATCTCCATAAACATCACAGGCTGCAAATAAAGTATCTGAATGTCTGATTAGATGACTTATTGTTGAATACATGTGTGCACAAAAATACAGCACTGTAGAAAAATGGCATCGTACAACAACTACCAAACCCCACCAACCCAGAGAAATGTTTCAAAAGAGACAAGTCTGGTGCACACAAGGCTCTTGGCTAACATGCTTTCTTAGAGTCTCCAGGACACAAATAGACTATTTTTTAAAAGTCGGCTAGCAAATCATTTGTCTAGACATGAAAACATAGTTACCAGGGACACAGTGTCCAGACTAGTTGACAAATGCAGTTTACACCACGACGTAACTGAGCACAGTGTAAACGCCTCTCAGTGGAAGGTATGTCTGGGGAAATCACACTAATACACCTGTCCTTTAAAGTGCTGGCCGAAGGAGTTGTGACTCATTTATTTGGTTTTTTAAAGTTCAATGCACCAAATTCCAGGGTACTATTTGTGTTGTAACCATGCTCCGAGGGTCCCAGCAGTGCTGTTTTCACAGACCACAAAGTAAACGGGACCCCAGAGCTACGCCATGTGGTGTTGACCTCAATGTCTCTTGAGGCCTGAGGGAAAGTACTGGCTACAAAAGAGGCTTCACTCTAATGGCTTTAGCCAAACTTCACTGCTTGAAGGAAGCAAACAGCCTTTGTGAGGCTGATGATGGTCTTCATCACTGACAACATTCCAGAAACACACCAAAGTTGCCCTAATGCCCATTAGGTTGCTTTAATGTCACTCCTCAACCAGCGGGGTCCCATCTCTGACTTCACATCAAGATCACTCATGCATCATCTCAAACCTCAGATTTAACTCATCTGGGTGGGGTCCAGCCACCTGAAATCAAAAGTTCTCTGGTGATTTGTATGAGTAACCAGGATTGAGAATCACTGCTGCAAATAGCTGCACTTGGTCTTCTCCTCCGATGAGTAGAAAAGGTAAAAGGGGCTTTAGTGCCCAAAGACTGAAAGGAGGTTCTTTGGCATGTCTGAAAACCATCAGGGTGGAGTGGGGTGGTGGCACCAGGGCTGGAGTACCACCCAGGAGCCCAGCACCTGGAAGAGGCTGAAAGTAAGATCCTGCTTGAAGGGGACTGGGGACCAATGGGGAAGAAGAGAGGGAGACAGGATGGCCCCAGACAGGGAGGAAATGAAGGAACCTTTCCCGACAGCCTAGCTGGAAGACCATTCCTAGGAAGCAAGTCACATGTGTGAGAAGTATAGACATGAGACAGTGGCTTCCCGAATTAGCAAACTCCTTAGAAAGGAAACAATCTAAAATAAAAGAAATTAACATAAAGTTGAACCAGTAAAATTTCATGCTAGGACTAGTTTCCATTGCATTCCAACTTTTCCCTTACTGTGAGTCTTTAAAGACAGTGAAATACATGTATTGTGATAATACATTTTATTACCCACAAGGATAAGATTTATCCATGCTTTTTTCCATAGTATATTGTATTAGATATATTAGATACAATATCATATTATAATAGAAATAATTCTTTGGGTTTAGGCAGGAAATAATAGGTCTCCCTAAAATCATTACTTGCAAAGTCATTATTGATCAGATGAGAAGGGAATCCAAGGCTATCTGATTGATCATCTGCTACAAAGCACAAACATTCAGACCTTCTGGTCTGTAAATTAAAAGTCACTTACGTGACTCCAAAGACTAATTCCCTTTTGTGTTTCTAATGTACCAATTTCTTCTTGTCAATGCTTCAGTGAAACAATCGCCATTATTTCATGCCTCTTACAACATTTGTTAACACGATTATGAATCTTGATCTTGTCCATTGGAGCCCATCTCACTATCTCCAGTCTTCTGGTTAAAATAAACAATTTGGCTTCTTGCACTCAATAACAAAAAACAAAGATGGACCCCTTGAAGGAAACAAACTTTTTTTCTTTTTCTACAAAGAAAAAGCCAGATAATAACACATGTTTACATCATATTCTTCAGCTCACACATCTCATTGTAGGCAGACCTTAATTAAGCCTTTGAATTAAGGATAAGCACTTAGACTAAATGACTCACTTTTTGAACACTGCAGTGTTTCAGAAAAACCTCAACCTACAAAATAACTGTTACTTAAACCTTCTCAGACTAGCTTGCATTATCTGTACAGTGCTGGTCCCTATTACTGATTTCACAAGGTTGTTGTAAAGATAGCATTTGCTGTTGTTGTTCTTTTTTTTCTTATGTTATTTATTTTGAGAGAGCGCAAGGGGGGAGGGGCAGAGAGAGAGAGGGAGAGAGAATCCCAAGCAGGCTCAGCACTGTCAGCATGAAGACCAATGTACTCATGATTTGAACTCACGAGCCCTCAGCATGCCCTGAGCTGAAATTGAGAGTCAGACGCTTAACCAACTGAGCCACCCAGGCACTCCTGTTGCTCTTAATTAAAAATTCAAGTGCCTTCACATCCTGGGCACATGGTGCTCCTTACCATGTCATTGTTTAAAGTCTTCAGTCTTAGTCTCAAAAAGTCTGAAAAGTCTAGGTCTTAAATGTTTGAAGTCTTCGACCTTAAAGTTCTGACGTCAGATCTCTCTGACCATAGAGCAAATGATTCCGATGTGCCACCAGCAAGCACTGGGGTGTTCATGACAGTACACCTGCTGGGCGACACCATATGATCTCTGAATACATCTCAATTAGCTCTAGTGGTTGTCATCATTGGCCATGCTTCATGCAGGCAAGCACATCTGCAGAGGAAGGCATGGACCAGAACCTGAGTCTTCCTGCCAGTGACTCTCATAGCCTGGGATTCCCACGTCATAGCACCAGTGACTTCCAAGGTTTCAGACCAGGAAATGTCTCTTTCTTGGGGAGTAAATAAAGACCGGTAGTTTCCAGGAAACCAATCCAGCAACGATCAATGTATGAGGCCTCATAGCACCTGCAGTACACGCAGCAACATTCCCCCTCCTGACCTGCAGAGTTCAATTGGCATGACACAGGCTTTGTGGCCACATGAGAAAAATAAGATGGGTCCCATCTAACATTTCTGAAAGTGCAAAGCTAGTTCTGCCTGAGAAAATCTTCTTGTCACCTCATCCTGAGGCCAACCTTTAAATCCAGAGTGCATTCTGAATAGACTTCTCAGTGTGAATTTATAGGTCCATGGATTTTATCTTAATTCTTTTTGCTATTGTAATGTCTTCAGAATTTGCAAGATCAGTTAGTTAACAGCACCTTGACACCGTGGCATGGTGTTTTGGGGGTGAATTTTGTTCCCCCCAAATTTGTATATTTAAGTCCTAACCCCCAGCACCTGAGAATGTGACATACTATATGTGTATTTAGTGCCTTTAAAAGAGGCACTAAGTTGGGGCGCCTGGGTGGCTCAGTCAGTTGAACATCCAACTCTGGCTCAGGTCGTGATCTCATGGTTCAGGAGTTCCAGCCCCACATCAGGTAGCTGCTGTCAGTCTGTCAGCACAGAGCTCACTTTGGATCCTCTGTCCCCCTCATTTTGCCCCTCCCTCCCTCCCTCATGCTCTCCCAAGGGGAAAAAAAAAAGAAAGGCAGTTATGTTAAAATGAGGTCATTAGGGTAGGCCTTATTCCAATATAATTGGTATCTTTACAAAAATAAAGACTTAAAGGACACAGACAAGTGCATAGGGAAGACCATGCGAAGACACAGGGAGAAGATAAGCTTCTACAAGCATAGGAGAGAGGTCTCAGGAGGAATCAACCCTACTGACACCTTGATCTTGGACTTCTAGCCTCTAGAATTATGAGAATATAAATTTCTGTTGTTTAGGCCTCCAAGGCTGTAGTCCACTGTAATGACAGTACTTGCAAATTGAGACATCTGGTAAACAAGAGTTGAAGAGTATATAGAAACCAATGTGAAAAACTTTGGGCGGCTACTTCATATAGTCCAATGGCCACTCAACTCCTGCTCATTTCCTACTGATTACTCACCCTCCAGTGACCTCTTAAGCCCCAATCAGTACCTTCAGCAGCAATTTTTAATCCTAAGGGCTTAAGGAGCCAACCGTTTTTGCAATATTTGAGCAAAATCATTTTTATAAAATGCTGTGCTGTTTCCTTCGGATCTACTGTGTGAAAGTCAGTGGATCTTGGGGGGGGGGGTGCAGTTAAGGAGGAAATCAAAGTTCCTGAGCCATGACGTGTGGGTAGTAGGAGTCTGATATTCTTCAGAGGAGGCAACTATTGACAGAAAAAAAAGAGAGGAGAGTGCAAGGAGAGGAAAGGAAAAGAAAAGGCCACTGGGTCTGGAATTTGCAGTGAACTGTGCGTATCCTGTTACACTCAGTCACCATACCATAACCAAGTCCTACAACAGTAAGCAACAATGATTTTATGTTAAAAACTGGTATTTTATATTTTGGAAATGAGCTACAGATTTAGCCCACATGTGGTAGAAATCAGTTCAGGGGACTTTGCCCTTTTGATTCCCATCCTTGTTTGCTTTTTGTTTTCATGATCACTTTGATAGATTTGCTTTAATCTGCAGGCCAGCAGCCCTCCCCATGTAAGAAGCCAAGCCTGAGACACAGAGGCTCCCACACCAGGGACACTCGAGGACACAGTGACCTTAGATTTGAAGGCTGGCCCTTTCACCTACTGGTGACATCAACTAGGCCAAATTAAGCTCTCTTAGTCTCAATTTCCTTGCCAGTAAAAAGAGGTTGAAACACCAACCTGTAGTTGTGCTGTGCAAATCAAATGCAAAAAATCTGTGTAGGCATCTAGCATACAATGGGTGCTCAACAAATGTTAGTGTTCTCACTCCTGCGACTACCCTTATGATGACTACTGTGACTATTACCCTTGCTACTCATCAAACATTTTCTTTTCCCCTTTCCTGTCATATGCTTCATCTGGACCAACTAGCCGACCTTCTTGAAAAGTTGTCTCCACTCACCACTTACCACCTTGCATTCCCCAAGAGGACCGCTTGATTCTGATTGCCACCAGTCTACTGAAATAGCTCTGAGAGGCTGCCAGCGACTTGCTAATTGATACTTCAACTTACATTTTTCTCCAGCCATCCTCTCTGGTCTTGAGAGTACCCAGCAGAGCCCTCCACCCACACTTTCTGTAAAATGGCCTCTCTCCTGTGTTATGTAGCCAATACACTCCCGATTCTCTTTCTCTTCCCCACCACTGCTTCCTCCTCTTTTATTTGTTCTTCCTTCGCTTTCTTTCCTCTTTTTTTTTATCATCTCTGGGCCATACTGCACTGCTAAAATATGGCACCTCTTA
Organism: Suricata suricatta; assembly: GCF_006229205.1. Taxonomy (NCBI): domain Eukaryota; kingdom Metazoa; phylum Chordata; class Mammalia; order Carnivora; family Herpestidae; genus Suricata; species Suricata suricatta. The sequence continues at coordinate 52,392,022 of NC_043712.1, read as the reverse complement.
AAACTTTGACTTCAGCTGGCTTCTCACAACACAGCCACTTCCACAGCCTTTGGCTAACACCTCTTTGCTTACATACTCCCACAGCCCTACCCTCTCCCGTAGCCTCTAGTTACACATTCAAAAGGACCTGCTGGACCCTTCCCATCTCTGTGCCCCTGTTCATGTCTGCCCCTTGTTTGGAATATCTTTGCTTCCATCCTTATTAAAATCCCTATGTATTGAGACCTTGTGAAATGCTTCCTTCAAGATGCCCTAAGACATGATCATTCCATTTGGAACGATGTCCTCCTGCTATTGCAGAAGAATCACATTTTATTTAAACCCATTGCAGGGCATTTATCACAGCCTACCTAATGGTGTAGCTGTTTATCTCTGCGTTTAGAAGGAAGGAGGACAAAACTGCCTATTGCATGTGATATGTATTCAACACATGAATTAAATGAAATCATAAAATAGAATTGAACTGTGCCTTTAGCATTGTTGTCAAAACAAGAACACCAGCACACATTGCAGTCTTTGAGGTCTTCTCATTTAAACTTGAACATTCCTATGAGTCTGGGTTATGGAGATATTGTGTCTATATTCCTCTCTAAAAAGAAAAATAGGAGGTTAGGGGCATCCTTTCTCTTAAGAGAAATATCTTGAGTGGAGCCCATAGTTCCATTTTTGGCTTCCTCTGGTTAAATAATTTTCCAAATTCCTAAACAAAGATATAGAAGATGAGGTTATCCAATTCACAGACCATGCAAATCCAAAAAAGTTGACTGTTATTACCACTGAGGGCACAACTGAGATCCATGGCCTCAATAATTGGAGGCTAGAATCAAGAATGGAAGCCAGAAAGTTCCCTTTTGGCAGCATAAATGTAAAACTACATTCCCCTGAATCAGCTGCATATGAACAGGAAAGAGGCAGACCCCCACTGGCAGTGACTTATGAAAAAATGATCTGTCTTCAAACTATTTGAAAGAGGAATGACTTTACTCTCTGGTCCCAGGGTATATAGAACCAGGGACAATGGGTTGAATGGCAAGTTACTTTAAGAAGAACTTTCCCTGGCGTTGTCTAATAATGGCGAGAGCTGAGGGATAGACAGAGGAAGGGATTTTTGTCCCAGGGAGGGGGTGGGACTTGGTGCTTTCCGAGGTCCCCTGCAACTGTGAGACTGGATTTCCCTGCATGATTGTCCTCTGCCCATCTCTCCAGCCTCTTCTCACATGACTCTCCTCCCTGTCACAGACAGGCTGGTCACCGAGTTCTTCTTCCCTGCTTACACTCCCCATACTGCCCATTCAGAGCCTTTATATGTTTTGCCCATGACACTCCATCTGTCATGAATGCACTTTCCCCACCTCTACCAAACTCCCATTTGCCCGGCTAAATTCTATCCAACCTCCAGATCTGAGCCTCCCAGCCCAGCGTTATCTGCTTGCACAGAGTCCTGCAATACTCTTACCACACACTGCACACCTGCAGGCATTTAACTGTTTATTTGCAGTCATTTTATTAAAAGCCCTGCCTTTTACTCTAGTCTATAAGCTTCTTGAAGATAACAACCATGATTGTTCTGCTCACTGAAGTCCCTCCAGTCCCGGTCATCTTCGCTGGCACGGAAAAGCTCAGTAAATATTAGTTAAGTGGCTCACTTATCACAATGCAAACATTGGACCTATAAGAAAAAACTGGTGGAAGAAAGAGAAAGAACTGGGGGGTGGGCGTGGTGGTGGTACGGAACACCACGTGCTTCAATGGCTGTGTCTTCCATTTGGTGATAGTTCCAGGCTGACCACGGTGTAATCCGAGTTTCAAATTCTCAAACAAACATTTCCCCCTGACATTGGACCCCTTGCTACAACGGAGCAAAATCCCCCCGGCCAAAACAATAAAATTATTTCCTTCCTTATGGGTTTACTGAAAAGTGCTGTAAAAGTCTTTACTTCTGGAGGGTCCAGAAAAATGAGGACAGAATGATTTTCACGTTGCCCTTGCTCTCTCTGTACTCATTGCTTTGATAGTGTGGGAGCTCGTGGGTCTGTTCCATGAGTCTATTCCATCCAGGAGGAGAAATCAAGAGGGAAGTAGGCTGTGATGAGACACCAAGGCCAGAGAAGTGGTGGGCTGAGGTCAATTCTGCCCAGGCAATGAAGTCTGGAAGAAGGCTTGATTTCCCATTTCTCTTTTCTTTGTAGCTATATTGTGTGGCTTGCCACATGTTTGATTCTTCTTCTTCCAAAGAAGAGATAACTCATTGAGCATTTATCATGCATCATGCACCATGCTAACTGTGTTCCAAGTGCCCTTTAGCCCTTATGAACATTTGATAAGTGTCCATACCTTCATTTTTTAATGTTTGTTTATTTTTGAGAGAGCACAAGTAGGGAAGGGATGTTGTGGGGGGACAGAGAATCTGATGTGGGGTTCGAACTCACAAACCGTGAGCTCATGCCTTGAGCTGAAGTCAGGTGCTCAACTGACTGAGCCATCCAGGTCCCCCTGCATACCTTCATTTTACTCCAAGGAAACTGGCTAAATAACTTGGCCAGTATTACAGAACCAAAGAATACTGTAGCCCAGGACTAGAGCCCAGCTGAAATTAATTCAAAGGTCATTCTTTTTTTCCTGTTACACCACTCTGATTTAATATTTGAGATCTCCTACTAATGCTACTTTTTGGTTTCAAAACAATCACTAATGCTTATTGGATAAAACTGAATTATCCTACCATGTTAAAACAAAGGGGAAATTTTACAGAAAAAAGTACTGGTGTTGTGTGCCATGGTATTGTCCTCCCAAGGAGGAGAATCACTTTAACAGGAAAAATAAATCCAGGCTACGAAAAGAATTGAATAGGAAACTCCTAACAACTTTTAAACATTTGGGTAAATTCTTATCTGGGAACTACCATCCTTTCTGAAATCCTCCTAGCCTCACAGTGGTTTTGGCTTATAATTTACAAAATGAAGAGTTTTTGTGCTAGCAGCAAATGTAGACCCCAGAATAAAAATCCCATGGCACTGAATGTGACCTTATGAGACAAAGTCCTGTCTCATTTATTTTAAGAAAAATTTAGGGAGCATTTGTAAGTCCTGAGCAGCTGATAGCATGTGACAGAATGCAGAGATGGGATCCCAGGGACATGAACACTGATAGAAGGATGTGGAGCAGGGGCACCTGGGTGGCGCAGTCAGTTGGGCATCCGACTTCAGCTCAGGTCATGATCTCACAGGTTTGTGGGTTCGAGCCTTGCATCGGGCTCTGTGCTGACGGCTCAGAGCCTGAAGTCTGCTTCAGATTCTGTGACTCTCTCTCTCTCTCTCTCTCTCTCTCTCTCTCTCTCTCTCTCTCTTTCTCTCCTTCCCCCGCTTGTACTGTTTCTCTTAAAAACCAAAAAACATTAAAAAATATTAAAACAAAAAGAGAGAGAGAGAGAGAGAAGGACATGGAGCATAGTGGGTCCTGGAGTGTTATCTGCACTGGTCTCTAAAGAATGATATGAAAGTTTCAAGGGTAAAATTGAGAGTGAAGAGTGACATACAATCTTAGAAGCATTTGCAGGATGCATGAAAGGATTTTTGACATCCTATCAGCAACCCCATAAATAGGGAAAGATAAGAGTGAAACCAAAGGCTATCTTGCCATCTCCTTTAAACCTACCAACAAGAGGCCAAGAACTTTTGATAAAAATATCCCAACTTTACAAGATCCTGTACTCTGTCCTCTAGTGAGTAGTTTCCCACCCAAACAATATCTTCAGACAGCTGGAGCTGCATTCATCAGAAAAGCACACAGATCACAGCTATATTTTCTTATCTTGATGGCCAAGTTTGAGAACCCTTTGAAATGTGGCAGTCATGGCAGCAAGAGACACGATATAGTAGAGACAAAATGCAGATTTCATTAGGGAGTTGTTTTTGTTCCCAGCCCCTCACAGGTCTCTGTTTGAGCCTCTCACCTGGTAGCACAAAAGCTATTAAATCACTTGAATGAAAGGGTCAGGTTACTAGCTGTGCAAGTATGGAAGCCGGCAAGCCCTGTTCAGACCACCCAGCTCTCCAAAGGGTAACAACACCAGATTCAGACAAGATAAGAGGCTGCTGTCTTCTGTAACCTGGCCAGGGAAACAGCCTTTCTAGAGAGTTACAGGACCCCATTGTGAGAAATGGACTGTGTGCTCTGAAAAGGTAGAATTTGTCTAATGCACAACACAGGTGGTCTTGATTTTAAGAAAACTTAAAAGAGATTTTTCAAGAATCTTAAGAGAAGCAGTCAGCCAAATCTTTGGGCCTGTTTTCAAAGCAAATGCTAGAGAGCTCCCATTGCCCCTTCCCCATGTTTAGAAGACAGAGACATATCCACAAATGTCAGGATGTCAGAGCTGGGAAGATAATCAACTCCATTTAGTTCAACCCTTCCATTATATTGATGGAAGGGGTGAAGGTTAGAGAGATTAGATGGCCCATCCGAGATTGGTTAGCAACAGCTAAGGCCTGAGACACTATGAGGACAAGGGCTCTGTCCACACCTGGATCTTTTTGGAGTCCCTGGAAAGCAGCACAGAGCCTGACACGTAGCAGGTACCCGCAAATGTCTGGTGTGAGGGGAGAGAAAAAAAGGAGGAGATGCTGATGACCACATCCTATTTCCTCTCTACCATAGACAATGGCGAAAAATGTCACAGGGGATGAGGATGGAGGCTGAGTTCTTACTTTCATATGTTGTCAGATGAGGACCTCAGCATGACGGAGGAATCGCTTCCTATTTCTCCCAATCCCTGTCGGCTGGTCTAAACTCAGTTTCTAGGAATTAGACTGCTCCAAAACAGTCCCAATTAATAATCCTGCTCAGTTCAGCTCAAGTCAGCTTAGCCTATCCCCAGAGGCAAAGCATTCTTCTTAAGAAGACTGGCGCCTGGGTGGCTCAGTTTGGCTCAAGTCATGATCTCATGAGCTGTCAGCACAGAGCCCACTTCAGATGCACTGTCCCCTTCAGATGTACTCTCTGCCCCTCCCCCCTCACGTGTGCGCTCTCCCTCTCTCTCAAAAATAACTAAACATTAAAAATTAAATAAAAAAAGAATTAAGAACAGCCCTTGGTTGAAAATTTCTAAGATGAACATTGCTTGGCCATGTGGGGTCAGATCAGACCATACATCCCAACACATGGAGGCGGGGACATGGCTTGCAGGCGCCTTTGCCCAACTCCCTTCCTCACTCATGGGACCAAAAAGGCAAAGATGGAAAGAGGAGCAAGGAAACAATGATGAGGTTGGTGGGGAAGCTAGTTAAAAGCCCCGGTTTATCGGCCAAGCATGCAAAGGTATGCTGCATATAACTGACATTCAACCTCAGCTGAACTCAAGTTTAGTATTTAGCTATGAGGTTTAATATTAACCAAGTACGTGACAAGAATTAAATTGCCAAGGAGACGCAGACCAGCCCTTCTCCAAGTGTGATCTCACCTACTTCAGAATCTCCCAGGTGAATGAATTCTCAGCCCCTCCCCAGGTCTACAATCCTCTGGGGGTGTGGCCCAGGCACCCACCTTTCAGCTAGCACCCAGTGGTCCCTACGCACACTGAGTTTTGCACACTGAGTTTTGCGAATCCCCGACAGAGAGAAAGAACAAAGGTAGTTAACATTTTCCTAAAATCACACTGAAGGCACGTTTATTGAGTTCTATAGGCAGGGGCCTGGGAAACAATTTTTCAAGCTTTAACAAAAGCTAGGAATGGTGGTGTCAATTTTCCAGAGAAGAAACCTGTGGGGCATCTGGGTCACTAGGTCTGGTTTTCGAAGCAGCCCTGAAGAGGTTAATCTCTCCAGCAAGATTCCCAGGCCATAAACTCCAACCAGCCCCGGAAATGCTCTTTTTAAGCTTTGTAATTCACACCAGGCAACAAAACTGAGCACAAGAGTTTAAAAAAAAAAAAGCAGAAAGGAAAATTAAGTGCCTGGAAAGTTATTTCTGTGACCCAGATGAAAACTACAGGAAACTATTCACTATAGCACGAAAGTCTCTGGACCAAATCTGGGTAATGAGCAGAAAGAACTTAAGAATCAGTCCCAAACTTCAGAACAATATGATCTCTTTGCCTCTCCAACACTCCCTCTCATCTTCATAAAAATAGAAACCACGCTTTTAAAAATATATATGCAAATATAACTAAACTAAACCAAGGTATCCGAAAATCATCTCATGCAAATTTCTATCTCTTTATACCATGAGGATATTATCTGCGGTGTTAATTTTTTCATCATATCCCTTTGCCGTTTCATTTAGCTGAGAAGAAACTTTCTGATGGGGGGCGGGGCTGGATTACAAAATTTTAAATGGTGATTTCCTTGGTGAGTCCCATTGGGATGGATTCAGAAGAGAGTGATAAACCGTGTTACATAATAAAGAGGTTCCCATCTTGGGCATATGGCTTTTTTAACAGTGCAAACTGCTACCTCCCGAGTTTCCATGAGAATTAAACTTTTGCAAGCTGACTCTACATACTTCTCGCGTGGTTCCTTGAGGGGACTGCCACCACACAACCTCTGGGCCATTCTGCTAACAGAACACTCACAGTCAAGATGGGAGCAAGTACATAAAAGCGGATACTTACAGGTAGTGGCTTTCCTTCCCAAGCTAAAAAACTCGAAACCCTCGGACCCGGACCCGGGCGGGCGGTAGGAGTCACTGACCCGGTAATCCCTGGTTTAAAGGGTTTTGAGAGGAAGGGGGGTGGGGGGGACAACCACCTAGGAAACGAAAGAGCTGAAATTCCAGTCTTTCAGGTCAGCTGAGTTTGAGCTTTCTTTGTACTAAAAACCCATTAACCCGCCCAACGGGGAAAATACTGCCTTGAAGTTCACATACTCACTCCACCGTCCTTGCTGGTCCTCTCCCAGGCTGCTGCTGCTGCCACGGAAACTTCCCGACTGCCCAGCCTCGGGACTCCCCCAGCGCAGGGCAGGATGAAGGATGCCTGCGGCGCCTGCGGGACCGACCTCCCTGGCGGCGAGCCGAGGCTCTGCGGTCCCGCGTGCTGGGCGGGCCGCGGGGACAAAAGTGCGCTCTGGTGAATGAGGTCGCTGGCTCCCCTGCCTGGCCTCTCCCCAGCGTCCCCTTCTGTACTAACTGCTCCGCCACTGGCTGAGCCCAGGCTGCCTCCCGCCCGCAGCGCACAGGCACACCCGCTCACACACACGCAGCACGCGCACGGACACACATACACACGCTGCGTGTCCCCAGTCGCCCACAACACACCTCAACCGGGCGCGCACTGGCTACCCCACACACACGTACCCACACATCGACACATTCACCTGCAGGCACACACACACAGCCTCACACTCACGTGTGTGCATACTCACACGTGTCACACACACACGCTAAGACCCACCCCCGTGCATACTGACACTCACACATGCTAATACCCACGGCGTGCATCCTCCTACACTTTTTTCCTGGCCCTTCAAACTCTTCAGACACTTTTTTTCCCTGAACCCCTTTTCTTCAAACAAATTCTTCTGAAAGGTTTTTATTCAAAGTCAGACAAGGTGCTCAGCACTCACAAAGGAGGAGGAACAGGAACGGGTCCCCTTTAACTTTTGCCACAGCCTTTAAAGAAAAAGAGGAGCTTCCGTTTTTTAAGCACCACCTTAGTTCAGGGGTCTACAAGGCTTTTCACGTGTTGGATTCTTTTTCAAAATTCACCAAAATTCCATTAACTTCATCTCATTTACAGGGAGTTCATGACCCCACCAATTCAGATGGATCACAGGTCGAGAAATGTGCCTCTGAAATCCATTTCATTAAAGCTGTCAGGGTTCAGTGGGTGGGTGAGTGTCTTGATCCCTAACAACTGCATAATAAACTGCTTTCCTGTATTTCATCTCCACCGAGAAAAGAGTAATGGCCTACCATCTGTCCTAACTTTTAAACTGACCGTAAATAGGGAGGCTGAAGTATTATCTCACTTTGAAGGTACTGTTTATATTGAGGCAAGTCTGGCTATTCTAAACTGTAGCCAAAAGCACATGGCACTATAAGTCCAGTTCAATCTACAGGCGCCTGGGTGGCTCAGTCAGTTGAGCGCCCAACTTCAGCTCAGGTCATGATCTCACAGTTGTGAGTTCGAGCCCCACATTGGGCTCTGTGCTGACAGCTCAGGGTCCGGAGCCTGTTTCGGATTCTGTGTGTCCCCCTCTCGGTCTGATCCCCTGCCCGCTGCCACTTGAGCCCTGTCTCTCACTCTGTCTCAAAATAAATAAAAATTTTAAAAAGTAAAAAAAATAATAAATCCAGTTCAATCTAGATTGTGGTTCCCCTTATAAGGTCACTACACCGTATTTCCTTCTTTGGAAACAATGAGAAGAAAGAAGAAATTTGAAAAGAAAGGAAAGAAAATTATGTGAGGCAGGAAAGGATGGAAGAAAAAAGTGCAAAAGATCTCAAGCCATTATTTTATTTTATAACATGCTATATGGATAAATACACACTTACTCAAAGTCACTAGAAATTGAAAATCTTCAAAAATCTCTTGATTCATCCCATTTGCTCTGATAAGTGGGCGAAACTGCTTAAAGAAACACTAAGCTCTGTATAAGTAAACAAACATTGTTTGCTAAACACTATGAGTAAACAAAATATAGTGACAATATATGGTGTATGTACAATCTTGAAAGGGCAAGGAAAAAAAAAGCCTTATTAATGATGACAGCTAGGAAACACAATGTGATAGACAATTGTGTTCTCAGATGGAATTTAAAAATGTACCAGCCCATGAATATCTTACCTGCAAAGAAATAAAGATGGTCCTAGACACTATTAACTGAGAAACAAAATCCATTTGGTAAAGAAACAACAGTAGGTAGTTGCTTCCATATGCTTCTCCTAACATCTGGGCTAAATAAAGTTTATGGATTAGTCTAGAAACAGAAATAAATGCTTTACATCACTTCGAGGGCGAGAAAACGTCTTCAGCATTCTAAGCAAAAAGTAACAAGCAAACTGAGATCAAAACGTATTTCAAAATGTCTGCAGAAAATGCAACTTTCTTTAAGTTAATTAGTATACCTCTGATGCTTCGCCTAACTTTATGCTAAATATATTCTCGAATAGGCAGAGAGAGAGTTAGGCTGGCCAAAATACCTTGAAATCTGAAGTGCCTGCTTATACAAATAAGCCACTCAAACCTCCCCCAAGATGATAGGAGCTGTTAAATTAACACCATCATCAACTTTAATAAAATGCTCTTCTAAGATGGTGAAATGCAAAGCCAAATGTTTAAAAAGAACAGGCAAAGGGACAGCAAAGAACTCTTCCCTTAAAAACATGTGCTGTTGTGCCAAAACAAAATGCATTTTAAAGGAATCATTCTATTTCTAACCTTAGGGTTGGAGTGATGTGAAAACCGTAAAATGTTTTGAAGATTAGCATGTGTTGGAGATTAGCATACCCTTTTGAACTGTCACATGTATAATTTTGTCGAACTGGTATAGAATATAGCATTCCCTGGGAAGAATGCGAACATCCACACCAACAATTCATGTAAGGGAATTAGGAGTCTGCCTATTAAATATTGCTGATGACACTAAGCACTTTGCCCATGACAATGGCTTTCCCCTGAGTATAAAACCTGCTGACCATAGGGAGCAGAGCTGTAACAAGACTCTCAGTCCAGGGTCTTTAAATAGATGAACTTAAAACGAAAAATGTAAATAAAATCAAAGCAAAATAAAATACCCTGTACAGCAGGAGAGACCAGAGACACCACCCAGTAAGAGTGTGAGGCAGTGGCTAGCTGAGCTCAGGGTTCAAAGCGGAGGGGAATGAAATAACCCTTGAGTGAGGCAAGACGAGCAGGAGAGCCATGTGCTCTGCTTGAAATCAGAAAAGCAGAGACTGATACCATTCTTAGATGTAAGTGTCCAGGTGCCTGGGTGGCTCGGTTGGCTAAGTGTCCGACTTCATCTCAGGTCATGATCTCGAAGTTCATGAGTTCAAGTCCTGACAGCTCAGAGCCTGGAACCTGCTTGGGATTCTGTGTCTCCCTCTCTGTGTCTGCTCCTCCCCCACTCACATTCTCTCTCTCTCTCTCTCTCTCTCTCTCTCTCTCTCTCTCTCTCTCTCTCTTTCTCAAAAATAAACATAAGAACAAAATCCTAAATAACATCTTTTACAAATTTAACCTAGGTGTGTATTTTGAAAGATACTATGACCAATAAGGTTCATTTCAGGATTGCAAGAATAGTTAAAAATGAACACATCTAGAGGTTTAATACATTAAAGGAACCAAAAAGGCCACACTATTGTCTTAACAAATGCAGAAGAATGGAACTCGGTAAAATTCAACACTCATTCACTAAAAACAAATGACAATCAAAGCCATAATTAGCCAATTAAGAATTAAATGGAAGTCTTTCCACATGATCAAAGACATCTATCAGAAATCTTATGCCTCCTGGCAAAAATTTTGTAACCACTAAAGAAGGAACAGGACAAAATTGCTTACTACATTCCCCACTGTTCAACACTGGGTAGGAAATCCTAGCCCATATAATCAGTCAAGAATAAAAAAATAAGGCATGAGGGGGCGCCTGATGGCTCAGTTGGTTAAGCAGTCCGACTTCAACTCAGGTCATGATATCACAGTTTGTGAGTTCGAGCCCCGCATCAGGCTCTCATTCTGTCCCTCCTCCGTTCATACCCTTGACTCTGTCTCAAAAATAAATAAAACATTCTTAAAAATAAAAAAAAATAAGGCTTAGGATTGGCAAGGAAGAAAATAACCATATTATTTATCAAAGCTATGAGTCTCTCTATAAAATATCTATTAAAAATATTCTGAATGACGGTGCTGGAAGACGGTGATCCTGAGGAGAGAGACACTGAAGGGACAGACTTTCCCAAACACATACTAAGTAATCCACCTGTTATCAAAGGAATTCTTCCAGAACTTTATTTTGTGTCTGGAGCCAATAGTCCCACTGGAGATCAGAAAGAATTAATGATTTGGGTCCTTTCATTTTATAAGGTTGATACTCAAATCATGTGCTTTACTGAATCCATTAGAACAAATGTTTCCCATCCTCCATTTCAAGGCTGTTTTTGTGGAAACAGGAATTTCAGACTAAAAATTCTACTCATCGCATTACATGTCAACATTTGTCCACCAAATTCCTGCAGGAAATCAGAAAAAACTGACTCATTTCATTCCACTGTGCCCTCACAATTGAAAATCAAAGAGGCAGTGCATCTTTCTCATTAATAATTAACTTGAACACGGCTTCAAATGTTATCATTAAAGTTAACTGAGATTAGGATGTGCACAAATGTTAAAAACGTGAAAAAATCATCAGGAATCCTTGTTATGTCCACCTTTTATAGGAAAATGAAAAATGCACCAAAAGCAACATAAGCAATTTGATTTTAAGATATGTTGCATTTCAACTGTCTTTGTGAGATCTGGGAGTGATATGGTTTTTCAGAGTTTAGCACCAGGAACAATCTTAACTTTCCAAGCATAAGATAAGGAGTAGGGAGTGTTCACTTGTTGACTCTGAAAAAAAATTTCCTAATTCCACTTCCCTCAAAAGATGACGCATTTTGCATTATGAAGAATCAAAAGAAAGAGCGTTTTTATGTTTTTTTAAAAAACTCATGGCAACTTAGCCCAAGTCAGAACTGTGATATAAAAGTAGCAACAAACCCACAGGCAAAAGATGCTTTTCACATCTTAGAAGTAAGTGGCGAAAATCTAACAAAATCCCAGACTTGCTTAGAAAGATGAAGCTGAAGTCTCACACTGAATGTGTCTTGGAGGAATCAGAATGAGCTGATCTAGTAAATGATCTGCAACAAGGATTACTGAACCTTCGTATGAGCCAGGTTCTGTGCAGATCACGGGGCGGGGTGGGAGGCGGGGGGAAGGCTGGACAGAGGTGGGTAAGATCTAGCACCTGCTCTCAAAAATCTTACAATGCAGTCAGAGAAGATAAAAATATATCAATATTTTCTACCGGGATGTGATTAAAGATAGCTAACAATTATTGAACATGGGCTCCCTTATGTACATGTTTCCATATAAGCAATTATTAACTCATTTAATCCTGACAACTCTAATATCTTAAGTGGGTTGAGGGGCTCAAACCATATCATCAGTTCTGTCTCCTTCCATTGACAAGCTCTGCTTGGCTTTGTTCTGTATATTAAGCTTATTTTCTCCTGGTGCATACAAGCTTTTTCTCTTTTCTTTATTTTTTTAGCTGAAGTATAATGACGTAATAGGAGTTTCAGGTGTACAAGATAGCGATTCAGCATCAATGGATATATTATGAAATGCTCACCATGATCAGTGCAGTGGTACAGGCTTTTGCATGAGAAAGAAGACAGCCAGCAGCCCAGGCCTACATTCCTGTGATTTGCAATCCAAAAGGATGAGAGTAATTTTTCGTATCTGCTTTAGCAAAAAAAATCCTAGGGCAACTGGGGGTGTTAGACGTTGGCACATTGGGACAATGTGGAGTGAGGAGACATTTTTCCAAGTGGAAACAGGGGAAGAGGATGGCAAGCAGCCGGGCAGGACAGTCAGGTACCAGGAGAGAGTTCTAGTTCAGCCTTGGAAGCAACAGGGAGCCACTGGAGGTTGGTTTTTAATTGAAATATATTTGGCCATGAAACACTATGGAAATTCAAGCTGCACAACATGTTGATTTGATACATTTATATATTGCAATATAATTGCCATTGTAGTGATAATTAACACCTCTATCATGTTACATAATTATCTTTTCTTTTGGGGGTTTGGGATAATTAAGTTCTAGTCTCTTAGCAAGTTTGAGGATTATAATACTGTACTTAAAAAAAGAGGTGAGCTACCAAGCCACGAAAAGACAGGCAGAAAATCTAAGTACATATTATTAAGCCAAAGAAGCCATTAAGAAAAAGCTACATACTGTACTAATACAGCCTATATGACATTTTGGAAATATGAAGCCAGTAAAAGATCAGAAGCTGGGAGTAGGGAGAGATGAATAGATATAGCACAGAGAATTTTAGAGCATTAAAACTACTCTATATGAACCTTTGATGGTAAATACATATCTTTATAAATTTGTTCAACACCCAAAATATACAACACTAAAACTCAATTTTAATATAGACTATAGACTCTGGGTGATACTGACATGCCAATATAGGGTCATCAATTTTAATAAATGCAACTCTCTGGTGGGAGATATTGATAATGGGGAGGCTACACATCTATGGAGGTGGGGGTACAAGGGAATTCTCTGTATCTTGTCACTCAATTTTGCTGTGAACCTAAAAAATTAAGTCTAATAAATGGCTTTTTAACTCAAAAGTTTAACATTAAAAAAAAAAAAGCAATGGTACCTCTTATCCCAATCCCTAGAGAATCTCTCAAGAAGGAAAGACAGTCTTTAAGAATTCCACATGGAGAAACTAGCACCCATATGCACTGTCAGTGGGAATCAGAAAATGGTACAACCACTATGGAAAACAGTATGGAGTTTCCTCAAAAAAAAAAAAAAACAAAAACAAAAACACAAACATAGAATTAACATACGATCCAGCAATTACACTTCAAGCTATATATATATCCAAAATAACTGAAAGCAGGGTCTTGAAAATATATCTGCACACACATATTTTATACCACAGTTCCCAGAAGGTGGAAACAGCAAAAATGTTCAACAACAGATGAATGGGTAAACAAAATGTGCCGTATGCATACAATGGACTATTATGCAGCCTTAAAAAGGAAGGAAATCCTGTCACATACAACAACGGAAATGAAATTGAGGACATTATGCTAAGTTAAATAAGCCAGTCACAAAAAGACAACTACTGTTTGATTCTACTTATATGAGGTTATCTGAAGAAGTCATATTCATAAAAGCAGAGAGTAGAACAGTATTTGCCAAGGGCTGGGGGAAGGGAAAGAGAGGAGTTGCTATTTAATGGGTAAAAAGACTCACATATGTAAGACGAAAAAGTTCTGGAGATCTGTTTCACAACAATGTGAACATATTTAGCACTACTGAACAACTCAAAAATGACTTAAGATGATTCTTTAAAAAAAAAATAACAATATTCACAGATTTTTTTTTTTAATCTACTAGGAACTCCTGGGGCACCTGGGTGGCTCAGCTGGTTAAGCGTCTGATTTCAGCTCAGGTCATGATCTCACAGTTTGTGGGTTCGAGCCTCAGGTCAGGCTCTGTGCTGACAGCTCAGAGCCTGGAGCTTGTCTTCAGATTCTGTGTCTCCCTCTCTCTCTGCCCCTCCCCAGATCATGCTCTGTCTCTCTGTATCTTTCAAAAATAAATAAAATGTTTAAAATTTTTAAAAATAAAAATTCACTAGGAACTCTTACCCCACAAGCCTGAAATCCCTAAAGATCTGGTATAATTTGAAGAATGGTTAATCATGCAATGACCATTCCTTGTTATTATTTAGGAGAAAACCTCACACCTTTACTGACAAGTACAATTACAGGCTCCCAACCGGCATACAATCAACTCACCCAACCAAATCCCTTTGAGATGGGGGAAAGGGTATGATGAAAAGTTCTTTTTCCTAAAGTTTCCTTTGTTCAAAGTTTCAAATGGTCTCTTACTACTTCTGAATTTTAGGACGAATAGCACATATTTAAATTTTTTCTAAAATTAACTTTTTTAATAATTTGAAACATTTCCCCATGCCTAGGAACCTTTTGGGGGTCTTCTCTGAAATAAGGTCGAAACACTTCTCAAACTTTTTGTACATAAAATGGTAACTTGGTAGCCTGTAATATTTAAGAGCATATGTGATATTCAAGGATACACAATTAACTTGGCTTCATGTAAGATACAATAAATTACAAGTTAGGTTTTTGAGGCGCCTAGGTGGCCTAGTTAGACATCTAACCCTTGAGTTTGGTTCAGGTCCTGATCTCATGGTTTATGGGGTGGAGCCCTGCACCAGGCTCTGCCCTGACAGTGTGGAGCCTGCAAGGGATTTTCTGTCTCTCTCACTCAAAAATACATAAACAAAAAAAACAAACATTGAAAAAAATTACAAGTTAGCTTTTCTACCAACAATTTCTCTGGTTCCTTAGCTATGAGCACTTGCCCCTATGCATTCTCTTTCACCTTCCTGACTAAATTTTCCATACTATGTGGGAGAGAGGTAAGAATACACAATTTCAGAAAGCCATTCTAACATATCCAACATATTACACACAGCAAGCCTTGCTCACAAGAGGCTACAAGTGTTTAGTTATGGCCTTTCCTCAGTTGAATCCTTGCACTGCACAATTCTCTGGTTTGCAGAACATATTTAATACACAATGTTTTCGGTGTTGTCTATGTATAAGACCTACAATTCAAAGGAATTATATTAATTATGTAGCTTCAATTATTTGAAATTTATCACTGTATCATGCCCCAGTGAACACGTAAGAAATGGCTTTGATGACAATGATGACTTGGGAACATGCTCCAAAACAACGGCACAGAAGGCTCTGAATCCTCTCGCCTCGCATTAACGAAAATGTCGCTAGGAAACCAACATTCTGGGAGCCATGTTGGCAGTCCATTGCAGACTTAACGGAGATGGGTAAGCAGAAAGCACAGACACAGTTACAAAGATACGGAGTGTAATGATCACCTTGTGCTACCCTGTTTTGCCTTTTTTCCCCAGCATGAGGTCAGTTCATTCACTCATTTAACACTGATTAAGCACTTACCATATGCGGGGCACTCTCTCAGCGCTGGAAGTGTAACAATGAATATAATACATGTAAAGGATTATAAAGAGTCTGGGACGCTATCCTCCTTGAAAACTAACAAGTTAGCATGTCACAATTTCATGGATATTGGTAGTAGTCAGAACACTCACAGGTCTGAGACAAAGGATAGTTTATTACTCATAACAATATCTATAGCCGGTGTATGAACATTTACACTACATCCCTGAAACTCAGCTCCCACAAGATCATGTAAAGAAGGCCATATAGTACTTGCATATGCAGTAATGTACATTATAAAAGAGGAACCTTCAGTTTAGGGAACCTGAATATTTTATTACGGGCAGTAAGCCTGCCTGTCCCTTGTCCTGGAAGAAGACACTATATTTATTATACTGAACAATAAACAATTCTACCCTCTGCTCTGGAAGGAGACACTATGTCTACCTTGCAAGGTATTTGTTCAAACAACCTTGAAAGGGTAGTACAAAATAAAGGCAGTCAGTCTCTTTGCTCATGAGACATGCAGAAACACAAGACACTCAGGGAGAAGTATCTTCCCCTAAATATAGTCCCTACTCTCAAGAATCTAAAAGAGGGACTACAAATGTTAAAATAATAGTAATTATTAGAAGATGACAGGTAAAACAATAGTATATGCATACAAGATACTCTAGGAGAATCAAGGACATGCTCTGAACCAAGATGTGAAAGAACATTCAGGAAAGCATTCTCAGAGGACCTAATTCCAGGCTGACGCTAAAAGGATGAAAAGGAAAAGGCAGATATAGAATAGGTAATGATCATTTTGACAAAAAGTCTCCCGAAAGACCAAAGGCATGGAGATGAGAGTCTCTTGCTGCAAGTAGAAAACTACACGAAGTTGCGTGTCACTGTAGCTTAAGCATGAGGCCAAGACTAATTGGAGCTCAAGATGGGATAGGCAAGCAATACTTACAGTTTGGAAAGCCTTTAATGCCTTGCCGTGGAGCATGGGTTTTGCACTGCAGGCAGTGTAAAGCCACTGGAGGGTTTAAACAAATCTTGGATCTGCATTCAAGCTATCACTCCAAATGGGGAGGGGTCCTTGTCTCTGGCTTATTGTTGTGATTTTGGGATGATAGGGCGGGCCCTCAGTAGTCCCCTCCAATCCCTGATCACATACTACAGACACTCAGTACGTGTGGCTGCCATTAACCACCCTTGGGAATGTTTCTTTGATATTCCAGGGGGGCTGCCTGCTCTTCTCAGTCCTGGTAAGTGTGCTGTCACTGTCACATTCAGCCCCAGGCTCCAACAGGCACCCTTTGTGTTTCTTACAGCGGAACTTATCAACCTCTGCGTACTTTTATCTTGTTCCCTTGGTTTAACAGTCAGTGATAAAGGTATCCAGTTCAGTACTTTCCTGTCCTCTAATATCCTCCTCTGACAAATGTTATCACTGAAAAATGACAGAGAATTTCCGGATATCTTCTGTTTTTCTTACTGTGGTCCCTCCAGAGCATGTTAGCCTAAGTGTTATGGATGGAAGCTCTAGATGCCTGGGACAAGTACTAACAAGACATTGGAATCAGGGTGGAAAAATAATTTTTTATCATTTATTTTTCTGATAAAATTTTTAATCATTTATTTATGAGGAATGGGAATGTAAGTCTTTTTAGAATTCTTAGATTTTGATCTAGTGGGACATTTAGCTACACAACAGCCAGAAACTGTTGGAACCTAAACATTCTCTAGCCACGTTATTGTCTTGAAGTGCTGCAAATGGCCCCTAGGTCTGTCACAACTCTCATTACCAGGGATCAAAAAGATCTGAATGGACCCCAGAAACTCCATCCTGGAAAACTCTCAAAACCTATATTTATTTTTTTTTTGTTTTTATTTATTTATTTTGAGAAAGAGAGAGAGAGAGGAAGAGGAGGAGGGGCAGAGAGAGGGGGATGACGGAGGATCCAAAGCATGTTCTATGCTGACAGCAGAGACCCTAACACAGGACTTAAACTCATGAACCGCGAGATCATGACCTGAGCAGAAGTTGGACGCTTAACCAAATGAGACACCAAGACACCCCAAAACCTAAATTTATTCTTCAAGACACTCTCTCATGAAATGTCTGACTAGCTACACTTCGGCAAAATCAATGCTCATTACCATAGTGAATGGAGTAGGAATTTCTTACCTCTCTGGTCCATGCTCTCCCACTGGTCTGTTATTTAGCTCAACTTCTGCAACAGGACCTTAGGACCCAGGGGACACTTGCCAAAAGTTTTCATCTTCTTAAACAATGAATCTCTAGAATTGATTCTTCACCATCTTTTTCTTTTAAAATTACTTATTTTAAGAGAGAGAGAATACATATGCATGCAAGCAGAAGAGAGGCAGAGAGAAAGGGAGAGAGAATCCTGATGTGGAGCTTGAACCCACAAACCATGAGATCATGACCTGAGCAGAAACCAAGAGTCAAACACTTAACCAACTGAGCCACCCAAGCATCCCATTCTTCATCATCTTTAATAGAAAGAGTGTGTATTGTACCAAATGTATTAGAACCCTGGGTTCTTATAGGGACACTTATTTAGGATTTTAAATGTATAAACTGCAACATCCAATGGGCATCACTTTTAACTTAGCACATGAAGAAAAAAAGATGTGAATGTTCTAACTTACTCCAATGTGGCTGACTTCAGAGAAGCATTAATTACTCTAACTGAATATTGCAAATAATACACATAATATAATATTCTAGAGGCTTCTTCCAGTTCCAAAGCTATCTCATAGACATTAACTTGTTTGATCATTTCAAATGCTGTCATTTTGACATTATTCTGTCCATCTCGCAGATGGAAAAAGCAATGGCTTTTAGCTATGCTTCTGTAGCAAGAGGCTGCCTGCCTCTGAGGCTTCTAGTCACAGGGTGTCTTCACAGAGTTTCAAGGGATGACAGAAATGAACTGGTGGTGGTCTTCATTTTACAGAAGAGAATTGCAAAACCCAGAAATATGCCCAAGTTTCCAGAACTCGTGGTGGGAATGAAGCATGAATTCAGGTCCTCTGAATCCGAGCCAGGGCTCCATATTACACAGTTTGTGCCTTTGTGATATATTCCATGACTTTGAATTCCTTCATGACAAAACAGGCAGGAGTCATTTGCCAATCTTAGAATTTCCATCTGGAGGGGCTTCGAGTAGTCCTCAGTGTGTCGGGCACGGGGGTTCCCTGATGCTCCAACCTGCTGAAAAATGGGCTGTTCACTGCACAGCCCAGATCTAACAACTCCTGCCATTGACTTTCACATTCAAAGCTCTACCTTCAATATGAAATGTCACTCGTTCACAATTGGAAAACCTCCAAGAAGGTTGGTATTTTGAATTCACCCGATTCATGTTATATAGCAGATCTATGGAAGAACAACCGAGTGGCTTAGCCATGCATGGAATCATTGATAGCAGGACAGCTTTGGCATTTACAAGCAGTGTAACCTTGGAGAAGTGTCCTCATCTTTTAGAACAATTAGCTTGTGCACAAAATGAGGATGAACCCTTTAGACACCTCCCGGAGTTGACATGAATTGTGAGTGGAACAATACGCTCACAGAGTCCTCTGTAACCTCTGCAGTGATGAGCAAAGGCCATTAGATGAGCTAATGCATGTGAAGCACTCACATGGTACGTACAGCATAAGAAATCTGCCATAAATGCTAACTATCAATATTAATCATCTCATTTATGTAGAAAACAGGACACTTTTGAAAAAAAATGAGTGTAGTAAATTTTCCTCCGCAAGACAGATTCAGAATGTTTTCCAGAAAAAGTACTTGCTTTAGGATATTTTAAAAACATATTTTGAGGTAAAATATGTACACAGTAAAGTGCATAAAGTACATAAATCTTCAGTGTAGAGCTTGATGAATTGACACTCATATACACCACTCAGATCAAGATATAAAACATTTTTAGTATCCCAAAGTTCCCTCATTTCCCTGCCAAGTCAACACCCTCCTCAGCCACTCAACAGTGACCCCAGTTCTGGCCTTAGTCACTACTTTGCTTGTTTCTGTATAAAAGTATACGTTATCTTGCATCTGGCTTATTTCCCTCAATATAAGTTCTGTGATTTTTATCCATGTTTTTCATGCACCAACAATTTATCTTTTTCATTACCTTGAAACATAGTACTATATGAATATTCAAGTATCTACTTGTCTATTTCTCGCTGATGGACATATGAGTTGTTTCCAGGTGGGGGCCATTATGAATGAAGTTGCTACGAACGGTCTGGTACACATCTTCAGGTGCGTCTGTGTACTAATCTCTGCTGGGTATATTTCAAGTCTGAAATTGCTGTGTCGTAAAGAAGTGTATGTTTTAGCTACAGCATTTTGAAGCAGGATTTCAAATACTAATGTTAACTCCCAAGTCCGGCCAAATCTAGCCTGCTTGAATTCCGTGGATTCATTACAATTCTATTCACTCGATAAATAATTGCTTAGTGTCTGTGGTATATCAGGAACACAGCAACAAATAAGGCAGATGTGAACCCTGCCCTGGTTAAACTGACCTTCTGGTGGGCAACAGATCTTGAACTAGAAATTAAGCATAATAGGTATTATGAAGGACGCATTCAGGTCACTATGGGATCAAAAATGATTTGTGATAAAAGCATTACTAAGGGGTCAAAAGATTGGGTCCGATTTGCAATTTTCCTATCAGGCAGATGTATGACCTAAGCCAAACTTTTTACCTTCCTGGGTCTCCCCTGCCATAATAATACCATCTTACATTTGTGTCAAACTAAATTGTTCCTCTTAAGTTGTCTAAAGAAATGTTTGTAATCCAGTCACCACTCAAACAAACCAGTAGGGAAATAAGTCAGAGGAGTCTTGTTACTTTTTTGACTATAAAAAGATATTTTCATTCCTTCCTACACAAGGGAAGTACATAAAACTCAGTTCCCCTGAAAACAAATTAGGATGTTTAGCTGTAATAATTGTTAAGTGTTAGCTAACACTATGGCGATAATCCTGCCACAATATATAAGGATATATATACACATCAACAGGTTGTACACCTTAAACTTCACAATGTTATAGCTCAATTATACCACATTTTAAAAAAAAGAATAATTGTTAAGTTCATAGGAGATTGCCATTAACTCATCAAGTCTTTAAACAATAGCCTAGATTTTTATGATTTCTAAATCAGATTCAATTATCCTTCCGATAGGATGTTTTTGGTATCTTCTAAGTTTGCAGTCCTCAAAGTAATCAAGAATATCTGGGAGCCCCAAGACCATTTCCAGGACTCCAGAGGTCAAAATTATTTTTATAATATTAAAATTTTTTCTTTTATTTATTCACATCCTCTCCTGAGTATAGAAGGTAGTTTTTTCAGAGGTTACATGACGTGTGGTATTGCGGGAAACTGAATGCAGAAGCAGATGTGAAAATCCAGCTGTTTTCAATTTAGTCAGACATTAGAGAGATTTGCAAAAATGTAAAACAATACCACTTTTTAAATTATTTTTTGTTATCAAAATTACGGTTATTTTCCATCAACATATTTTTTATTTTAACATGTATAAATATACTGTTGCTCCTTTGAAATAAATTGTTTTAGTATTTCTGTTTTAATTTCTAATACTCTAGATATAAATAAATGTAATTTAAATAAACAAAATCCATTTAGAGTCTTCAATAATTTTTTTGAGAGGGTAAAGCAACTTTGAAACCAAAAAGTTCGAGAATTACTGACCTAAGCAAATGTCTTGCAGACATTCTTAGTCTCCTTGTGTAACAAATCCTGGATCAACAGTCTGGCTTTAGCCGTGATTATATTAACCCAAGACTGAATTGAAGAAAATAGGGCTTATGAAAGCCAAAAACTGAATTAAAGAATGTAGGGCTTATCCTTTCTACTCAAAGAGAATTGGGCATATATTTGGGGTTTCTTTTTAATGTTTTTATTTATTCTTGAAAGAGAGAGAGAGAGAGCACGTGAGTAGGGGAAGGGCGGTGGGGGGGGCGGGCAGAGGATCCAAAGCAGGTTCTGCGCTGACAGCACAGAGCCCCATGTGGGGCCCAAACTCATGAACCCTGAGATCATGACCTGAGCCAAAGTTGAACACTTAACCAACTGAGCCACCCAAGTGCGCCTATTGCTTGTTTGTCTGTTAATGTTTATTTATTTTGTGAGAGTGTGCATGTGTGCTGTGGGGGATGGGCAGAGAGAGAGAGAGAGAGGCAGAGAGAGAATCCCAAGGAGGCTCCATGCTGTCAGTGCTGAGTTCGACACAGGGGTCAATCTCACAAAACAAGAAATCGTGACCTGGAGTCAAAACTAAGGGTTGGACACCTAACGGTTGGAGCCACAGGTGCCCCTAGGCATATATTTGTTATATCTGCACAAACAGTGTCATGGTTCATGACTCCATATTTACATTCATAATTTTATTTAATCCCCACAACTCTGAGGCAAATAGTAAAGGCATTATCCTTCAGATTTTACAGATGAAGAAATGGACATAAAGAAGTTACATGATTGATCCATGACCACAAAGACAACTGGCTGCATTAGGATTGAAACACAGATGTTTCTAACTTCTTATCTCGTGTTCTGTCCATGGAGCAGAATGAAAGCACTGAATCTGAATAGTCTCCAAATACACGTTGAATCTGAATATTTTATAATCCCATGATTCGTAATGTTATGATTTTCCTAGAATTTTTCCTTCCAAAAAGTCAAGATCATCTTTTCTCTAAAACCTACTCTCACTAAACATGAAAGTAACTTCAGAGAAGCTAAATTTCTGGACGTAACCTTAACTTCCAAGGATAAAAAAGTCAGACATCCATTTTGTCTCTGCATTCATTAAAAGTAATCACAGTCTGATTGGGGATAGAAAATTATCTGCTGGGACAGAACTAAGAGGTCAGCTTATGTAACCCACAAAAAGTTTGGAAGCTTCTTTAACACAGCAAACTGATAGTAGGTAAGTATCTTATGAGAAAGAAGTGAGTTTTTATTATTTATTTATTCTTTCATTCTTAAAGATTTTATCTTTAAGTAATCTCTACACCAAACATGAGGCCCAGACTCATAACCCCAATATCAAGAGTCACACACTCCACCAACTGGGCCTGGCTCCTGAGTTTTTAAATTAAAAAAAAGAAAGATAGATTTTGTCATCATTTCCTAAGATCAGATGTTGAGTGGTTGTTTTGTGATTTACTGGTAATTTTATATTTTTGTTTAAAGCTCTGCACAATTTGATGGGTTTTCCCTACAACTTGAATAAGTTATTACATGGATGATTAAATGATCCTTATATGTCCATTTCTGCTTGAAATAAATGGCATGCTAACTTTTAATTTAAGGAATCAATTAAAAATCACATATAAATATAAAACTTTAATTCTCTTTGCTAGGTAAAGTGATCTGGATTTAAGCAGACAAGGATCTTAGTTTTAATTTGGGAGTAGCTACAAGAGAGATTTAAATCATGAAAACAAGTTCTGTTATTTCTATATTCATAGGAGCACCAATAAATTGAAGTGACTGAACCAAGTAATTAGAAGCATCTTTAATGTAGGTAAACAGCATGGTTGCTAGGAAAACTGTGACTATTCATAAATATGAAAGAACTTTAATGTTTATTAATTAATAAGCAAATACTTTTAAAATAGGTCAACGCCTTGGACTAACAAGAAGCTTTCTTGACTTCTCCAAATAAATGTCAGACATTTGAAGTGTGAGTTTCCAACTTTTACATCTGAAAAATTTCATATGATATTAGTCATTTTATTTCAATTAAAACTATGTGGACTTAGGGAGAAGGGGCAGGATTTATGGGCTGGAATGGAGAGTGAGATAAGAATGTTTCTTTTGAAACCATCTTCTTAAATTTGACTAGGGGATCCTAAGCCACCCCATCATGATTAAAATTGAAGATTACAAAATGGCCAAATGTTGATGTTTTGGAACTCTTTTCATAACAGAATGACAGAACAAAGTAAGAGAACGGGGGGGAAATCCCTCCGTCTCTAAATGAAGTATCCTTAGATGGCGAGGGAATGACAAATCAACATCACATTGGACTTTCGCCTAAGCAAGTCATAACGGATCAGCAACAATTTAACTTTAGCAAAAATAATCATAAACTACGACTGTCACAGATTGGATCATTTGACTGTAAAAAATATATATATATAAAAAAAAGCAAGCATTGAAAATGTGACCTATAGGGCTTTTGAACACTCCCAAAACTACTGCTACAATAACGTATTCCTGGACAGCAAGAGGGTAAGGGAAATGAATTTCACCACGAGCTAAAAAGACTCCCCATCCCTTTTCATAAATTCCTGAAAAGAAATGCTGTGATTTTCAGGCATCACCAAGTTTATCTTGGCATTAAAAAGTTATCTTCAGTGTAAATTAATGGCCCCCTACACTCTACCGATTGAAATGGGAATTTAGACAAAATGCAAATCCAAAGAGGGTTGGGGGTGCCTGAGTGGTTCCATTGGTTAAGGGTCTGACTCTTGATCCCAGCACAGGTCATGGTCTCATGGGTTCTTGAGTTCAAGCCCCACATCGGGCTCTGCCCTGACAGCTCAGATCCTACTTAGAATTCTCTCTCTCCCTCTCTCTGCCCCTTCTCCACTAACACTTTTTCTTGTTCTCTCAAAAAATAAATAAACTTAAAACAAACAAGCAAAGAGGGTTGAAATTTCTTCTTTCTTCCATCCAAGCTCTATTTCTATGCCTCAATGCATAATTTTAGCACATTGTCTTACCACTCTATATTAGAAATTTATAGCACATGTTTTCAAAGTATTCACTAGTAAGCCTAAATATTAATACATGGATTACTTCTTTTAAGATTAGACTTAATTTCAATGTGTAACATAAATCTTGGCCAAGTAAATAACTTCAGATATTTATGTCAGATTCTGCCTCGTAGGCTTAGACATCTTGGGCTCTGTTTTGTGGGTATGTAGTGGCATCTGCTAACTATCAAGAGGCAAGGGAATGCATTTCATGATGACCATTTCCTGGAGACATAAATGGGGGAGAAAACCTTAATTTTTCAACGTCCATTCCTCTAAACCTTAAATTAACAGCATTTTTACAACTAATGATCTGGTTTTACAATGATAACCACCTACGGCTGGGGAAAATGTATTTCCTTTACAGCCACTCTCAAGTAGAGGATTGCTCTGTTAAAAGGTCTTTTGGTGGTGGGATATATTACATATTTTTTCAATCTGCCCCCCAGGCAAAACTGATTTAAAGAAACTTGAAATGGTCACATCTTTTCAAACATGGCTGATTTCTCAATATTCTTATTACCATTTTACAACATTTTAATATACCAACAAACTTTGGTTTTGTTACTTTCAGAATCAAACCAAATGAAGGCTCTCCTATCTAAAAGTCTCAGCTCCACATCTGGTCACCAGGAAGCTGTTCTTTGGTGGCCTTCTGTGCAAGCTTAGGAATGTAATCAAACATTTAAGATGTGGTCACTTGACAGGCAGACCCTTGGCTCAGTTCATTGCTAAGCTACCATCACTGGAGTCATGGATCCTAATCCCAGGACAACTTTTTTCTTTTAATTTTTTTAATGTTTTTTTATTTATGTGTGTGTGTGTGTGTGTGTGTGAGAGAGAGAGAGAGAGAGAGAGAGAGAGAGAGAGAGAGAGAGAGAGAGAGGGGGGGTAGGGGGGAGCAAGGGAGACACAGAATCTGAAGACGGGCTCCAGGCTCTGAGCTAGCTGTCAGCACAGAGCCTGATGCAGTGCTCGATCCCATGAACTGCGAGATCACAACCTGAGCCGAAGTCAGATGCTTAACCGACTGAGCCACCCAGGCGCCCCTCAGGACAACTTTTTACCTCCCAGATAATTTACTTTCAATGGACGGCTCTTTCACAATATTCTCCTCCTGACTTAGATAAAAGGACACTGCACAAGCATATTATACCCATTATTTTGTTTATGATAAGATCATAACTGACAACATAGTTAACTGCATGATGAATTTTTAAAACTAATATTTATAAAGTACATAGTAAGTTACCAAGCACTTTTCCAGCATTACCTCCTTTAAGCCTCCCAACAACACCAAAAGAAAGCACTGTTATTCTCATTTTGATACTAGAAAAAAAGCCTTAGAAAGGTTCAGGAACTTGTCCAAGGTCAGAAGCGAAGAGATGAAAGAACAGAGACTTGACCCTAGGTCTGTCCGACGCCAAAAACCTGTTGTCCTCATGGGAAATCAGTCTCAGGTCTAGTCACCCAATAAAAATAAATTCCCTGGGTGGCAGCACGATTTTCTTTGTGTGTATGGAAACCACACAGACTACGCTGGTTCCCTTATTACTCCGGCCAACTAAATCATCTCTCTCTTTTTTTTTTTTTTTAAGAATTATTTAATTGTTTTCCTTTGTAATTCTTAGGAAAATGTCAAGCAATAGACCAAAGTCAATGTAGAAAGTTTTAAATATGACACAATTCTACCACCCAGTTTAATTAGAAAACCAGCTCCTTCTAAAGAGTAAAATAATTGATAATATGCCATGTTGGTGAGGAGAGATAAAGCAGCAACATTCATACCCTGCTAGCGCAAAAGAAATTGGGGAATGTCTTTCTGGAAAGCCACTTGGCAGCTAAGAGTTTTTCAAATGTCTGTCCCTTTGACTCTGCAATATTACTTCAAGGACATTGTCTTACACAATCAGGAAAAGAGGCAGAAATTTATAATTTTCATAAATCATCTTATAAATTTACAAACAAGCTGTTATTTATAAAAGAATAAAAAGGGAAAAAAACAAGCACTCAAAACTAGAAAAAAATTTTAAATTGTGATGTATACAAATAATAAAATATCACACATTATTAAAACCAAACTACTTATAATATATTTTAACTGAAAAAAGCAAGCCACAATATAACAATTACCATGTGATATTATTATTTTAATAAAATTATTTACTGAAATAATTATTAGCATACTGATATTAGTATTCATATTATTAATTAATATTAATGTAGCAATGATATTGTCAATAGAGTAAATATAATTTATTGATCAAATATTAATGTACTATTGATATCAAATATTTTGATATATGTTAATATTAATGTTTTGAAGTAATTTCTAATTGATGTTGATCAAATATTAATATGGTAATACTACACTCATAAGTTTCATAATATTAATAATGAGTTGAGTTTTCCCTTCTATGCCAGGCCCTATACTAAAATCCTTTTAGGGGTTAATTTACTTATTTATTTTTTATTTTTTTTTCTTTTAGGGGTTAATTTAGTCCTCATGACAGTAACTTAAGGCCTTCATTGCTTCTTTAACTTTTTTTTAAGTAACCTCTATACCCAATGTGGGGCTCACATTCACGACCTCAAGATCAAGAGTCAGATGTACACTCTACTGACTGAACCAGCCAGGTGCCCCTCTTTATTTTAACTTTTAAACTTTGACATAACTTCAAACTTAACAGAAAACTTGCAAGACTACTGCAAAGAATTCTTCTCTACCATCGCATGGATTTACTAACCAATATTTTGCCACATTTACTTTATGTTTCTCTCTCTTTCTTTTTGTCTGTCTCACTCTCAACACACACACACATTTTCTGAACAATTTGAGTAAACTGCATACATCATGAACCTTTACTACTAAGTGCTTCACTGTGCGTTACCTTAGAACAAAGGCATTCTGTCATATAATCACAGTATAATGACCAAATCAGGAAAGTTCATGCTTGCACAATAATATTTTATTGACTATATTATCCCAGGAATGTCCTACCTAGCCACTTTTTTCAGATCCAGTATCTAATCCAGGACCATTCATTGTATTCAGATGTTACGTCTCTTTAGTTTCCTTTAATCTAAAACAGTTCCTCAGCCTTCGGTTTCCATAACATCGACATTTTTTTCAGTGAATAAGCTGTGCATTTTGTAGATTTCCTTCAATTTGTGTTTGTCTTCACTTTTGACAAGAACACTATAGATGATATTGTGTCTTTCTCAGTGCATCATATCAGTAGATGCATGATGTCGATTTATCACATTAGTGGTATGTTAAATGTGGCTGAAGTTGTGAGGAAATGTGAGGCTTTTCCACTGTGGAGTTACCTTTCCTATTTATTTATTTATTTATTTATTTATTTATTTATTTATTGGATTCCTTAAAAGTGTGTATATGTGCATCACTTCATCAAAGTTTCATCTACTATTCTACTATTTATAGACAGTTAAAGCTATTACTATAATGGTCATAAAAAGGTGACCTCTATCCTTCCTAGCTTTCTCCTTTAAGGAAGAGATTTTCTTTTACTTACTTATTTACTCATTTCTTTATTTATTATTACTATTGACTTACAATTCCCATTTTACTCATAAGCCCTATGATGGTCAGTTTTACAGATCAACTTGATGAACCACAGGGAGCCCACACATTTGGTTAAACATTATCTAGATGTTTCCATGAGGGTGTTTTAGATATGGTTAACACTTAAATTAGCAGACTGAGTAAAGCAGATGCCTTTCTTATGTTTTTAATATGCTTAATGTCCATTTAAATCTTCTCCTGGTGAGTTACATTTCATGTCTTTTGTCAACTGTTCTATCTAGTTTTATTATCATTCCTCTTTAACATATGAGGCAACAGACTCAGGAAAGAGGAATAACCCAAGGTTATATTATACATATAGGAGTTGTTGGAGCTGAAACTGGATACTGATCATATCAGGAGAAAATTGCACACAAAAATTTTGTTTTTGTTTTTGGAGCTTTAGATTTAAGTCTTCAAATTTGCTGCCACAGTGAACATATTTTACCTAGATAATTAAGAAAGAAAATGCACTAAAACTAAAAGGAAGGAAGGAAGGGAGGAAGGAAGGAAGGAAGAAAAAGTAAGAAAGAAAGAAAAGCCAGCTGCTTCCTGAGTCACAACAACTTTCAACAGTCAGCCAGAGTAATCTATACCTCGAAGGTGGAAGTAGCCAAGCATGTAGGCTGCCAGCTGTCAGAGGCCATAGGAGTTTGTCATATTTGTGTTCCTTTTTAAATAAAAAAAATAACAACAGAGGGAGACACAAGAGGAAAATATTGATAAGGTGAATTTGCATACCGAAACCAAGCAGCAAATGGGAGGCACGCCCTCTACAATCAGTGGCTTGAGATTCATCAGAGAAACAAGAGGAAAGGCGGAGAGGGCACTAACCAGTCAGACATCTCAGAGATGCTGGCAGGGTCTAAGGTGAAGTTCTCAGCACAGAGAAGACTGTACAAGGAGTGCAACCAGGCTGCGTCCTCAGATGACGGAAGGATGGCAAAGTCTGAGGAGGTGAGAGGTAAGTGGGTTCTTCCGCTGAGCGGTGGCTCTCAACCCCGACAGATTAACATCACCAGAGCAACACTTACAGCAAATAGATGTCTGGGTCCCACGTTTGGAAAATTAAATCATAATTTCAGGGACGGGATGCTGGAATCCTTTTGGGAAGCATAGGTCTACTCAGCATACAAGAGGGATTTCCTCGGAAGTTTTCAAATATTCTTTCAAGGATAAATGAATGAGGTTAGGTTTATGTTTTAACTCCGTAAGTCAGCCTGTCACTGCATATGAAGAGATATCACCATGATCCTCTCGTCACTACCACCAGCACCATCATACTAACTCTCATTTAGTGACTACTCTACTACACCCCAGATCTTAGCCAGGCACGTTATACTTTTTACATATTCTAATCTTTACAACAACTCTTCAGGGTAGGTGTTATTATTTTTACTGTAGATTCATGAAACTAGGTTTAGAAAAATTAAAAGATTTACTCAAGTCAGGTCTTAACATACTTTCCATCCCATTAATGTACCATATTCACATTTATCAACTTCACCAATTACACTTACTTTATAGTAAGTAAAGGCAATTGTACTCTGAGATATACCCCCAAAAGAATTGAGTTTCTGTGTCTAAAAAAAGACTTGTACAAAAATATTCCTAGCAACTGCAGCAGTTCTATTCATAATAGTCCCAATCAGAAACAACACCAAGGATAAACAAATTGGGAGATACCCACACCATGCAGTTCCACTCAGAGAAACTCACACCACGCAATTCCATCCAGCTATTAAAAGAACAAACTCCCAAAGTGATACACACGACAACATGGGTGGGTTTCAAAAACATTTCACGGAACAAAACAAGACAGACCCAAAAGAGCGCATACTGTATGATTCCATGTATATGAATTTTGGATGACAAAATTAATCCCTAGTGCTTGAAATCAGAATAGTGGTTACACCCAAGGGGAAGGGGCATGTATACAGTCACAGAGATGTATGCATATGTAAAAATCCACTGTTAGGCATTTGAGATCTGTGCAGTTTATTACATGTAAAAGAGACCTCAACTGAGTATTGTAATTAAAAAATAAATAAAAGTAAGGTCACTCAAGGCCACAAAGCTAATAGTTGAGCCAACACAACAGAACCCAGGCTTGTCTGAGACAAAGCCTATGATCTATAAATAGGGCCATTTTCTCCCTAAATGTGTATTAAGTACCCCATTCAAGTATTACAGTGACTCTGTGGAACTGAAAGCAGGCCAAATGCTTCACCTTAACCTTAGGAGAATCATTTAGTAGATTATAGTATGCCCACACAAGGAAATATAATTCAGCCACTAAATGAAGATTATGAAGAGTTTAAAGCAATAAAAACAAATGCTTATAATCTAATATATGTGAAATAAAGCAGAATATGGAATTGCACCTATCTAAATGATTGTAACTATGTAAGTATTAGGAATGCAAATATGTAAAAACTAGATAAGAGCATTTAAAAACTCCTTAGTTTTGGGGGCACCTGGGTGGCTCAGTCGGTTGAGTGTCGGGCTTCAGCTCAGGTCATGATCTCACGGTTTGTGGGTTCGAGCCCTACGTCGGGCTCTGTGCTGACCTCTAGCTTAGAGCCTGGAGCCTACTTCAGATTCAGTGTCTCCCTCTCTCTAACCCTCCCCTGCTCATGCTGTCTCTCTCTGTCTCTCAAAAAACAAAATCAAAACAAAAACAAAAAAAACCCCAACTCCTTAGTTTTAATTGACTGTGGATGACTTTTTTTTTCGGTATTCCAGAAGTTCCATCATTGTTACAATATTATCTTGACAATAAATTACAAAGGACTCAATAACTTTATATTCCCAGTGAAATGAACCTAAGAGTTTCTATCTAGAACCCACCTTATTAAATCATCTAGAATTATATTGAAGGGGAAGTTGGGCTCTTAAATTAGTCTTGAATACTTCTAGTACATGAAGTTTATTGGATAGGACCAATTTTAGAGGCAATTCTAAGTTGATAGTTAATCATGACATAATATACAATTAAAGAAAATTAAATAGTAAAAATAAAGAAAGAAGAATAAAATATTTAAAAGGGGCCATTTGGAAAGCCAACTTTAGTATATTAAAGAGTACATGAAAATGAATTTTTAATAAGGAATCAATATGAGCAATTAGTTTTTGCTTTTAATTATTTATTGCTGTTAGAGGGTAAGGTCAGTTCTAATTTGTTATGTATATGCTCAATTTATTTTTACTTACATGTTAGTCAAGAAAAACAAAAATATATTTGGATTCTCAATGTAAAACAAAGGCATATACTTCCAGCTAAACATGGCAGACTAAACACATACATATGGGGCGCCTGGGTGGCTCAGTCGGTTAAGTGTCCGGCTTCGGCTCAGGTCATGATCTCAGGGTTCCTGGGTTCAAGCCCCGCATCAGGCTCTGTGCTGACAGCTAGCTCAGAGCCTGGAGCCTGCTTCAGATTCTATGTCTCCCTCTCTCTCTGACCTTCGCCTGCTGGCACTGTCTCTGTCTCTCAAAAATAAATAAAAACCATTAAAAAAATTATAACTTTAAACACATACATTTTTCTCTGCTTCTTTCCCAAATCTTACAAAAATGTCAATAAAAGAGTAAAATGGTACAAGTCTGCTCAGCAAGATTAGGAAGACAACAGCAGATGAGTCTATCAACTGATGAATGGATTAATAAAATGTGCCAAATCCATACAAGCAAATATTACTCAGCCATTAAAAAATAAAAGATATGCTAATATATGCTATGATGTGGAAGACTCTTGAAAACATTATGTTAAGTGAAAGAAGCCAGTCACAAAGGTCACATATTTTATGACTCTATTTCTAAGAGATATCCAGAAGAGGTAAACACTTTGTGACAGCAAGCATATTAGTGGTGGCCAGCAGCTGGGGTGGGGGACAGATAGGGAGTGACTGCTTAATGGGTATGAGGACTCTTTGCAGGATGATGAAAATATTTCAGAACTAGACAGGGCACAACATTGTGAATGTACTGAATGTCACTGTATTATACATTGTCAATGGTTAATTTCATATTATGTGAATTTTATCTCATTTTTTAAATGATAATACCAGATGAGAGATGAATACAAAATTTAGAAGACGGCAAACAAATGGAGAAATGGCAGCTGACTCACAGAGCAGAGTAAATGAAACTTACACGTGGTTTATTGGACGTTTCTTCTCCAGGGAAAATTAACGGCTGAGAAAAAACTAGCTATCCATAAAGTCTTAGCACATTCCTCCCTGTCAATGTGTAATAAGAGACCTTTGGATGCCTCATTCCTAAATATGAATGAAATTGGTAGCCAGGGATCACAAGATGTTTGAGGAAATTATATACTCATGAAATAAGAATAAAATGCTATATTTTGCAGAGTATTAAGAAAGCCAGAAATAATGTTTAGAAATTGAATGTATGGCAGGAGAAAATACAAATTCAAAAGAAGGTTTAGAAAATATAACTGAGAAGTGAAAAATATAGAAGGTAGGACACAAAAACAGATGAGGAAAATAGGAGAGAGGAGGCAAGAAAAGTCCAGAGTTGATCCAACTCCTCAGTATTTGAGAAAGAGATAACAAAGATAGAAGGATAAACTGAACACTGACCCACAAAGATATTCACATCCTAATTCCCGGAAGCCGTGAATGTTGCATTATATGGGAACAGAGACTTTGCAAGTGCCATTAAGAATTCTTAAATAGGGGCACCTGGGTGGCTCAGTTGGTTAAGCGTTCGGCTTCGGCTAAGGTCATGATCTCATGGTTCGGTTTGTGGGTTCGAGCCCCGCCTCAGGGTCTGTGCTGACAGCTAGCTTGGAGCCTGGAGCCTGCTTCAGATTCTGTATCTCCCTCTCTCTGACTCTCCCCTGCTTGCACTGTCTCTCTCAGTCTCTCAAAAATAAATAGAAGAACATAGAAAAAAAAAAGAATTCTTAAATAGATTATCCAGAACATCCAGGTGTGTCCTAAATGCAATCACAAATGCTCTTATAAAAAGGGAGACAAAAGGAGATTAGAAACACAAGAGGAGCAGGCAGTGAGACCACCAAGGCAGACCCCGGGAATCAGGTGGCCACAAGCTGAGGAGTGCCTCATTCCCTTTGGAGGTGGGGATATGTGGGTAAGTTCTTGTTTATTTTAGTTTCCTCTTTGGTGGTCTGTTTGTTTTGTTTGTGTGTTTCTTTTTTCTTTATATAAATGCCATCAGTAGAAGAATCCCTGAAAAAGCCAGCACAAGTTTTTCGGGTTCATCAGAGCCCTGCTGACTTTCTGGGCTTTCACCTGCCCTTATGTTGTTCTTTCACACAATTTTGCACAAACCCTTTTCTGCATCCCCAGTCCATTACAGGGCTATATCCAGCCCTGATTGGCGAGCTAGCTTCTGGTGTTACAGATGGAATAGTGCTGCAGCCTCCAAAACTGCTCAATAAACGAAGAGATGCCTCGCTTAATGATTATCATAACAGTTACTATCCGCTTACTGAGTTAGCGCTGGCAAGCATTATCTACATGTTTTAATAATTTTTACTGGAAAATACACCGTAATAAAACTAGAAACCGGTCAATATTTTTCCTGCAATTACAATCGAAATTACTCTTCTTGGAGTTAAGTTAGTAGCAATTGCCTATTGCAACAAACACAAAGAAATAGAGGCAGAACAACCTATTCACTCAGTGAGAGCTGGGTCTGCACACAAACGGACAAAAAATCACTAGTAGAATTTATGAAATATGTAGCACTCGAGTCACAAACTTTAAACTTCCTTTCTGAAGGCGCCAACAACAAAAACTGTATTAAGCATGTAGCCAAAGCCTGTAATTTGATCTCTAAATATCATAAACTCGAGTCATGTGCGTAATTACGCAGACAGTATCAAAGACCTTTTACTCATGATGATGGATGTGATCTTTGTTCACAGTCCTTTTCATGATATAAGGGCTTCCACTGCTTCTAGGAACTTACATTCTCCTACTTGTTTTGTCTTTCAGTGATAAAAGGTAGCCTCTAAAAAAAAAAAAGAAAGAAAGACACCAAGGATACACCAAATGAACACCTGAATGAGAGCAATCGAGTCTTTCCCATCCCATAAATTTTATGTGGTAACTGGGGTTTGAGGAGGACTCAGAACTGCTAGTTTCTGATGGGGTCTGGGTGGATACTTTTCATTACAAAACAGTCTGTGAACTCACATTGTTAGCAAACATGAAAAGGAAAATGTCGCCTTGCCATATATCCCCACTTCACTCAATATGTATTTATGTATGTGCATATGCACGTCCACCTTCTTCCAGAAAGAATTGAGTGCATCCTTGACATTTCTCCATCTGTACAAAGCAATTCATTCCTAGTTCCTTCCACAACCTGCAAATATTTACTTCTATCCCCAGCCCAGGGAAATGTAACAATAATATCTAAATCTTCTGGGAACTTACTATCTTGGAAGAAAATGTTTTTGTCTTTCTAATTAAAGAAATGCATATCACAGAAAAGTCTGGAGAGGTGGGGAGTGTTGGAGATGTTGGCTACGATAGAAGAAAAAAACCTTTGAAGAAATTGGGAAATTAAAAAGCCATTACTGAAGTGGTCACAAGACCCTTTCAAATTTAATGGTTAGGATCGATTTCCAAGTACATACACGGTAGATTCTACATATGATTGGATCACAACTGTATTGTACTTCAAAAAAAGGAAAAAAGGAATCAAAAACAACAGTCTTTGGGGAATTGGTAAAAATTCCTCAGAGAACTTCAAGCCACCAAAGGCTATGGATGTGGTAGTGCCCAAGTCTGTATCTCTACAGAGGAAAGAAGAACCAGCTGATATCTGAGTTATATAAGGGGGAGAGGTAGGGAGAAAATTACACTAAGACATATATATATATGATATACTGATATATGATGTACTGAAAATAAGAAAGACCATGGGAGGAGAGAGATCTAGGGGCCATGAGCAGGTAGTGGATCCTGCTTGGGTGGATGGTGAGAGAGAGGTCGTGGGTTCACTGTTCTCTTTTTGTCCCTCATCTGTACTAACAGCCCTCTGTGGCTGCCCCATAACCCTCTGATGGGGAGAGCGGGTGCTGGAACCTTAGACTGGTGTGTGCATTCCCTGTGGCCCCGTTGCCCAAGACATGAGTATGCTTCAGATGGTAGAGAACACTGGCTGATACCTTCTGCCTTTTAGTGGGTCCTGGGTCTTTGGTTCTATCTCCTGTAATCTGTGTGGGATTGGGGCTTATTCCTGTCTTGTTACTGCCTCCAGTGGAATCCAAAACTTGAAAAAGACATGACACCAGTCAGGTAGGGGAATTCTAGGTCCAGCTCACAAACGAGATTGATTCTTGTTTTTTCTTTTTCTTTCTCTTCCTTACCATTTCTCTAAATCGATTATTGAAACAGACAGACACCTGGAATGGGAACTCCAGGGACAGATTAGGCCAGCTAGACTAGGAGAACATCTTGGGCTTGGCAAGGATGATGAAGATTTCTTTCCAAAGCTTGCAGACCATCCACTTGTAAGAGAACGACTTGGAGCTCGAGAGTAACCCCAAACACCATGATTCTGTTTGGCTTATTAGGAGAATGTGAAAACTTGAAGAAAACATGTCCTCAACATCACTCTTCAGCTGTGTTCCCATCTCAGGTGTCACTAGGCCAAGCCTTCCCATTTTGTTAGGACTGCTCTATAAGAAATGCGGAGCCTCTAATCAAATACTACTCCATCTGTCCTAAGCAGAATCCTGTAGAATGGCGCATAGATGTTTTTAAAGATCTGAGCTTCTGTGTCTTTCTTCAGTATAGCACTGCTGTCTGAAATACCAATGATGATCAGATACAGAAAACCTCTTTGGGTTTTCCAGGAAGGATCAGTAGAAAATACATCTATCTACTTTAACAATGAATAACATGGAAAGAATAAGTCACAATTAAATCGATGCAGAAAGTCACATAATTCATTCAATAATGAGTACCTTCAATTTGCTTAGAAAGAGGAGAGGGAAAAATGGGTCCCACTCTTTCATTCTTCTTGTCTCTCAGCATCAGTGCAAAAGCAGGAAGAACAATATGGGAGCTTGAAAAGAAAAGACTCAGCTCTTCAAACCTCGGTTCCAAAAGGGTTAACTTACACCTCTCCTCCATGAGGTCCCAGGGCCACCAGGGCCAAGGACGGGAGTTCCGAGAGCCATCCTCAGAAAGCAGAGGTCTCCAAGGGGAGGTGTGTAGTAAGGAAAGCCCAACCTATGATTGGGTCCTTCCAGAGGCTCCATCAAAGAGCAAATTTTTAAATAGCAGGAGGCATCTGCTACAGAGTCTTCATCCCTGGAAAAGAAAGAAAGGATGAAAAAGATCTACAGCTCTAAGCCTAATGAGTGTCCACACCTCTGTGCAGAGCCCGGGCCCACCAGGCATTAGAGTTGCCTCTGTGGGCAAAGAGGATATTGAAATTCCTGAAGAACAAGTCCATCACTGACCAGATCACCCCAGAACCTGGGGCTTGTGTGTGGAGCTCATGCAAAGACAGTCCACTAGAGGAGAAACTCAAGGACCCAGAAAAGCCAAATATACAAATTCCTGTAATGACAGGGATCCTTCCTCCCTGAGTAAAGGTAGGGCTGAGGACTACATCCCACAGCCTTTGAGCAGAACCTACCACTCTGAGTACCCTAAGCATTAATAAGCAGGACACAGAGAAAGTCAGAAAACCCAAAACAACTGCACAATTCCAGACGAGCAACTGTGTTTGAGGCAACCCCCCTTTCATGCTCCCCAGAAACTTATGTCCCCAGTAAGGCCTTGAATGTCCAGACAATGGATACCCCAGCCATCAGGCCATGTTCACCAGAACCCTAAACTCTATCTCTGGGAGTACGTTTCTTCTAGTCAGCCAGAAAATTATCGCCATCCTCTACCTCCAGCAAGTTTTTTCTCAAAGAAATTCAACTAGAGAAAATAAATTAGTTCTCACATTACCACATCCTCTGAAGAGGATGGTCTGTGTTTCCCATGTCCAGTAATGTTTATTCTTATGCCATTGTTGTTCACTTGTTTCTTCTGTCTCTGGTGTGTTTGGGGGAAGGTTTAGGGAATTCCAGGAACTCAGGCTGAGATAAAACATGGGTTGTATTTCAGGTCTTACTGAGAGGCACCTTTGGGTTCTTGAAGGTGAACAGGGCCCAAAAGGAAGTTTGACAGTGGCATTGCATACGCACTTCATTCCTTCATTTGTAACTGTGAAGATACTCCATTTTCAAAATTTGTAATTCTAATATTGCTGTCATAAAAACATATGCACATGCACAAACACCCTACTTTATAAATGTTCACAGTTTTAAGCAATGAGAACATTCAGTGAAGACCAGACTCCAGGACCTAGAACAATCAGTCCTTCCTTTGCTCCCTCATTGTCTTGAGTGTCACACAGCTGTGAGATGCAGTGGGTGTGGTTATACAGGTATCAAAGGGCCAAGAATTACCCAGTCATACCCCAGAGAACCACACATACCCTAAAAACAAAACAGGAAGTCTGGGGATTATGAGGTCCTGAGTTCAGAAGAGTAAGGAGAAACCTCCAACTATCCTGAGCCTTTTGGTGGAGAACCTCTCCCTGCCCTCAAGACCCCCTTCCATTCCTGGTGGCGGCTGGGGAAACAACCATTGCCACCTCGATTCTTAGTTTAATCTTAATGAAAAAGTAGAACTTAGTGTCACCTCACTGTCTTCTCTCCATGTGGGGGAGAATGAAAACTCCTGCCTGTGTGTGTGGTTTCACAGTCGAGGACAGGAGAAAGCGAAAGGGAAGGCAGGGCAAATCTGGAGTAGAAGGGGCACATGCTATTTATAACTTGGCAAGGAAGCCTCCACGGATCTTCAGGTGGCGCTCAGGCCACTCTCCGGACAAGACAGGAAAACTGGGTTCACAGACAGGGACAGAAAAATGATTATGGCCTGAGTCACCTTGTCCCTCCTCCCATCCGCCAGAAGACAGTCCACATCCGAAAGGATTATGGGAAAGAGTATTTTCCTAACAACAGTACCTTTCTGCATGTTACAGAGCTGGGTGAGCTTTTGCAGGGAAGGGGTTTGAGGAGTATCATTGAGCAGGACCCTGGGAAGGACATAGTAATACTCGGAAACACGGTTGTGAAGCAAACTCCAAACTCAACCATAAGTTCTCTTTGCTGAAGGAGAACCTTGGAAAAGGGAATCCTCTCCCCCACGGAGACTCTGCAACGTGCCCGGTCCCAGGTTAAAGTCCTGATTAACCTTCTAGGAGGATTCTAGAAAATTCCTTGGCTCAAAAGAGGTAATATCTATACAGATGGATAATACCTTGATAATCAAAGCCCCTTGGTTCTAGGTGCTGAAACAAATTCAGTTGATGGCAAAAAGTGACCATTATTAGTGAAAGGTTCACAGTATTTGAAATAAAGTTGGACCAATTAGAACAAGCTCAAAGAAGGACAAAGTAGTGGCCTTGAAAAGAAGAGAAAAAAAGTAATCTACTTCTCCAATTTCTGGGGATTTCAGCTCAACATAAACCTACACAAGATGAATTGTAAAGGGGGAACATGCAAAAATAGGAATCCCAGAGAGATATCCAACAACAATAATTAGAGACACAGAAGGAACGTTTAAAAGAAAAAGGAATTTTTTTCTCAAATCCACATACCAAACAATGACACATCTTCTGAAAAGTGGCAAAGAAGTTGATGCCAAATGTTGCAGGGGAGGGAGGCAAGAGGGAAAAAATCATGAAACCATCCAGAGTGAGACAGCGTTAGGTGAGATGTCTTCCCACTACCAATTGCTAAGGGAACAAGCCAACTGCTAACACAATAGTGGAAGCCGTGGCTTAAAAAAACGACTAAATCAAAGGAAGAGGACAAAGTAATGAAATATAATTACCGGGGTTCCTCCAATTCTTGCTCCCACAGTTTCATTCAGGGAATGAAATAAGAACAGATATTTTAATAAAGTTCGCCTGAGCTTCCTGCCCATTAAAGCTTTATGGCCTTCGCCGGAACATTAACCCTCCTCCAAAACATCTGGCCTTTGCAAGGGCTTCAGATGGATTATAAAGCAAACCATGTGTCTTATCTCATATTCAATCACACTCACACGGGCCTTTTAACAGGCCCTGAATCGCAGTGTCTTGGAACCTTCCAATTGGAAACAGTCGTTTGGACATTGTGTCTGGGGCCAGACAAGGGTGCCCCCACCCCATATAGTCTAGCTACTTGCTCTGTTTCCTTTTAAATGCCTCCAACAACGTGATATTTGTATGCTCCACTTTGAGACACTGCATGCCATGTATTAGGACCCACTGCCAGGAGATTCTCTGTAATGCTCGCCTTCTGCTCTGAATATTCTAGTATTTCTCATTAGCAAGTATCTCTACCCAGCAGGAAAGCAGAAGGAAGCTGTGAATAATGCAGCTGGGAATTTTAGAAAGAACACAGAAACTGGGGGCCAAAATATGCTTGTGAATAAATGGGCTGGGCTTCCTCCTTGTTCTCTGGATGCCTGATGCTCACCCCCTCCTGCCCCAGGACTTCTCACTCTGTAGTGTACTGTTCTGTTTATTCCCAGTTCTCACTGCCCGAATGGGAGCCCTCAGTGTCTGTAGTAAATGCATGTCACATGTGTACTGTGGGTCTGGTGAAGAGAACCTGTATTCTTTTATTATGGCAAGGAAATGACTGGGTTTTGCTAGGTGATTTTGGTTTCCGAAGATGGAAAGGATAACTCATCTTAATAAAGAAATCCTTGAACTGGGAGCAGGCACTGGAATGGTCCTTTAGTTACCTACATATTACACAAAAGGATGCACATTATTCCGTGCATCAGGGAAGATGTAAGCAGCCCCTGGGACTGTGTCAGACTCCAGCCTCTGACTCTTCAGACAGATGCACCATGATTCCTCCAGTCACTGAAACCCTTGCCTTGCTGCATGCTTCGGTGGGAAAACAGAAACCAACAGGCAAGCCTTCCAACATGCTCTCACCACCACATCCCCAGGCTGTCTGTGGCTGTGGCTCCCCTTCGTGAACTCATTCCGGGTAAGAGAGAGCATCCAAGATCACTTCCCACTGTGCGCTAGGACCCCGTCCCCTCTGTCCCTCTCAGGAACTTCAGTCCCTCACTTCACTGTCCTCATCTGGCAGAACCCTCCACTTCCCTTTCCACAGGGCCATTCCAGGTGACATTCTACAGCATTCTACAGGCTCTGGTATCATCTGGTTGAGAACACATAAAAAACAACCCCCCCCTTGAGTCACAGTCCTCTACGGACATCAGCTGTTCTCAGCCAGGACTCAGTGCTGTTGTCTGCAGACCTTTTCTGGGCTTCAGGCCTCTCCAAAGCACCAAGTCACTGAAGCATTTAACCTGCCTTGTCCAATAAACCATTGTCTTAAAAAGACCACACTCTCCTTCATGAAATATTCTCCTTTGTGTCCTCGTACTTGCTGGTGTTTCTCTCTTGCCCTTTTGGTTCTTGCTCAGTCTCCTTTGCCCACCTGCTCTACCCAAACTCTACTTGTTGGAGTGACTCAGGGCTCAGTGTAAGCCCCCTTCTCTTCCTACACTGCACTCTGTGCAGAGGTGATCCCACCCACTCTCTTGACTTTAAATAAATCTGCTGATGTCTCCTACATTTCTCCAGAGTCATCTACAACTGCCTATCTACCATGCCCACTAGCTTGTCTAAGAGATAGCTCAAACGAGATCCACAAAACAGACCTCATGATTTTCTACTTCTTCCCCCAACACCCACCCAACCAAGTCACTCTCCAAAATTTTCTGCCTTAGTAAATTCTTCCCCATCTTCCCAGTTTCTCAAGCCTGAAACCTGAGTCATCCTTGACATCTTTCCTTCCCAAATTCCCATAACTCAATGCCATATCCTATTGATCCAATATCCAAAACACATTTAAAATCTTTCAAGTTCTTTATATCTTACAGGCTTTAAATGGTCATCCTGTATCCATTCCTGTCTTCCAATCTACTCTCCACACATCAGCTAGGCTGATCTTCTTTTACTTATTTTTTTTAATATTTATTTATTTATTTATTTTGAGAGAGAGAGCTGGGGAGGGGCAGAGAGAGAGAATTCCAATCAGGCTCCATGCTATCACAGAGCCCAACACGAGGCTCAGTCCCACAAACCATGAGATCATGACCTGAGTCAAAACCAAGAGTCAGATGCTTAACTGAATGAGCCACCCAGGCGCTCCAGGGCTGAACTTGTTTTAAAAATATTTGATTATGCTAGTGCCCTGCTTCCCATTGTATACTGTACAGAAAATAAATTTTTTATCATGGCCCAAAGGCCTTCCAGATCTGGTCCTGACTACATCTGCCATTCCTATCACTATCTGCACTCCAGCCCCACTGGATGACATGGAGCCTATAGACCATCTACCCATGCTCATCTAGTCCCTTGCAAGGTAGGAAAGCTAAGAATTACATTTCCCAGACCCCTTTTTCACTAGAGACCAGTATGTGATTTCCTCCTGCCAATCACAAGGACCTGACTTTGGGTCTCAGTTAAGAACGGGAGTGGGGGATGCCTGGGTGGTTCAGTTGGCTGAGTGTCCAACCTTGGCTCAGGTCATGATCTCATGATTCATGAATTCAGTTCCCAAGTCAGGAACTTCGGATCCTCTCTCCTCCTCACTCTCTGCTCCTCCTCCACTGATTCTCTCTCTCAAAATAAATGAACTTTTAAAAAAATGAGGGGAGAGACAGAGGATAAACCATCCATTTTGCTGGCTGACTGAACCAGAATCGGCATGGATCTCAGTCCTTGGCTTCCAGATTTGATGGTTTCCTGGAGTTAAAAGCAGTTTCCTAGTCATAGAAGAAACAATATAGTTCTGGGAGCTGGACATTGTCTCTGGAGGCTTTCCCAGGACCATATGCCTGAACCTCTCTTTGTAAACTACTGAGTACCTGATAAACCTCTTCTTCCTTAAACTAGCTAAGAGGTTTTAGTCATTGGCAACTGAACCCACACAGATGGACTGACCAACTTTTAGTTACTTGGCTGAACCAAGATTGCAGTTTAGAGTGTGAGTTTTTAATCATCCTGGCCGAATTTGAACCCGTACTCCAGCACTTACATGCTATGTGACCTTAGCAAAGTTACTTAATCTCCCTAGCTTCAATTTTCTCATTTGTGATTAGGAATAAAAATAGCACCTACCCCAGAGGGCATTTGAGGATAAAATGAGATAATACTAGTAAAACATTTGGTATAGTCGCTGGCACATAAGAGTTCACTAAATGTTAACTTTTATAATTACTATAATTAAGTATTATTATTTCCTTACTCTGGGCCTTAAAATTTGCTCTTTCTTACGCCTGGAGCATTCTGCCTGTGCATCCAATTAACTTCCACTCATCCTTCAGTTTACAAATCATTTTCTCAAAAGTTATTTCCTGGCCCATTTTAATTATGCCTACCCTCTTGGTTTTTCTCACATAATAACATTATTCCCTCTTAGAGCATGCATCAAAATTTTCAATTATATACTTTTTTGTTTGTTTATGTATTTCATCCTAGTCTCCCCACTGGAGCTGTTACTTCCATGAAGGTGGCAGTCATGATGACATATGTCCTGCCATAGAGGAAGGACCCAGCATTTTGCTTGGCACACAAATGAGCTCAATAAACGTTTTTTAACCGAGTGACCTAGCCAACAGGTCATAAATGTAACAAAAGTTGCTGGTCATGGGGCAAGTTGTGTCACCAGCAAGTTCTAATATAGGGGGCCCAAGTCTGCTCTGGCATAAAACGGCCCAAGACAAATTTGGGAAATTATTTGTTAAGTTTTCTTCATCATATTAAAATACGCATTAATAGTACTCCACAGTTTTCCAAACCCTTTTTGATCTATTAATTCTCCTTTAATCCTTGCAACAACCTAATTATCTTTTTAATCCATCTTATAGAGAAGGAAACACAGCCTTCAAGATGTCTGCAACATGCACGATGTCACACAGAGAAGAAGTAACACATTCCACAAATCACGGACTGGTACTCATGAGTTCCAACACCGTGCTTGCCACTTCCTTGCTGTGTGACCTTGGGTAAATCACTCAATCTCTCTGAGATGGTTTCTTCATCAATGGAAAGGAATAATAATGTGTGTGTTGTTGGCAAGATTACATGCATAATTTCTGAGATGTGTACTGGGTAAAAAGCAGAAACCCTACACGTCATCACCATCATCATGATCAGAATCACCATCACCATTGTTAAGTACTCACTTTGACTCTGGGCTTCTAGACCATTGATACCCTAGGATTGCATGTTAATCAGAGCTATAGCCTGAATGCCGCCCTCCATTTTACTAACAGAGCTTTGATGTCCCACTTACCAGGCACAGATACCCAAATCTAGCTCTCATAGGAGCTTTGCTCTATCTCTACAATCACATTGTAACTCCCTTGATTTCAGGAACTAGAGCCACCTTTTTCTACAGCACTTTGGACAGAGGTTTTGATTACTTCTCAATGGATAAATCCAATGAGACACAAAAAAAGAAGGAAAAAAAGCCATGAGCAGGAAGTCCAAAGAGCTTTTAGAAAGTGATATTTCAGAATGAATTCTGCAAAGATGATGATCCAAATCAGAGCCAAGAGCCCCTGGCCCCATGCTCGGAACATCTTTAAACTTGAGGCCAGAAAAACCAAACAGTCCTGCATTCTATTTCTGAGAGGAAATCGACTCTCTGATCAGCAAACTCTTAGGCAAAATGCCACAAACAACAGTCATGGATTTTGCTGTTGTTCAGGCTGACCTGGTGAGGCCATCATGGAGAAAGTATGACCGTGTCACAGGGGACTCAGTGGTGAGCACAGATGGCAGTAATCAGGAGACCAGTGATGGGGGGAGCGCTGGGGTTTATGTTTCCAGCGTCTTCTAGATGCTATCTGCTATGAACATAAATATATTGCATACAACCAATTACAAGGGTCCCCAGTTCCTTCCTCAGGGCTATGACTTCAACTTCTTGAATATCCATATTAATAAGGATCTCTGGTTTTAATCCTGTGAGATCGACCACGTTGTTTCCTGTTTGCAACTCAGATGAACACAATGGATGGGATTCAGAACTCTGGCTCCCATCACAGCAAATCTCAGGTCCTGGCTGGCCCTCTCACTGAGGTACCCGGCTGCTGTGTTCCCACACTGACATCAAGTGAGAACTACTTTCT
This sequence comes from Suricata suricatta, assembly GCF_006229205.1. NCBI lineage: Eukaryota > Metazoa > Chordata > Mammalia > Carnivora > Herpestidae > Suricata > Suricata suricatta. The sequence goes on along the minus strand of NC_043712.1, from coordinate 52,347,650 downwards.
GTCCTGAGTAGAAAGGCTAATCAGATACAGTGAGGCACTAAAGAGCAGTGAATGGGTGGCCAAACTGTCAGTGACAAGAAACCAAGCTTATTATTAAATCAGTCTCTGCAGGATTGCTTCAGAATGTCATGTGTTTTTTTTTTTAATTTTTAATATTTATTTATTTTTGAGAGAGAGAAAGAGAGATAGCAGGTGATGGTCAGAGAGAGACACACACAGAATCTGAAGCAGGCTCCAGACTCTGAGCTGTCAGCACAGAGCCTGACACGGGGCTCAAACCCACAGACTGCAAGATCATGACCTGAGCCAAAGTCAGAAGCTTAACCAACTGAGCCACCCAGGCACTGCAGAATGTCATATCATAAATGAGAAAATGGCTAATCTGCCTTGAAATTTTATAGCCAATATATATTTCACCCTTACCCCTTGCCAAACACTGTGCTAGATTTGACAGAAATCAACTCCTCAATCTTCATCACAGTCATGTGAAGTAGGACTCCTGATTATCCCCATTTCACAGATGAAAAATAGAGGCTCAGAGAAGTCAAGGACTTTCTGAGGTTATATGGCTAGTTAGCAACAGAAAGAATACTCAAACTCAAGTCAACCTGATCTGAAAGCTACCCTGAGTTTAGCTCTAACCAGTCTCTCATACCCTCAGGTCACCTCTCACTAAAGTCAGCTAAAGGGACCACTTTCCTTTTCTCCTTTTATCCTTCAGGTATCAACTTAGAAGTCGTCCCCTCCAGAATCTGCCTTGATTTCCAAATTGCCTTATGCTCCCTGATGAGCCTCTATAATACTCAAACACAGTGCTTCTTAAAACATCTGATCTCTCCCTTGAGACTAGGAGCTCAGCAAGGGCATAAGGCTAGGTCTGTCGTGTTTATGGTGAGTAAGAGAGTGTCTAGCCCCTCATAGGCACCGTGGACATAGTTCTGGGATTTATGGATTCATGAATAAAGATGACACTCCAGGGGTGCCTGGGTAGCTTACTCGGTTAAGTGTCCAACTCTTGATTTTGGCTCAGGTCATGATCTTGCCATTTCAGGAGTTTGAGCCCCACATCAGGCTCTGTGCTCACAGAGCTCACAAGAGCCTGCTTGGGAGTCTCTCTCTCTCTCTCTCTCTCTCTCTCCCCCCACCCTCCTCTTTCTGTCCCTCTCCTGCTCATGCTGTCTCCATCACTTTCAAAATAAATAAATAATCTTAAAAAAAATATGACACTCTACAACAGTTCGTTTTGGAATCTGAGAGCACAGGATCTGACTGCTTCTCTCCGGAATTCCCTCTGTCCTAGGATTCAGGAAAGCAGGTGAACATAGGTGGCATGTTTCCAAAGATGTTGTAAATCCCCTAATAACCTTGGTCCTTTGGTTTTAAAGGAGCTCACATTCCTTTGTTGTATGTGAAAGCCATCTATGTCTTAAGCATACCACCCAGCAACTATTCATTAGCTTTCTTATAGAGGCAACCGAGAAAAAGAAGGCTGGTGTACTAACACACATTCCCAAATGTAAATCTTTAGGATATTAAGCATCTGTGTTATCATTAGCAACAGAGATCACCCCAAAGGACAATACTAGGGAAAAGCAAAGTCTTGCCTTTTTGCAGCTTAAGCAGAAACCAATACAGGGTATTGAAGACCCAGGACAAAATGAAAATGAGGGTCCCCCTGTTCAGAAATTATGAAGAATTTCCAGAGAGTGACAGCAGGGCATTAAAGAAAGTGTAGGCTCTTCTAAACACAGGTCCCTGCACAAAGGGGCTGGTCATACACCCACGACAGCAGTCCTGTGACTGACACGGGCAGAGCTCTTGCAAAGTTCTTCTTTTATTGTTCATTTCACTTCATTCTCATGGCCACCGCATGAGGTAGATACTTACACAAACAAGACATCTGAGCACTGAACAAAGAAAGCTTTTGCTCTAACTGAATGGGAGAAAGAAACTGGTGAAATAATTAGCTGAGGAGAAGAGACAGAAGACAGACAAGAAGCACTGTGACCAATCCCAAATCAACACTCAGCTGGACCTTTCTCTTTTTTTGACCTTTGATAGGGAAAAGAAGGATTGAGGTAGAGGCAGTGGCTTCAGAGAGTTTAACCCAGGAAATAACGATCACCTCAGCATCGGAGCTAATAAGCATTAGTAATCCACTCCCTCTGTTTCTCAAGAAGCAAGACCACGGTAGGTCCCAAAACTGTGCCCAGTGGTCAGACCAGCCTCCCTCATCAGCCCCCCACCATTGAGTGAATCCAACCCCAGCCGTACTTTGTAGCCGCCATAGCAGTGGAAATGTGTCCTTCAGGACTGGAGGAGTAGAAAATGAGGGAAACGAAAGCCATTTCTCTCTGACCACCGATGCCTCTTGTGGCAGCTGCATGGCTGCCCTCTCCTCCACCCAGAGGGGAAGCGGTGGGTCTGAGCAGGACCCAGGAGACCATCCGTCCTTTCCGGGGCACCACATTTTTAATTAAAAGTTCTAGATTTGGCAGGAAAAGCCTTTAAGTACTACAACAAATATGAAATATTTCAGAACAAGTCTCATTCTCATTTAGGATGAGATTTACACAAACTCCTAAGGTTTAAGTAGAGAATAGTCGTTAATAAAACACACAGCATTTATTACCCAAGTTCTCTGAATGTGGGCACTGGCCTGAGCAGGAACCCCATATTAACAAGCCTGGGCAAGATAAACATCAACTGATGTGTGGCTCATTCTTCCTATGAATTCTTTTCAGTAAAAGAATATTAGGCTTCTTTTTCAAAAAATTTTTTCTTAATGTATTTATTTTTGAAAGACAGAGACAGAGCATGAACAGGGGAGGGGCAGAGAGAGAGAAAGAGACAAAGAATCTGAAGCAGGCTCCAGGCTCTGAGCTAGCAGTCTGCACAGAGTCCGACGTGGGGCTCAAACCCATGAACTGTGAGATCATGACCTGAGCCAAAGTCGGATGCTCAACCAACTGAGCCACCCAGGTGCCCCTGTTAGGCTCCTTTTTAATGACAAAGGCTATTGTTACCTTTTAGGTGAAAAGCCAGAGCCCTATGAAGACTAAAATCCTGGCTGTCCTGTTTCTTTGCTTTATGACTGTGGGCAAGTGACTTCGCCTTTCCAAGCCTCTGTTTTCTCAACTGTAAATATAAGGCAATAATGAAAAGAGTATAATATACCACCCAAGGGTGTCATGGGGATTCAGTAAAATAATTATGCAAAACACTTAGCATGGTAGCTGGTACATAATAAGCAGTAGTTATCTATTACCATAGTTACTATGACACTGAGGTTTCGACTTGACAAACAGTGAGGTTTCTCACTGTTACCATGATCTTGTTGCCTAGAGCCCAGAAAAGTGCTTGTCAGTAGCAGGCATTTAATAAATATTTGTTGAGTAAATGATTCACTGAAAATCAGTGTCCGCTTACAACACTCGATTTCAAGTTTCATTGAGGTGGGGACCAAGCATTAACCATCCCTACACTGTTTCAAAGTATAGGGTCTGTTTCCGGCAAAGTGAGTGCTCAACAAAATTTGTATTTAAAAGAAGAGCTCTTGATCCTGGCCCTAAAACTCACCTGGAGCAGAATGGCCAGTCCAGTGGACCTTTAAAAAGCCCAGTTGGGCTCTTTAAATGTAGCCCATGGTATTCCGGAATCCTTCATTCCAGAGGAACCAAGTCTATAAAGAAGCCTATGAAATAATTGGTTTTCTCAAGGAACATAGACCCTGGATCAGGCACTACTATGTCAAAAGTTAATGAATGTTCCTTGAAGGCAAGGATATTTTGTTTTGGTTTTCAGTTTTATGGTTTGTTTTTTTTTAATAAATGAATTGGGACACCTGGTGGCTCAATCGGCTGAGCATCCGTTGGCTCAAGTCGTGATCTCACAGTTCGTGAGTTTGAGCCCTGTGTCAGGCTCTGTGCTAACAGCTCGGAGCCTGAAGTCTGCTTCTGATTCTGTGTCTTCCTCTCTCTATGCTCCTCCTCGACTCACACCCTCTTTCTCTCTCTCTCTCTCTCTCTCTCTCAACAATAAACTTAAAAAATTTTTTGAATAAATGAATGAACACACACACACACACACACACACACACACACACACACCCCAAAGGCCATAAGTGATTAGGAGCCCCTTTAGTTTATAACCATAATCCCAGATCCTCTCTGAGTTCTGTCTAAGAGAAGGACTCTTACTCTACAGAACTAAGTCCATTTTAATAGGCACCGTTCTCAGCAGCCTGCAGGGAGGGAAGGAGGTCCCATGGGGCTGCTCACCCCCAGCTCTGCCATGCCAGCAACTCAGCCTCCAGTGACCTTCCCTGAGATGCCACCGCACACAACATCCGGACCAGAAACTTGGATCAGAGGAAGCTCCCAGTCACCCAACTGCTTTCTGGAACAGGGGACGCATAACGAAATTAATTTTGCAATGAGTACACTTCTTGAGAATAGAAAAAACAGCTTGCCTTTGTATCCAGTGCTCAGTAAATACCTGCTGCATATTTATTGACTGAATGCATGACTGGTCAACATAGAGACTTTTCTGGTCTTCTAGATAGTAATCCAATACTTAGTGGCTGTTGAGTTATATGGAAGCCTGCAAACTCTTTCTTCCTTTCTTTTTCTACAAACTACAGAATGTTGTGGTAATCACTTATACATTCTGGCAATTTGAATAAGAAGGCTTAGTATTAGAATGTCAAAATATATGCCTGACTTAACCAGACTTAATTCTGGCCTGGACTTAGCTGAGCTTCTAAGCGCTTGCTGTCTGAGGCCTTGGCAGGCTTTGGCTTGTCAGACTCTTGGAGCTCTTCAGTGGAAACTTTCATAGATAAGGTAAGTCTCTCCATTTAACTGCAAATAGGGGCAAGGCCATGGAACAATCTCTCCAGACTCTTTGAATAAAAGATCTTCAAAATAGGGGCACCAGTGTGGTTTGGTCAGATCAACATCTAACTCTTAATTTGGATTCAGGTCATGATCTGAGAATTGTGGAATTGAGCCCCACATTGGGCTCTACACTGAGTGTTGAGGCTGCTTAAGATTCTCTCTCTCTCCCTCTGCCCCCTCTCTCTCGCTCTTAAAAAAAAAAAGATTTTCTAAAATAAAGACACTAGCTATTTTTTACATTGAATTTGCAAGGCTTATTATTTTTAAGAATTCCAGAAAACAATGTGTCACAGGAAAAACAACCTAGACTATAAAATGTGGTTGCATCACATTCTCTGGTCTGCTTTAAGGTCTTAGTTAAAAAATCATCAAAACGAATCCAGGGGCACAACACTGCCTTCTTTCCATTGCCTTGATTTTGTTCATTCGCTAGGCCCAGTGGGTGCAAAATGGAAAGCCCAACAGTAAACAGATATTTTTCTCCTCAGTTTCAGCTGGCAGCTTGTGCCTCCCTTTGGAAAAGAAAAACAAATTGATATTTTAAAACATCTGAATAAAGAGACCAGGTTTTCTGCATGCAGAGAGCACTCAGTAAGAATCCAGCAAAGAAGAAGCTTCTAGAGGCTATACCTTTCATGTCTGATGCATTTATTTTAATTGCTTCCAGGACTGGCCTAACTATGAACAGCTAAGAATGTTTGGGAGACAGATACACACACAAAAAGAGAAGACGGCAAAGTTCTGCAAAAGGCCACATAGTGTGACAGAAGTAACACGGATTTCAGAATCAAAACTCTACATTCAAATCCATAACCCAACACTTCCTGGCTATGTGGCCTTGGACACATGCCATATGCTCTTTGAATGTCTGGTTCCAGTGCAAAAAACAAAATGTAGACACCAGTACCTAAAATGTAGGACAATTTTTCAAAATGCCAAGTTGCTATACATCAGAAGGTCCTGACATCATTTTGAGGTGCCCTCAACATTTTAACAAAATGAAATGGTATAGAACAGAAAATACCAAGGGTGCATTATAAGAGTCCAAAGATAAGCATGTTTCATGATTTTTTCTTCCATGTGTATATATGTGTATATGGAACTGTGTATATGTGTTACCTATGCATATTACATACATGTACATACATAGACATAATTAAAATGTATTTCTTGTTAAGGACCACAGACAAGTTTTAAAAATTTCTTGTATAAATTTCATATATATTAGAAGGTATGTATATGAAAATATGTAGCATGTAGTAGATGGTCTGTTACTGGTGGTTTCCTTCCCAAGGAGAAACTACTATGTTTGGACAAGTTTGTTATGTAATCACCATTTGTTATGGACTGAATGTTTGCGTTTTCTGCCCACCCCCCTCAACCAACATCACATGCTGAAACCCTAACCCCCAATGTGATGGTACCACGAGGTAGAACTTTGGGAAGGAATGAGGTCCTGATGGC